>NW_022589714.1:43656808-43664270 GCF_004348235.1 Phoca vitulina | reverse complement strand
GGGGACGGCCGGGGGGGGGGGGGGGGGGGGGGGGGGGGGGGGGGGGGTGAGCATCCCTCCACCACAGAGATATGAGCAAAGGGGCTTTGGGGCTTCGAGGTTAGACTGCAGGCCTTGTGACACGACCTCATGCCCATGTAGAAGACTCAAAAACGGGTGAATTTTGCATTCTATTTTCTGTTCATGAGGTCAAGACTAGAGTTACTCCCTCCATGTCACCGATGGGGGACAAAAGCTCAGAAAAGGAGCATTCCTGTGCAAGATGACCCTGTCATTCAGGAACAGAAAGAAAGAGGTGAGGGGCTGGGCTAGTGCCTGATACCTGATTCCCAGAAGGAAGAACAAAAGAATAAGCTGTCCACCGTCAGGTCTAGCTAGGCTGGAAGTGGCTTCCTTGCAGGCAGTGGGATGGCTGAATTGACCTCTAAAGAAGGGGGCCAAGGCCACTCCTTCGCTATTGCTGGAAGGACCACCCCCCTCGCCTATTCCTTACCTTCCCAGGAGCCCTGTGAGGGCGCTGGTCTATGTATGAGGAGACAGGCAAGCGTCTGACACCCAAAATTAGAACCAGCCAAACCTGGGTTCAAATCTCAGGTCTACTATTAGCTGGTGATCTTGGGTAGGACAATGACCATCCCGAACCTCAGTGTCCTCGTCTGTAAACAGGAATCACAAGTTCTACCACAGCAGGTTATGGAGAGGATTGAGACACTGGAACCCTGAAATGGCAGCTTTAGGCATGTGGGGGAACTAACTAACCCATTTGTCCTCCAGAATCTGGAAGCCTTCTTCAGGGCAGAATAGGGCTTGGAGAGAGGCTGTGGGGGGCCTGAGCCTCTGCATGCTAGTGAAGGGTGGAGGGAGTCCGGGGTGCACAGCGGTCAGCGTGGACTTTGTTCTGAGCTGGGCTCCCTCCCGGACACGGATCCCAGGTGGGGGCCGGGACAGGAGCCACCAAGAAACCACATCCTACCCTCCAATTCCTTGCTCTGAGGAAAAACAGGCCCTTCCTTAGCTGCAGCCTGGCCCTAGGCAGAGTCCTGTGTGTGTGTGTGTGTGTGTGTGTGTGTGTGTGATAGAGAGACAAAGGGCTACAGAGATAGAGACAGGTAGAGAGACACAGAAAGAGAGGGACCAGGGGGAGGAGGATGTGGGTTTTACGAGCCGCTGTTTCTCTGTGTGTTTGTGTGTGATCCTGTGTGTGGTGGTCTGCTGGTGTGCAAGTCACTGTGTGTGAAACATTTCAGCATGCAATTGTGTGTCCGACAGTGTATACGTGTTTGCAACGACATGTGTGAAAGTCTGTGTGTGTGTGAGAGAGAGAGAGATTTTTGCGTGAATGGGTGTCTGCCAGTATGTGCCGGCATGTGGGTGAGAGAGAGCGTGCGTGTGACAGAATGTGTGTTTCTCTGTGTACATGTGTGTGTGACAGTGTGAGCTGAGTGTATGTCCGTCGAGGAGTGTGTGTGTGCGCGCGCGCGTGTTGGGGGCAATGTCTCAGCACGAGTGTGTACCTGACTGTGTGGGGGGTGGGAGAGAGTGTCATGTCTCAGCGTGTAAGCATGTGCTCAGCGGTGTGTGGGGTACTGTGTATGACAGCATATCCGTGTGAGGGTCCCCGAGCATATGGCACTGTGCGTCAGTTTTCCTTTCCCTGCCCTCTGCTCACATATCTGGAGCCCTTAAGAAAAAAATAATGAGGTCAAAGAGCCAGGGGTCTGGCAGCCCGGCCCTTCCTGGGCACAGGGGCCAGGGTGATGGTTTGGGCTCTGGGAGAGGGGCAGAGAGGAAGGAGGCCGGGGGTCTGGGGAGGAGCTGCTGGGGAAAATAGGGGCCACATCAGTTGGGAGGGCCCAGAGTTGTCTCTGGAGCTCTCTTTCTCCTTTGGGGTCCTCTCCCATTTTTCCCACCTCAGTGGCTCAGAGGCCAAGGTCTTGTTCCTCCTTCCCTCAATCAAAAAGGTTCCCAGAAAAGGAAAGAACTTATTCACACTGAGAAATAAAACTGGAGGAGGAGTTTTTCAGGTTGGCAGCTAGTCTTTGGAGACGGAGTGCCTTCCCGGGGTATTGGAAAGCCCGTCACCTCGAGAGCAGCCACTCCATCGGCATCCTTCCCTGTCTGCTCTTCCTTCTAACACTGCCCACTGGTACAGGGCTGGATGATTCTTAAAGATGTTCACCTGCTTTATGTTGCTGGATCTGTACAGTAACTCTTTGGGAAGAGTCATATGCCCATTTTACAGATGAGGAAACCGAGGCCCCAAAGGATTAAAGTGCATCCTATCAATCCCACATTAACTGCCAGAACTGGGATTTTAAGCCCAGGACTTGTGGCTCTCTGTCCAGGGCTCTCTCCAGCACACCACTCCCTCCTGGCATCCTCTTTCTCACCCCATGCTTCCTCCCGAAACTCCTGAATCTGAGAGATGCACCTCCTTATTATAACCTCCACCTGGGCATTGTCTCCATTTTATCCCCTCATCCCCTTCAGAGAGATCTCACAAAGCCTGGCAAGTCCCGATTCTAAAACCTTCCAACCTGCCCTCACCCAGCCCCGTAGTCCCCACAGCTGCCCTCTTCTCTGGGCCAACCCTGCTGTCCCCACCACTGTGTCCTTCCCATCACCAGGACTGGCAGCTCCACCTCATCAGTCTTGGAGCAGGGACTCATGCCATAGGAGGGTGAAATAGGGCTGGGGGCTGGTGGACGGGGCCTGCCCCTCCTCACAGTTCCCTGCGCACGGGCATGGAGTCCTGAGCATCCCCACGTGGGTTTGCTGCTGGAAGTTGCCACACATGGAACAGAATGATTTGTCCTTGGCATGAAAATATGTTCGTCTCCTCCTGGGAGTTTGTTGATCCTGGAAGTGAGGGAGGAGTAGCGCCCAGACTCCCCAGGAGGCCAGGCTGCCCTGTCCACTCTGCCCTCTCCCTTCTCCTGTAAACAGTAGAAGTCCTGAGAAGGGCTGCATCGGCTGCACATTTTCCATGTGCCAGGGGCCCTTCTAAGCATTAACTCACTAAATTCTTACAACAATCCTGGGGGACGGGATAGGTAGAGACTATTATTATTCCCATTTTGCACATGTGTAAGCTGAGGCTAGAAGTTAAAACTCTTACACAAGGTAACAAACTTAATTTGTAGGGGAGTTAGGTTTGGGCCTCGATCTGAGCCCAAAGCCAGGGCTGCTCACTCTCCACTGTGTTACTGTGTTTACCTGAGCACTTGGGCCCTGCTTACTGGTGGTCACCAGCCTTGTCCCAGACCAGAGCCTCATATCTATCCCAGTCCTGGCCAATGCTCTCTCCCTGGCCCAGAAATTCCTCCCCGGCCCAGAAATCCCTCCGGGACACCAGTCCGAAGCCTTCTCTGCTGGCAGGAGCATCAACGTCCCCACCTCTGCATCTTCATACCTGCTGGGACATCTTGCTGAAATGCCCACCCTCCACTCTTGCTAGCCCAGTCTCTCCCCCAGCTCACAGTCCCCAGAGTCCCCCAGGGCCGAGTCTATACTGAGCCTGGCCCCAACCACCCCAGTGCTTTCACTCCTGCTTTCTCTGTTAGTCCTGCTAAGCCCTTGAGCCCACCCACCCCCAAGTAGCCTGGGGACTCTTCCAGGCCAGGGCTCTGTCTTTCCTCTATGTGTTCCCCACCTCCCTCATCCTCACCACCTCCCAGAGCCTGGCACAATATGACTTCCATAAACACCAGGTAGGGGAGAGGCCAGAGGTCCTGGTAGTTTGTGCTGTAGGTACCAGTGGGGGGGGGGGGTTGCAGTGAGGAGTTTGTGGAGACCCTGAGCTGGTGTGGGAAGAAGACAGAGGACCCAGATTGTCAGGAAGCTCTCTATCTCAGGGTAGAAATGTTCCCTGCCCTCAGGGAGCCCCAGTCTGAGGGGGAGACACAGCCCTGCCCTCAGAGAGCCCTAGTCTGAGGGGAAGACACAGCCCTGCCTTCAGGGAGCCCCATTCTGAGGGGGAGGACACAGTCCTGAGCTCAGGGTGCCCCAGTCTGAGGGGAGGGACAGCCCTGCCTCAGAGAGCCCCAGTCTGAGGGGGGAGACACAGCCTTACCCTCAGGGAGTCCTAGTCTGAAGATAGTTTTATATTAGAAGCTCTGCTCAGAGCAGGTGACAGGGCTGCCTCTGTCTTGAACCTCCCTGGAGTGTTTGTGGCCATGTTGGCCTTCATGGTGCTGTCCTTAGCCTTTAATCTCATTCCTATCCACACCCTGAGATTTCCAGTTTCCATCGGCTTCCTTTTCCCCACTCCCTGCCCTAGACACACCTGCCCTATTTCCCAGCTGTGACCATGACCTTGCTTCCTTCCTCCTTTCCTTCTAGAAAGGGAGATCGAGGAGGATTTCTCTCTAGTCTTTCTTCCCCTTTACCACCAGGTGCTGCACTGGGGAATGGGGTTGGGGGTAGACAGAAAAGGTGTGGGGAGTGGGGATGATCCACTGGCTCTAGTGAAAATTCTGCTGACCCTTCAGTTGCAGCTAAAATCAGGACACTGCCTTCACTACTGTTGTGTTTTATTCCTTGTTCTTTTATTTGTTTGTTTTTTAAAACAAATCACTTGACCTTTGCCCTCAGAAGAGCTCCTTCAGGCGGCACCACCTCTGGCCTCAGAACCCTAACTCTGAGAACATGGCTGGGGCTCTACCAAGCTTGGTCCCCTTCCAGACGCTTCCTATGTGGACAGGGATGAGCACAGGACAACCTGTGTCTTTATGGGAGGTGCCCTATAAACTGTGACTCAGCTTAAACCGGGGCAGGATTACCCAAAACCAGATCCAGCATATGTTTAGGGCACCACCACCAAGTCAAGGGTGCAAGCTTCTAAAAAGAAGCTATTTTGATTTCGACACCCGTGTATATTTTTGTGATTTCAAAAAGTGCTATTTTATCTTAAATTATGTATAAGCCCTAAATTTCATACAAGGGGCTCCCTGGTCATTTCAGCATCTGCAGCCTCCAAATGAGGAGTATTTATAATCTTAAGCCTGTGCAGGAAAAAATACAAAGAAAAAAGAAACACCATGCCAAGACATATCTAAAAGAAGTGAACAAAAATGTTCAGAAGGGTCATTTCTCACATGGATGGGTCTGCTTGGGTCTCTGTGCTAAAAAGCCTGTTGTGTCTACCCTATCTAAAAATTGAGGTTCATATCTCCTTACTCACAGAAAGGGGCCCATCCAGGTCCAAGCCTGATCTCCCTGTTCTGGAACTTTCCTGATCCCATGTCCTCAGGACTTCTTCATTTGGTAGAAGCTGAGCTGAATATTTGATCTCTCTTGTTACATTAGAGAGGGACAATGTCGGGGGGGGTCCTACTGGGCTCCCACTGGGCTCCCAGATAACCATTGCGTGTTTCAGGAGAGATGCTAATGATGTAGCATTACCAGTCTCCATAGCATTAAATCCCACCACACCACATGCCCTCCAATACTTCATCACGGTCCTTGATCTGGGGGACTCAGAGTCCTAGCCTTAGCTCTGCTCCTTGGGGTGCTGTGTGACTTCAACTGAGTCCCTCTCCCACTCTGGGCCTGCATGTCCTCTTCTAGAATGGTTGAAAGTGCAGGAACCTTGCGGGCAGGTTGACTGAGCACTGGGAAAGGGGTCCGTGGCAATCATGAAGTCTTGGGCCCTCAGGAACTCTGCCTTCTAGGTGAGGTCAGAGGAGACCATGAATGAGACACCCTCCTCTCCCCCTTCACCCACTCACTTCCCAAAAGCATCATTTCAGTAGACATTTGCTGGCCACTTCCTACACATCAAGCTATGCACCTGTCTATCGGGAGCGATAAAGATGTAAAAACACCCACCTGGAGCCCCCCTGTGGTAGTGACTTGCCCTGCCCCCCTCTCAGACATAGCCAATGCCTGGGGGGTTTGGGGTTCTAAGGTCCCCTGGAGATGAAGAAACCAAGTGTGTGGGGGCAGGGGGTAAAAGAGAGGTTGGCTGGACCCAAGGGGCTTCCGTTTCTCCCCTCCCCCCACAGGGTGCCCCTGTGTCCCTGTCGGAGACAGTGCAGAAATGGCGAGAATACCGACACCAGTGTCAGCGCTTCCTGACCGAGGCTCCACCCCCAGCCACAGGTGAGGCCAGGTGGGGCCCTCAACCAACCGGTTCCCAGGAGACTTTGAAGCCCCTCCTCACCCCCCTACCCCGCAAGGCATGGTTGGGCATCGTTTGCCTCTCTGGGATGCCACATCTGCCCTAGGCCTTGGGGAGCCGTCTTATTCCTCCTTGAGCCTCTCAGGAGTGGGGACCTGGCCTTTCCATTCTTTGCCTTCCTTCCCACTTCCTGGCCTGTGCAGGGGTGGGGAGGGAGGGCTGGAGGCCCAACCAACATATTTATAGGAATAATTGTTTCAGAGGTCTTTATGGGGTGCGCTAAAGGGCAGAGGACTGGATCCAGATAGGCCTAGGTTCAAATCCTGACCCTGCGATCATAGCGCAGTGACCACAGGGAGGTTATTCCAGCCTCATGAGCTCCGTTTCCCCCTCATCTGAGACGGATACTTTAAGAATAGGCCTATAGGGATTGTTTATTGAGCACTTACATACCATGCACAGGTATCCACGTAACATACACTGTTTGTCCCCAAAAGGCCCTGTTTTTACAGATGAGAAAATAGACATTAAGTAACTTGCTCAAAGTTCCACTGCTGCTAAGGGCCTGAGTCCCCTCGCATGGTACCTGCTGGGTGGGAAGAGTGCTTGGCATATGGTAAGTGCTCAGCCGAGCTTAGCAGGGCACAGGTTTTGGCCCTGCCAGCCTCCATGGTGGGAGTGGAGGGGAAGTGCCGCTACCAGGCCAGGCGGGGACTCAGAGACTCCTCCTCCCGCACCCAGGCCTGTTTTGCAATCGGACCTTCGATGAGTACGCCTGCTGGCCAGACGGGCTGCCGGGCTCCTTCGTGAATGTCAGCTGCCCCTGGTACCTGCCCTGGGCCAGCAGTGGTGAGTCCTCTCTCCTTCCCCCTGTGTCCAGGAGGCTGGGGGGGGGTAGCGTGGGAGCACGGCTGCCCTTCTGCCCAGACTTAGCCCTCCCCGCCCCAGAAGGTCTTTAGGCCTCCTAATGGGTGTCTGTCCGCCGGTCTTTCCATGGGAGGGGGCAGTGGGGAACATCAGGTATAACCTAGGCTGGGGCCTGTGCTGGCATGGGAGGGGAGGGCTAGAGCATGGGGTTTGGCTTAAGAGAGACATGTAAGCCCCCTCCATCCAGTGGTCAGGAAAGGAGCCAAGTGGGAACAGATCCTAGGGTTGGGGGGTTACCCAGAGCAATGATGTCTCTGGGTATGTGTGTGTGTGTATGTATGTGGGTATCTGTGTGTGTGTGTGTGTATGTATGTGGGTATGTGTGTGTGTATGTATGTGTGTGTGTATGTATGTGGGTATGTGTGTATGTATGTGGGTGTGTGTATGTATGTATGTGTGTGTGTGTATGTGTGT
>NW_022589714.1:43559385-43641808 GCF_004348235.1 Phoca vitulina | reverse complement strand
GTCTCCCCTCAGACTGGGGCTCCCTGAGGGCAGGGCTGTGTCTCCCCTCAGACTGGGGCTCCCTGAGGGCAGGGCTGTCTCTTCCTTCCTCTCAGGAGCTCCGTACCCACCTGTTCCAGGGTCTGTCCTGTCTGTGGCGTGTTGGAGGGAGGCAGGGCCTGAGTCCTGAAAATCAGAAGTCACAGTGGGTGTCTGTGGAATTGTCAGGTGGTGAGCGCCAGACCTTGTCAGCAGTGTGATTTGAGGCTAGAAGCAGGCCATGGAAATGGGCTAGAGTTGTCTCATCTCAAAAACATGGCTTCATCAGACTGCATCCCAGGGTGGCCAAGAGGAAAGGCTGAAGGTGGGGCTGGGTGGCCCTTAGTGACTGCCTTTCCTGTCCTGGGCCACATGGGCACATGGCAGGAGAGGAGGGCCTGAGTGTGTGAGTGTGTGTGTGTGTGTGTGTAAGAGGTGTTGCTAACTCCTGAAGGTCAGTCCTGGGGGAGCAGGAGCGGCCCCCGGGACGGGGAGGAATGCGGGGCCTGTGGCGTCGGCCCAGGCGCAGCCCCCGCGTCTCTCCGCCCAGTGCTGCAGGGCCGCGCGTATCGATTCTGCACGGCTGAGGGCCTGTGGCGGCGCCAGGACAACTCCAGCTCGCCCTGGAGGAACCTGTCAGAGTGCGAGGAGTCCAAGCGAGGGGAGAGAGTGAGTTGGAGATGGGGCTCTGAGGCGGCGAGGGGTAGCAGGGTCCCAGCATCAGTGGCACAGGGACCCTGGGCATCTGGTGGGCTGGTCTGTGGCCATCTTGTCTACGCCCCTGCCCCTGGGAGCTTTGCACACCATGCTTGCCGGGTAGAGGTGATGTGTGTTCGCCCCACTGGCCTCGGGACAAGGCCCTAGACATCCAAGGACCATGGCCCTAGGTAATTTTCTTTCTTAGTTCTGGGGTCCCCGGTGCAGCCTGAGTCGGGGCCCCGCCTCTGTCCCTGTCCCCGTCCCCTGGGAAAGGGGAAGGAAGGATGTGGGAGAGGAGGGCGTGGGCTGCCTCACGTGCATGGTATCCCTCGTGTGCACACAGAGCTCCCCAGAGGAACAGCTCCTGTCCTTTTCCATCATCTACACGGTGGGCTACACACTGTCCTTCTCCGCTCTGGTCATCGCCTCGGCCATCCTCCTGAGCTTCAGGTAAGAAGTGGGGGTCCTGGAGGGGCTGCTTCATCCCAGCTCCCCGCTCTGTACCCAGTAGATGGGGGAGCACCAAACTAAAGTGACGGTGCAACAGGTTCTTCTCTTGAGAGATCTCTGAAGAGCCTGTTCCCTCCCCACATACAAGGCTGAAAACACAGGATGAGACACTGTATACTTGGTCTAGTCTCTACTCTGTAAAAGCATGCCTAGAATACTGCAGAAAAGAAAGACAAACACCACACAAGAAATACCCAAGGCACACATCCCCAAACCGTAGTAGTGGGTGTAGGATTAGGGGACGTCCTCTCTAGCGAGCATGCGAAGCTTAAGTAGGAATTCCTTATGATTTTAGATAAGATCTCAAGGATTTAAAGATTCTGCCCTCTTTGGAGCTTATCAGCCCCATGGAAAAGGTCTTCCTACGTCTAACCTCGAGACATTCCTTCCAGAGGCCCATGTTCTTTCCACTCCCTCCGCACTTGGTGGGTGTGGGTGTGGGGAGGGGGTGTGGGAGGGACAGCTGGGTTCAAGGTCAGGAGGGATTCTGAGTGCAGGGACCTCAGGCTCCCAGCCAGCAGAAACAGGACAGGCTTCATTCCTCCTGCTGCCCCCATGGCACCTGGCACAGTGAGTGCTGGGCACACAGTCAGTGCTTAATAAATGCATTCACTCAGTGAATATTCCCCCCTTGTATTATGAAGTATTTCAGAGATCTGAAAATACAGTGGCTGATACTGAGCACTCATGCATCATTACCCAGCACGGTCACGCTGCCCTGGGGGGCCCTCCCTGCCACTGCCCGCCACCCTCCAACCAGAGGGAACCCCCAAAGGGGCTACTTATAATCCCCATGCATCTCTATACTTCTGCCACATTTGCAGTATCTATAAAAATATGTAGCTGCGGGTTTTGCATATTTTTAATGGCATGTTATACATCTCCTTTCGCAATGTTATTTTTGGCGTGGCATGTTTTTGTGAGATTCATTTATGTTGATACAGGTAGTTCTGTTTCATTTATTTTAACTGTCACTCCAGACTCTGTCGTATAACATGTTACAATTTATTTGTTGTCACTTCAATGGGTACTTGAGGTTTCCCTTTTTTTTTTCTTCTCTGAATTACAAACCTGACTACGAGTAACATTCTTACTTATGACCCCTTGTGCATTTCTCCAGGGGCACATACCTCTGAGTAGAATTGCCTGCTCTGAACACCACGTGCTTTTGTTAATTTATTAGGTGGAGTTGCTCTCCAAAGTGGTCATACCAGTTTGCCCTCTTACCAGTAATAGATGAGAGTTCCCTTTGCTTAACATCCTCACCAATATTTACTATTTTCACCTAATTGTTGCTAATCTGAAGTGTGTGAAGTATCTCGTGATTTTAATTTGCATAGCCCGGATTCCTAGAGAGATTAAGCATTTGTGTATGTTTCATTTTGTGAATCACTTATTCCCATCCTTTGCTTACTTTTTTATTGGCTTATTTGGCTTCTTCTTTATTATTTTGGCCTTTGATTACATATTCTTGGTCCTAATCCAGGGTATATCCTCTCTTAATCTGTGATTTATTTTTTCACTCACTTAATGGTGCCTTTTATACATGGAAGTCCTTAATTTTAATGAAAGGAAACATATCAGTGTATTCATTTTTACTGATAAAATTTATCAATAAAAGTTATTAATTGATAAAGATTGATTTTGCCAATTGATTAAAAAGAACTATCAATTTTTTTTTTCCCAAAGACCAAATTCCTTTATGGTCTTGTTTAAGAAATCTTAATTTATGCTGGGGTCATAAGTTTTGCGCATTCCTTCTGGTTCTTTAATCCACCTGAAATTAATTTTTGTCGATGGTGAGATTAAGAGATTTAATTTTATTGTTTCCATATATACGTCGAGTTAATTGCTTCAGTACCATTTGTGATAGCTCATCCTTTCCCCCTTGGCTTTAGGGTGCTTAATCTGCCATGCAGCAAGAGTTGTCTTTGCCTGGGTTGGTTTCTGTCATCTGTATTCTTGCCCGTTGGTCTATTTATCTGTCCGATTGTCAATACCATGGGGCCTTAACTACTGTAAATTCATTGAAAACCTCGGTTCTCTTATAGTAAAGGCCCTTATTTGTGGTTCTTTAGGAGTGTCTGGAGTATTCTTAGCCCTTGGTTCTTTACATGTTTTGAGAGTTCCAGGAAAACAAAAATCAACCCTGTTGGAATTTTTAGTATAGCTATATTGAATTTATCAATTACGGTGGCAAGAATTGCCACTTTCAAAATAGTGAGTCTTTCTATCCATGAATGTGGGATTTTAAGTCTTCTCTAGCAATTTTAAGCGAGTTTCATTATATTCTCCATAGAGATCTTGCCCATCTTCTGTTAGACTTTTTTCTATGTAGCCGATTAAAAAATTATAAGTGAATTTTTAGAATTTACTTTTTAATTGTTTATTGCTGCTGTCTATAAGCGCACATCAGTAATCTTGCTAGATGAACTCTCCTATCAATTCTAATAATTTGTGTGTAGATTATCTTGGATTCTCTATGAAGATACTCTCCCCTCTACGAATAATGACAATTTTGTTCCTTTATTTCCAATTCTTATGCATTTTTTCCCTTGCATTCTTCCAGCGGCCAGGATCTATACTACGATGTTGAATAGATGAATAGCTTTGTAAGGCTAGGCAATCCTTATTTTCCTGATTTTGAAGGCAATGCTTATAAAATTCCTCAGTTAAGAATGATGTTTGCTCCCGGTGTGGGTAGATAGCCCTTACTGGAAATGCCCTTGTCTTTGCAGTTAGCTATGCATTTTTACCTGAAAGGACATTGAAATTGTGTCTAATACTTTCTGAATTCCTCCCATGTGCTTCGCGCTCGTCTGCCTCCATAAGGCATCCTCAAGGCATGTGAGAGGCAGGTCCTTCCCTCAGGAAGTAAAGCTAAGTCTCCACTGGGGAAAGTGGTCCTCACACATAAATCACTTGGCTTACACATGACTCTGCAGAAAAGCCGATGCCGTAGAGGGAAGGATAGTGTGGACGGACGGTGTCTGTGACCACATACCTGAAAGGACTTACACACTGGACCCAGGGAATTTGGGGGGTTGCGAGGAAGAAGGGTATTTTCAGAGGAAGAAAAGACACAGTCCCAGAGGCAGAAACATGCCTGAGGGGTCCATCAGCTTGAGAACTGAGGCTTGTGGAGCAGACCCGTTGGCCATCTTGCCAGGAAGGAGCCTTGCTTTCTCCCACAGACACCTGTACTGTACCCGGAACTACATCCACCTGAACCTGTTCGCGTCCTTCATCCTGCGAGCATTGTCCGTCTTCATCAGGGACGCGGTCCTCAAGTGGATGTACAGCACGGCCCCGCAGCAGCACCAGTGGGACGGGCTCCTCTCCTACCAGGTGTGTGACGTGTTCAGGAAGGGGCCTGGAGAGGGATGCGTAGTCAGTGAAGGCCAGCCTCCCCCCACCCACCCAGGCCTGGCACAAAGAAAAGGCAAGAGGGGCTCCGCCTGCTCCTCAGGGAGCCCCCAGTCCGATGGGAGAAGCAGTCCACCCTGGGAGCCCCCAGGCTAAGGAGGTGGATGCTCTCCCTGCCCCTAAGGAGTGGACTTTGGAAACAGAGCCAGGCTTGACTCCCAGCTCTGCTACTTACTAGCTATAGAGTTTGGGGCAAGTCACTTAAGTTCTCTGGGCCTCAGTTTTCTCACCTGTAATGGGGATCATATTAGCTTCTCCCACCCACGATAGTGATTCAGTGAGCTAGAGCAGGCCAAGGTCTCGGCACGGGCCCTGGCAAGAAGGCGTTAGCTCTCTCCTCCTTCATTCAAGGTGGTAGGGTAGCAGCTGGGGTAGGATGGGGAGGGGGGTCAAGAGAGGCAGGGGGCAGAGCTGTTGTCCCCTGGGGACCCTTCCTCTGCCCCCAGGATTCTCTGGGCTGCCGCCTGGTGTTCCTGCTCATGCAGTACTGCGTGGCAGCCAATTACTGCTGGCTCCTGGTGGAGGGCGTGTACCTGTACACGCTGTTGGCCTTCTCTGTCTTCTCCGAGCAGCGCATCTTCAGGCTCTATCTGAGCATAGGCTGGGGTAAGGCCCACTGCCGTTCGGCTCACGCGCCCCTCCGCCCCAACCTGTGGCATGGGAGGTGGGAGACCCTGACCTCTCTCAGAACTACTGCCTTCAGGCTACCCCCAGGAAGCCAGCTTGGGACTCAGAACACGCTGCTGGGCCAACGGGCCCGGCCCACTGGCTAACTCTCTCCTGGGCACAGGACTCTCTGCAGGGGGCTGTGGTTACACTCCCCTCCCTGCATAGCCCTAACCACTTAATGGAAGCAGAGGCCTCCACCCTATCTGGCCAGATACACCACACGCACCATTGGCGGCCACGGAACTGTCCTCAAACACCTCTACTTCTGAGACCTCTAGGGATGGAACCCCGCACCCAGTCCTTGATACCCAGGCCCTGAGGGAAATGGAGAGTCCTGGGCCTCAGGGTAGGGGGTCGGGAGGTGAGCGCTGAGGGGCTGTGGCTCTGTCACCCAATGATGAAGAGGAGGGTTCAGAGGAGCCTGGCAGGGCAGGGCTGGTCAGCCAGAAGCCCGCTGAGGAGAGGGTGGACCGCGGATGTGCCTGGAGCCCAGCTGGAAATGTTCTAGCCAAAAAAGTTTGTGGAGATCCATTGTGTCTTTTTTTTTGCTGGAACATTTCTGGTTGTGCTTCTGCCTCTCGCCGCGTGGGATTCTGATGAGAACAGGGGCTGAGACCCCCACCACCGGCAGTCCCCCAGCCCCCACCCCACGACAGGGAAAACAGATGCAACAGTGCTTACTCTGGAGGGGCCCACCGGAGCCCCCCTGGGACAGAGCCAGAGAACCCTGCCCTCTGGCCCTTCCTAAACTGCCCGTGTCCCTGTCCCCACCACAGGACCCTGCCCTCCACATCGGGCTTGCCATTCATTCCTTCATTCCCTACTGTCGTTCCTTCCTTCGCCAGCCTCAGGCTCTGACCACGGCCGCCCCGACCTCTGGGGACTTACCGCCTCAGTCAAGGCCACATGACGTCCCCCTCCCATACTGGTTCCTGCCCCTGAGCCTTTGCAAGGCTGTCCTCCATCCAGCCCACCTCCTCAGGAAGCCTGCACAGGTTGTCTGGCCCTCTCAGCCTCCCTGCCCCTGTTCTTCCCCTGCATTCCTTTCTGCTGCTATCCCTCGTTCACTTGGCTCTCTACGGCCCCACTGTAGAAGGGGGCCTCTAAAGGGGGCCATCACTATCTTGAAGGCACCAAGGCCCAGAGAGGGCAGGCCCTGATAGGCAGAGCAAGCACTGGAAACAGGCCTCCTGACTCCCAGGCCCTGGGCCCCTGCTGCCCCTCATGGAAAGTTCTCTGTCCTGTGCTGCCTCTGGAGTCCCCTGAAGGCCCAGCTGAGCAAGCTCAGGCCTCTGCGCAGGTGGGCAGGTGGCCTGGCCTCTGTGTCCCACTCCCTGCTTCCACCCTTCCCTCCTCCTCCCACAGGCCCCACCCCTCCCTGCTCTGCCTTCCTCCCCTCCCAGGCTAGGGCAGTCACCCAGGCAGGGGGCAGCTGGAGAGCCCTGCCGCTAACTGAGGGTGGGTGGGGTTAGCTCTTTGAGAGGAGCTCTGGGAAGCCTGTCCTTAGGGTGGGGGACCGTGTCTGTCCATTCTGGGAAACAGCATCAGCACTGTTAGTGCCTGTCTCCATGGCTACCCGAGGGCAGGAACAATCAGAGGGACAGTGTGATGTGTGCAGAGGAGCGGGGGTGGTTGGTGGAGGGTTGGTGGGGACACATGGCATCCGAGAGGTTTCTGAATGTGAAATGGGGGAGGGGTGCTCATCCTTTCCCACCACCCCATGCCGTGGCTCAGGGCTCAGGGTCGGAGGGGGCACAGGCGTAGGACCTGGGGGACCTTCCTTCCCCTGAGAACACCCTTATCTTGAGGAATTGGGATGGGGAGATACAGAGAGAGACAGAGCGGCAAGGACAGAGGACAGAGAGCCAGATCCGCAAAGAGCTTAGCTGTGGGGCAAGGAGACCTAGCCCACGCTGGGATGCTTGGAAACAACTTTTAGCTTCACGTGCGAGCAGAAGAATCAAAATTAAAACTCTGACACAGTTGGGGAGTCCCCAAAAGACACGTCAGCTTCCGCAGCCATCTACCAGCAGCAGGGTGCCCCCATAACCCACCACAAAGAGGCTGCCCAGCGCGGGGCAGGGGGGCAAGTGATGGACAAGGGAATCATTACTTCTCAGGGCCAGTTCTGTGTGACTTAATTTGGGCTTTTTTTTTTTTCTCCAGCCTGTCTTGTTGACTTTCTAAGCAGCCAGCAGGGAGTATGTCACGTTTGCATGTGGCAGAGCCCTAGGGCCTGCATTTTTAAAAGGGCTTTGTTAAGGAGAGGCTGATGAATGAATGAAGTTCGCAGGGTCTTATTGATAACATGAGTGAGCTCCCCAGTCCTGGAGTGGAGTCTCAGGGAGAAAGGACAGCAGGTGGCTGGGGATGCCCAAGAAGGAGGTTTCCATGGGTGTGCATGGCTCAGGGAATTGGCAGGTCCTTGCCTGAGAGTTTCCCTTCTCTCATTGATATATTGATCCACTCATTCCTTCCTTCCATCCTCTTGGAGTATCTTCTATGTGGCAAGCTCTGTGCTATGTCCTGAGGACTTTGGAAACCACCCGTCCCTTGTGCAGTCTCATGAAGGCCTGTTACTAAAGCATCATGGATGCTCAGAGGTCTGGCTTGTGTGAAAATAAGTGGCCAAGGAGAAAGACATCTGATCAAGAATGCTGGTCAGCTGCTCTTCTTCCTCTGTGCCCTGTCTGCACCGTAGTTCTAGGCATACCAGCTACTCAGGAGCTGCTCTTGAGGACATGGAGCATGGTGACAGGAAAGGCTATGAAGTGGGCTCCACCCTGGAAACGTGCTCTGGGGGGAGACCCCCCTAAAGCCACACATGCATATGCACGGACCCCCCTACCACACACTCACATCTGTGTCCATACATCTTAATACGCACACTCTTACCTATCTCCCACCCTGGGAGAGGCACCCGTAGGGACAGGTGTGGGGAGTTGGTGCAGAAAGCCACTGAAGATGGTTGGCATGGGCGCGGGAGGGCAGCCCTGCCTTCTAGTCCTACCTGTGCCCTCCTGAGCTCCTGGTTCATCTCCATCTGTCGTGAGGATGGGCAGTTCATTTGAAGTCGGCAAACGTATTGAGCCCTTGGGGCGAGCCAAGCACTGAAGCTCTGAAGATGAATGAGGCTCTCCCCTGAAGGAGCTGGAAACCAGTAGAATGAGTTCTCTACTGCTGCGGAACAGAAGACCCCACAACTTAGCTGCTGAAAGCAGCCATTCTTATCATAGTTTCTGTGGGCGTGAATCTGGGTTCCATTGAGCTGCATGCCTCTGGCTCAAAGTCTCTAACAGGGATGTAGTCAAGCCTTCGCCCCGGGTTGTTGTCAACACAAGTCTTCCCTGGGGTTGGAGAATCCCTCGCAGACTCACTCGCAAGGCTGTTAGGAAGCGCGGGTCTTGCTGCCTGTTGGCTGGAGGCCTCCCTTCCTCACCACAGGGGCCTCCACGGGCTGTCTGAGTGCCCTCATGACCTGACAAATGGTGTCCCCCAGAGCAAGCGATCAGGTTGAGAGAGAGAGCCCAAGGCAAGCCTTGTATAACCTTTTAAGACAGTCTTTGATAACCTAATCTCAGAAGCGACATGCCGTCACTTCTGTGTCCGTTGTCAGGACGCAGACCGATCCTGACACAGCATAGGCTACAGCACGGTGTGAAAGCCGGGAGGTGGGGCCGCTGGGGGCCTTCCTAGAGGCCGCCCGCCACACCTGTTGAGTCTCAGCCGAGTGTCGAGTGTTAACGTTGGAGCTGTTGGGACCGTGGGCCGCTGTGCAGTTAGCTGGGCTGTTGGCATCAAAGTCAGGGCCCCTACCTCCCCTCCAGGCTTCTGCCCAGCCACCTGCAGTGTGTGCGGGTTGGGCACAGGTGGCTGGAGGGGCTTCTGGTGCCTGAAGGAGTTGATTGAGATGGGCATGTGGGCCGTGGCAGGGGGAGAAGGGCAGCAGAGGGTTGGCCTGTCCCCACCTCCTCCAGCATGTTCTCCCCACTCCATGGCCTGGTCCCTCTGTTACCTGGTCCTCGTCCTCATGCCTCAGCCAGGACTTGGGGGTGAGCTCCGACAGTGTGCCTGGGAGGGGGGACTGGGGAGGACAGATACAGCCGGAACGTGGTAGGATCCTCTCTCGGAGGAAGAGCCCGGGAGCGGGGCGGGGGGTCGGTGTTGGTGCTGCCGCGCTCTCCTGCTCCCAGACCAGCCTAGCTCCACATGTGCCAGGAAGTGGTTTGTGGTCAAGGCAAGGGGAGGGGCCTGGGGAAGGAGAGGCCCCTGGGTGTGCCTGGTGCACGCTCGGGCCTGCCAGCCCTCGCCCCTCTCTCTCTTTCCCTCTCTCCTCTCAGGTGTTCCCCTGCTGTTTGTTATCCCCTGGGGCATTGTCAAGTACCTCTATGAGGATGAGGGGTGAGTGTCCTGCTCCTGGGTCCCCATCCTCAGACCTCATGGGATTCCTTGACTCCTGGGGTGCGTCGCTACTACCCATTGGGAGGATAAACCAAGGGACCAGGAGCTTAATTTACCAATTTAGTTCTCTAGTCCCCCTTCCCTACTCCTCCCCAGGACTGTGTGATGACAGTGCTGGGTCCATGGGGTCTGTAGTGGTTTTTCTGTAATAACCGTGAAATGTTTCTGCTATTTTGTGTGTGATGCTAGGCACACACATGACTGTTCGTAGGTTCCTGAAGGGGCCGTGTGTATCTCTCTGTGTGACCATGTATTTAGGACTCTGGGTGTGTGTGTGTGGCTTGAAGGACTCTGCATGAGTCTGTGGGACTGGTTGTTGGATAGCTCATGGTGGCCGTGTTTGTGTGCCCCTGGGCCTGCACCGTGAGCTGGGGGCTTTGTGTGTCTCCCTTCCTCTTCAGCTGCTGGACCAGGAACTCCAACATGAATTACTGGCTCATTATCCGGCTGCCCATTCTCTTTGCCATTGGGGTGAGTGATATGTGGGGGCAGGGCTGGCTGTTCTGGTGGGCCCAGAGTTGCTGCGGGAAGGCCTGGAGACTGTGGGTGTTTCGAGAGGGCCTCTAACCACCCTCTCCCCTCTGCCCCACAGATGAACTTCCTCATCTTTATCCGGGTCATCTGCATTGTGGTGTCCAAACTCAAAGCCAATCTCATGTGCAAGACGGACATCAAGTGCAGGTGATGTGCCTGAGCTGGCTCTGTTGGACACCCTCAGCCCTTGCTTCCGGAAGAGACAGAGAGATCCTGGGGTGCTGAGCTTGGAGCCCTGCATGACCTTCTTCTCCCACCTGGCCCACCCTGGGACCCCAAGCCTTGTCCTTAGCCCTGGACCTGGGGCAGCTCCTGGGCTTCTGGGGGTCTTGACCTCTACTTCCCCCTTGCCAGGCAGCCCAGCCCAGCGTATTTGGGGTGGGAGAGTGTCTGTCACCCCTAGATGTGGGGTTGGGGCACAGAAAGGGGAAAGAGTCCATTGGGAGAGATCCAGAACAATGTCTTCACCTCACCCTCAGGCTTGCCAAGTCCACACTGACGCTCATCCCCCTGCTGGGGACCCACGAGGTTGTCTTTGCCTTTGTGATGGATGAACACGCCCGGGGGACGCTGCGCTTAATCAAGCTGTTCACAGAGCTCTCCTTCACCTCCTTCCAGGTGACCTCATGGTCGGGGTCCTCACTTGCCAAGTTGCAGAGTGGGAGTGGGCAGAGACCAGCCTGTACCATGCAGATGGGCACCCTGGGGCCTGGGGAGAAAGAGGGCTGTGCCCAGGGTTCCATGGCTGGAGCACAGCTAGGGCTAGAATCAGCGTCCAGCACCCCCCGCGTGGGACAGGAAGCCTTCCCAGAGGTAGCCTGGCTTCACAGCAGCCATCTACTGGGCTGCTGCTCGGTGGCAGACACCCTGCCAGGGGCTTTGCACACATTCACAGCATCCCAGGAGCTGTGTGGGATCACCCGATTTTACAGAGGAAGAAACTGAAGCTCAGAGATGTGAAAACAAGATGTGCCGGGTCACATGGTTTCCAAAGCCAAGAATTCATCCTCTCCACTAGTATTAGATGATGCCGAGGGTGTAGATGTATGAGAGCCTGGTCCCAGCCCCTCAGGAGGCCTGTGGGAGGGCCACACGCACAGAGGCCCATGCATGTGCACTTCACGTATGTGCGCACACATACACACATAGATCACAGTTCTGGAGCACTGAGTGTGCTGAGTGAGAAGACGGAGCCATGATGGGGAAGATGGCCCATGATCAGAGGACTTTCTAGGGTCAGACCTCCTCAAGAAGAGGGCGGTAGAAGAGCTTCTTCAGTATCTAAGCAAGGGGTCTTCTTCTTTCTCCAGAAAGAAAAGGAGAAGGAACCCACCACTCCGGCTCTGGGCCTGCCTGGGCTGCCCAGTCTGAGGAGGTGGATGTTGGGGCTGGAGCCCAAGGAGTTCAGGGTCTCCCTGCAGGGCACCTCCCTCCCGCTTCCTCCCTGCTGACATGACTCTTGTTTCCAGGGGCTGATGGTCGCCATCTTGTACTGCTTTGTCAACAATGAGGTAAGGCCTAAGGGGGACAGTGGGGACACTTATGGGCTGCTACTATGCTTATGGGCTGTTCTAGAGTTGTCAATGGGGACTCCCATCCATCTTTTCAGCTGAAACCCCATACCCATCCCACTAGGCACTAAAGCTGAGGAGACATCTTGTCCATGAGTTGTATTCTGTGCATGGCTCTCTCTCTCTCATGGCTCTCTCTCTCTCTCTCTCTCTCTGTCTCTCTCTCTCTCACACACACACACACACACACACACACACAGGCATACCCTAATGGATGTGAACTTGGGGAAGACCCAGCCTTGTGTGAAGGGGGTCCCGAGTGAACAGGTGGTGGTTAAAAGATGATTCAGCAGCAGACGTACCCAAGTCACGTACTGGGGCTTTAATAATCACTATCTTATCTAATTGTCACTACTTCCTCCCTCTCCCACAAAAAAAAAAAAAAAAAAAAATCCCTGCTAAAATTATGGTTTTATTATTCCCATTTTTCACACATGAGATCACTGGAGATCAGAGAGAATAGGAAGCTTGCCCCAGGTTCGGCCTGGAAGTGGCAGAGCTGGGACTGGAATGCATTCTAACAGAGAGAGGAAAGTACCCACTCTCTGTGTGCAGGGGAGAGCCCCGCGCACCGGGGCAAAGCGTGTGTTCCTCCGGGGGCTTTCTGCTCGCTGGGGTGGAAGAAGGGGGCTGTTGCTGACCCCCACACCCTCTCCTGCAGACCCTCCTGGACCACAGCCCTCCCTTCCCTGAGACCATCAGCCCCCAGCAGGAGGGGGTACCTTGGGTCTATGGTGCCTGGGGAAAGCCCCTTCCGCCTGGGTACCCAGCTTGATCTGGCGCAGGTCAGGAGCAGCCCCACTCCGTCAAACTGGATGCCACAAATACCACAGTGCCACCGCCCCCTCCTTCCAGAGGGGAAACATAATAGTACTAGATGAGGCGCTGGGGTCATCTGGGGAAGTAGCCACAAGAGGGTTAACCCCGGCAGGGAAGAGAGGGCGGGAAATCTCCCATTCCAGAGTCTGCAGGGCAAACTGATGACTCTCTTAACTCTATTCAGGCCCAGGTGAGAGTTTATATCCGTGAGGCTGGGGCTCAGATGACCCGTGGACACGGCTCCCCGAAGGGCTGGTGCTCTTGGTGTGGCTTCTGTCACGAGTCTGGTATCCCAGAGTTCAGAGATCTCAAGAGTCTGCATTCATACACTAGTTTTACTTGTGCTCTGGGTGTGGGGGACGTGAGGGCAGCAGTGGGTGGGGACCTTGGTATTTCAGGGAGCCATGACATGGCTCAAAGAGCAATGCGATGCCGTGGGAAAGATGTGGGACGTGGGCTTTGGCGTCAGGCCTCTGCTCCCATCCAGGCCCCATCGCTTAATGAGCTGTGTGGCTTTGGGCAAGTCACATGCCCACAGTCTGATACCTATTTCCTCTTCTGCAAAGTGGAGTTAATGATGCTCAGAGCACATGGAGCTCTAAAAGGGCGGGAAACACTTCCTGAGTGTTTACTATGTATGAGGGGCTCACATGTTTTATTAAATGCAATCTATGTAGCAGGTGTTGTCATCATTCTACAGGTGAGAAAATTAAGCCTTGGCGAAATGAAATGAATAGCCCCAGTTCAGCAGCTAGAAAGTGGTGAAGCTGGTGGACGGGGAGGGGTCTCCAGTGATGACTCAGGGCTGCAGGGGCTGGGAAAGGGAGGCAGTGAGTGGCCCATAGATGCGTTCTGGCCCTTCCTATGGGCCAGTCTCAGAGGCCCAACCAGGCTCCGTGTGGGGTGGGCCGGGGAAAGAGAGGAGGCCGGTGTAGAGCACACTCACGGGGCCTTGTCCTACAAGCCCTTGATCCACGGGAGGCAGCACGATGTGCCAGCCTACTTCTTCCCCACATCCGAGCCTTCACAAAGAACTTCCTAAGAAACTGAAGAAAATGTTGAGAAACGAGCTCTGCAGGGGGGGCATTCCCCTCAGGAATGGTTCTCAGCTGGAGGGGTGAGGTGCTACCTGGCCCTAAGCTCTGCTGCTTTATTTCCCAGGGGCAGGGTGGCAGGTGTTCCTGTGTGGGCTGGAGAGAGTGAGGCTCCCCTCTGTGCACTTCTGCCCCTTCTCACCTTCTCGGTCCCTCGCGGTTCCCGTTTCCCACTTCTCCCTCCTATTCCCCAAAACCACGCCCGCAGCATATGTTGCCCCCAACACACATGCGTGCAAGGCTTCCCCACCACTTCTGTGGAGAGTCTCCTTCCGACTGTCTTCCTCAAAGCCCGTCACCCATCACCTCCCCACTTCACCCACCCCCCAAGGCTAGCCCAGCTTTGTCAGTAGGGAGGGGCGGGCACACATGCCCCTGGGCAACTAATGACCCCTGAGTCACCAGATCCCCAACTGGCCTCTCCCCTTGGGCTCTCCCAGGCTCATGCTGTGGGGTCCAGGAGGCCAGTGTACCGCCCAGTTCCCCAGAGACACCTCAGGGCCTGGCTCCTCCAGGCACCAGGACAGACGTGTCACCTTCACTGGGCCACAAAAACACACGTGGCTCCTGGGCTGAGATCCCTGTCCGCAAAAGCTGTTCTCCAGACCCAAGGTTGCCATGGCAATGCCAGGTACTTGTGACCCGAAGAGAAAAGATGGCCTGGACATGGGTCCTGCCTCAGCTGCCCAGAGAGTGGGCCTAGGGGAGGGGAGGCCTAGGGGTGGTTCTGCTGTGGCTCGCGTCCTCTCACCATGGCTCTGACCCAGGAGCCTGAGTGCCGGTCCCAGATCTGCCGCTACCCAGTTGTGCGACGTGGGGCAGTCACTTTGCTTCTCCCCCCGAGTGTAAACAGAAGTGAGTGAGCTTTACCCATTCCTCACAAATCCCAGAGCCAGGGGCCTGGCCAGACAGGCCCTCAGAGGCAGGGAGTCGGGTAAACCTAGCGTGTGAGGAAGCGCACCGCCCTAAGTGCTGGGACAGGTGTCTGGGACCATGGTGTCATCTCCGCTGTTTCACTGTAATAACTCAGTAGCAGAAGGAGCCCCGTGTCAGATGCTCGTTTTGTCACTCGCTCCTTCCCTCAGCCCATTTACAAAGCACATGTGGAGGGCCTGCTCTCTGCGGGACACTGTGCTAGGTCCGGGGATCCCAGATGAGGACGAGGTGGTCCTGGCCCTCACCGGGCTGAGTGGGGAGGAGACGCGCCTGAACCAGCATGACCTAAAGAGTCCTGGGAGCCAGGAGGCCAGGGCTTAGGAGACCAGCTTTGAGGTCAGCCCCGATCTAGGTTTGGATCCCGGCTGAGATGGAGGGAAATACGGAAATACTCTGCACCTCAGTTTCTCCACCTCGCAGTGCGCAAGAACAACAGGAGCTACTTCACAGGGTTGCTGCGAAAGTTAACTAAAATAATCTGTGGGAAGCGCTGGGCATGTAGCAAGTGCCCAATAAATGGTGGCTTTTCAGGACAGTTGTCTTGACGGGGACCATCGCAGAGGTTCAGGAAAAGTTCTGAGGGTGATGGAGGCCGAAAGGGCCGCATGTGTCAGTGCTCTGAGAAGTCCCGGTCCCGTCCCTCTTCCTGCTGGTGTCCAGGAAACCACCTCAGTCCCTGAGGTGGCTTCCCACAGATGTGCCTCAGTTTACCATCTTTCTCCCCAGCCTCCGCAGTTAAGGGCTGTGAGATGAGATTGGTCTCCATGCTGCTGTACAAGCAGAGGCCCCCGTCAGCCTCTGGTGTCCCGGTGCCCCCCTGTCGGCGGCCATGGGCCGGTCTGCTCCGTGTCCCTCCCGCACCCACGCCTGGGTGCCCCTGGTGCCGCTGCCCGGGAGACTAGGGCCGTCCTGGCAGGCAGACTCGGGCCACCTTGGCTCCACGCTGCTCAAAGTTAGGCTCTCCCTCCTCCTCTCCCTCCTCCTCCTCGTCTCCTCCGTCCTGGTTCTTGTCTCCCGCATTGCTCTTGCTCTCATTCTCTTCCGTTAAATAATAGCGTGATGGATTGCGGAGGGGCCTTAGCTGAGTCACGGAGTTTAGAGATGGAAGAGACCAATTAGGTCATCAACATCATCTCTCTCCTGAGGAGAGGCGGAAAATAGGAGACAACGATAAACAATTTTATTGGGATATTAATTTAGGCGCCCGAAGGCCTTGACTTGTGTCTCTTAATATAATGCAGTGGATTTCCCCCCCTCCTCCCCTACTAATGTAATAATGGGGCCATTTTGTGGGCAGTTGGTTTGCATGACGGCTTTTGTTTCCCTCCTTTTCCCATGGAAGGTCCAGATGGAATTTCGGAGGAGCTGGGAACGCTGGCGGCTCAAGCACTTGCACATCCAGAGGGACAGCAGCATGAAACCCCTCAAGTGCCCCAGCAGCAGCCTGAGCAGCGGGGGCACGGTGGGCAGCAGCGTCTACGCAGCCACCTGCCAGGCCTCCTGCAGCTAAGCGCCCAGCACCTGCCCTCCCTGTGGTCTCGCTGCTGGCTGGCCGGCCGGCCCAGGTCAGAGAGCCCCTGCTGGGGCTGGGGGAGGGAGGGACGCACACTCGCATCCATCCCTGCTTTCCTTTCCCAAACCCATCAGACAGGCAAACGGGCAGTGCCTCCTGGGACCCGTGGCCACATTTCCTCTGAGGAGAAACAGCTTGCTAATTTGATCACTGTGGCAGGAGGAGAGAAAAACCGATTGCTGCTAAACTGAGCAGGGTTTCTTCCCGTGAAGCCACCAGGCCCCTGGGGTACCCCAAGACAGAGCAGCAAATCAGCCCCAGACTCACACTCAAGGTCAATGGCTTATTAGCGAGATCGGGGCGTGCAAGAGGAGGTGCTTCTGAAAGAGGCTCATATAACCTCAGCCAAACAGAGCTGAGGGAATGCGAGCCAACTCTGTTTGCCTCCGGTTGGGTCACCACCCCCACCGCCTCCTCATGAAGGGACGCTCTTCCCATGTCTGCAATGCTTGTTCATCTTGTCCCCTCATCTCACCAGCCCGCTTCTCTGTGGGGGCTTTGTTTGGGCCACCAGTGGCAGCTATTTCTAGAAATGGCTGTGGGTGGTGTTGAGCATGAACGCTGAGAAGGTGCCTGACAGGTTCCTTTGCTGGTGCCCACTTCTCCCGTGGGTATCTGACCTGCCTGGGTGCCTGTTGCCAGTGTGCCCAGGGAACCAGGGCAGGCCCACTGCCGAGGAGCCCATCTCTCTGGGTGAGCTCTGAATTCTAGTCTAGAGATGCTCCAGAACCCTCTGGGGTTCAATGAGGGAACTTTAGGAATGCTTGCACTGGGGGGATAGTGTACCTGCAACTGTCGGGAACCCAGAGGGCCGAGAGCTTTACTTCTACCTCTCTGGGGAAAGGCTTTTTATTTGTGACCGGATTACGTATCTTGCATGGGAGTTTGGGTGTGCCCTCTAACTTTAAGAGACTTCTGGGGGAATCTACCCGTCGCCACTGTTACCATGGAGAGGCGGTCTTCCCCTAACCTTGGTTTCTTCCCCTTGAAAGTCCCCCACTTGAGACCTTGTATATACTTGATTCGTTTTTCTTTATTGCCGTGAACAGTCTGCACGTGCAAATGTGTGATTCTGATTTCCCCCACCTGATAGAAAAAAGAACGAAGCCATTGTGATTGTTTGTGGTGGTGTTGCAGGGAATGGCGTAGCAATGGATTTGACTCAGCCACAGTTTGAGCGCATCAGTGTTTTCCCTGTCTCCAGTTTCATCCCATAAACAATGAGCAGCAGAGAGGCTACAGAGGGGAAACCCAGACAGAAGGGAGACAGCCATCCCAGGGAGGCTGGCAATGGAGTCTGTGGATGCAAAGGAAGTTTCCAGAGTAGGACAGAGCTCTTAGGGGAGTCCAGACCTCCTGGGAAGGCAGAGGGAGTAGCTTCAGGTGAATTCCTTTATGGGCTCATCTCTCCCTCCTTCTCCTTTTTAAGTGGTGGGGGACCTTCCCCCAAAACCTTGTACCAGACACATTTTCCTGTGCCTCTCAGAGAGGCATGTGATGTACAGGGGAAATAATAATGGGACATAAAACACATCAAGCAGAAAATTTCTTATACTTCAGCTTCAGTGAAGTGTTGTGTCTATGTTAATGGGGAAGTTGAACCTCAGGCTAAAGAAGATTGTGCAGACTGGCTCCTGGAGAAAGTGTAGAGAGGTGGGGGATGGGGACACCCCTGCTTCCCCAGAATAAGGGAGGATTTTCCAACAAGCCCCACTCCTTGGCTTTCCCTTTGGATGGGGGCGGGGGAAGATGAACACCCATGAGTTGACGTGGGGTTCAGCTCTGGTGCCAGTGTTTCAGTTTGGGATAAACTGGAAGATTTTGAGAATCATTAATACACTGCACAGCAAAAAAAGAGAAAGAACCAGATTGATATAACCTGAGAGAAATAAATTGTTGGGGGGGGGGTTGGAATTGTGGGGAGAAAGTGTTTATAGTCAGGCACCAGGGAAGCTCAGACAGTTTGGTTTAAACTGTAAGTAGAGTTCTTTTCCCAGCTGGCACTGGTGATTCCTGATCTCAGAAGGCTCATCACACCCCCGTGCTCCAAGCCTTGTAACACTGAGGAACTGTTTCCTTCATAGATATATATCAGATACTGAAGAAATATTTTCTTTGCTCCAAGACCCACACTATTAATATTCATTTGACTGGCAATGTACTCCCGCCAAACTATTCTCAAGCTCTCCTACGCTAAATATAACTCGAAGAGATCTGGGAACGATCCCATGCCATGTACTCCCACATTCCACTAGCTGTTTACATGCGTGACGCTGTAAGTGTGAAGCTTGCTGCACACACTCTTATCTGCCTCTGTCCTGGGGGTACGATTGCTGACCAGCAGGTGTGGACGGTGTGTGTGTGTGTCCGCCGCGCAGCCAGCAGGGTCTGAGGACTATTGCGAAGTGAGCCCGAGTTCAGCACTCTGGCCAGCTCCCTCCTTAGGGGCTTAAATCATGTCGACTCCGTCTTTGCCATGTCAACCTTTAGAACAGCTAAATCACAGAACTGAAACAAACCACTTACACTGCAAAGCTGCCTTCAAGATGACTCTCCAGATTGCCCGCATGATTTTCAATTGCCTCAAGGCAATCCCCACTGAAGCCCATACCAGTGGTGTTCTTGAAGACTCAGAGCAGGGAAAGACCTGCCCTGATCTAGAGAAGTGAGGAGGGAGGCTTGCAGAGCTGACTTGCTGGAGGGTGGCTGGGCTGGGCCTCCCAAGTCCAGTGAGGCCTCTGGGAAAGATAGGTAAGAAATAGAAACAGCCATTCAAGATCCTCTTAGTGAAAGTCGGCAACGTGTATCTGAAGTTTCTGTTAAAAAGGAAATGCAGCAGCAAAAGGTAGACAGGTCAGCTAGGGAAGGTGCCACCTGCTCAGGGACTTATACTACCAAGAGGAGGGGAAGGCTGCACTTTACTATCTCTACTGTAGTACTTCATTCATCCTTGTCTTAGAATTAAGCAGTTGAGATGCTGCAGAGCACACATATACATAGACACAGCAAGTTAGCATTTTGAATAGCTAATCCAGCACTCTTTTAATGGGTTGGCTGAATGGTTTTCTGATGCATCTGTGCTTATTTGACAAGTTGCTCTGCCAGCCACACAGAGTGAACTAAAAGAACCAGAAAAAGGTCCTGGGCCTTCCCCTTTGGCTCTCTAGTCTTCCTGAAGTTGGAGAAGACTAGCAAACTGAGCAGCGTTAACCTAGCAGAGATGGAATGGCCACCACAAGGGCGAATGGAGTCAGCTCACATCCACACCCTGAAAGGCTCAGTTGCCTCATCAGGGTGGGCCATCTTTCAGCAGCTCCTGTCTTCATCCATAAGGAGAGAACAGTCCGGGGGAGGGTGTGTCCTGTGCACAGCAGCACACAGTTAGGAGATGATGAGTCTGGAAGCATCCCACCCACTGTGAAGGTCATGGGACCACAGAGTCCAGGGTGAAGATGTGCAGGAGTCTGAGCTATAGATGTTTTCTCTCTATGCACAGACGGGGTTTGCATTATTGCTAATGCCTGCGACGTGCTCAGGGAAGATAAAATATATTCCAGAGGTTTATTTTCCCTCCACTGAATTGATTCTAATCTACGGTGCTGACCCTGCTTTTGGCTCCTACGAGGAGACAAACTCGATAAAAAAACTCTCAAAATATGTCGGCTTCCTCTGCTAAGACAGCTATGTGAATGACATGCTAAGTATTTCAATAGAAACCAAGTTAGTAGCAACTCAAACTTTTTTTTTACCCCTTTCTGTTGCTGGAGTGAGGTTTTTTTGGGGAAAGAAAATGTGAGAAACTTCTGCAAACAACATCGCCATGCCCCTACAGTGTTACCTGCTGGCTCAAACCAGCTCTGCAGCCATGCCTGGAGGCCAGAGCAGGAAGTGTTGTTAAGCAGTGTAATTCAAACACTTAATGCCACAGTGTGTCTACAGTGTCTATAATTACTTCTGCTCTGCCAGTGGATACAGATTGGCAGGAAGCAGATAAGCATAATTGTTTCCCCATTAACGACCCAAATCTCTTGGACTTCGCCTACATCTGAATCTATCAGAGGGGAGAGTTTTTGCTTCTCCTCTTTGGCCATTTTAGCCAGTTTCTCCGGACCTGATCCAGCGGTGCATTTTCTCTCTGATGCACCCCAGTTCCTCCCCACCCCCACACTGCCTCCCTCACCCCCACCTCCCCATCCCCACCATGAGCTTCCCCACACTCCTCCCCTATCTAGCCATGTTAGGAACACTGTTCTCTCAGCTGTGACCAATTTGGGGGTGCAGCTGAGAGTGAGGCACCGCCAGGGCTGAAATGATGCACCGTACTGCATACTCTGGCGCAGTGAGGAACATGGCAGCCAGCGACTTGGAGACTAACTTACATTGGGGTTTTGCAACCTTTCTAATGGAGCCTGTCAAAACTATCAGTAATTAGTCAACCCGGACAATCTAGCATGACTAATTGCCACCGTGTCAAAGCAATCCGGGAGAAGGAAAACATCTGTAAATGAGAATGTTGGGATGTGGTGAGCAAAAAGCTCCAAGCGAAGTTTGGAACATATAACAAGCTAGGGTCTTGGCTTCTTTGCAGGGGAGCCAGGGGGTGGTCAGGAAGAAGCGAGATTTCCCCCAGACAGGTCTGGACCTTGCCAAACAGTTCACACTTCCAAATCTGCAGTTCTAAGCTCCTCCCACTAAAAGTAATCACATCCTCAAAGCAGATCAACCTCAACATCCCATTGGTTTTGGAGGGGGTTCGATGCAGAGCTTTAAATGCGCCAGGAGAGGGGTGAGCCAGGCTCTCAGGAGCTGGGTTTCTGTCTTCAGTGCTCTTGGGGGATGTTTGCTCTTCATGAATGTTTAAACAAGATAATTTTCATGCGATTTCTTAATGTATAAATTCATGTAAAATACGACCCGCGTCTATAGGTAGCAAACATGTATAATTCCTTGCACAGATGTGAAATGGATTCAGGCTCTTCCCTAATTTGCCTTGTAAACGTCAAATAAAGGCCTGTCATTACTGTGTCTCTCTTGCTCTTCCTTTGGGAGAGGAGGTTTTCTGCAATGTCAATCCAGGTGACTCATGGTGCAGTGGGAAAACACAAAAGATGCCGTTTCCAGCCCAAGGAAAAAAAGAAAAAACCCTTGCTCATTACTCATGTCATGATTTTCATCTTCAAAGCACTTACCAAGTACTAATTTATCCATCGCAGCCTTTATACAGGGACTGCACTGCCATTTAATTAGAGAAGTTGGGTGGTCGAGTGGCTTAAACAATGACTGGCGGCCAAATGGACGTGTATTCTAATTCCACTCATTCATTTGATCTCCCCTCTCTAAATGAACTCAGTCCATTAAATCCATTTTTTTCAAAAATGTCACAAAAGCACAAGCCTTGTTTGCAGAGTAGCCACAGAATTTGAATGGAGCTGCTGTTTAGAGATTCATCTTCAGAGAAAGGAACTTTCCTCCAATTTAAATAATCTCTCACTCTCCAGGTTTCTAACTCACTCTTCTAGAAGAGCAGAGGAATTGCAGATTCTCCCACTTCCTCCACCATTGCAGCTACCCATTTGAAGATCCATGTGCTTATCTGAAGGTTTCCCTAAATGACCTCTTTTTTAGACAAGTGTTGGGGTTTGTCTCTTTCAAACCCAGTAATTCTTACTCCTGGGAGCAAACAACAAATACAGCCAACTCCTGGTATCTGCATCTTGGCTGGTCTCCCCAATCTTGCTTTTGACTTCATTCACTGTCCTGTGATATTCTCACCTCTCTCTGTCTTTACTCTGCCACTCAGCAGTAGAAATAAGATGGAGCTCAGAGCTTTCTCTCCCTGCCCCATCCCCAGGGAAACACCTGCCCAAACCAATAATGACCAGCACATTTGTCGGATGTGGAAGCTAGACAGATGCAACTTCAGGAAAAGAGGGTACGCTCTGGCCTAATAGGTCTTAACCTCAGCCTGCCCTCAGGGGTAAGGGCAGCTTCCCTGCTCTGCTGGAATTTTTGGCCTCCAGACCCACTTGTGTTCACATGCAATATAGAGCCACATTCCAGTGACTGATGCTCCACAGGTGGGGATAACTGAGGTCCACAGAGCACTGGTGAAGAATCTCACTCCTATGCCTTGTGTAGCAGCATTCCCAAGGGTTGGGAATCCCCCCATCCCACCCCCACCAAATCCCTCACCATCCCCTCAAAAGCCTATGCCTTAAACATGAGCAGTTCAGTGTCTTTCAATCCCTCCCTCTCTCCTCTTCTCTCTCTCTCTCTCTCACACACACACTAAACAGAATACTGAAAACATGGGGTTTCCCTTACCAGAAATAGTGGGGAGAAAACCCTAGCAGTGCAAATGGGAATAGAAAACAAGGTAGGCAGAACATTGGAGAAGATGGAAAATAGACCCAATATTGGAACAAGGAAGAAGTAGAAATTGAGTGTCCCCAAATGTGGGAAGAGTAGGTAGGAAAGATGATGAGGCCAGAACCTAAGTAAATAAAGAAAAACAACAGACTGTGTAAATGTGGGAAAGAGCTGTAGTAAGACACGAGGAAATCACAGAGGTGGAAAAAAAAAAGGGGGGAATTACCAGTGGCGAGCCGCAGGGAGCCAAGTTAGGAGCCCCATCTCTAGCCAGTGTCATTAACTCCTTCCATAAATCTGAGCTCTTTCCCTGAAGAGGTCTCTAATCCTAAACCGTAATAGATTCTTTTCTTTGGTCCTAAGGTTCATTTTAACTAACATAATGATTTTAGAAAGAGAAAAAGATCACCTGCCCAGATTACTCTACCTGCCTAGAGTAAATCCAACTAAGTTTTTTTTCTTTTTTCTCCCACTGGGCACCAGTTAGAATGAATTACTGTGGCTTCTCCTCATGTAGAACCAATAGACCTCAGGATTTATCTGTGTTGCAACCTCCCAGAATAAAATCAATAGCTGAGAATTATAAACACCGAGCAGTCCCAGGCCACGAGATGGACTGCTCTGGGGCTAAAGTAGGCAGGTAACACCTGGAGGGGATTTACAAGCAACTTTTTTTTTTTTTCTAACTTTCCATATCTCTAGGGTGAAAGAGCAAGGGCTTGAAATGATAAATAATGTTTACAGAAGACTCTTCAGTTCCAATGACCTAAAGTGGAATTAGAAACACAGCTCAGGACTTGGGCGTTTTAACTGCACACATTTAATAGCTACAACAGAACGGCCATAGTTACTGTACCTATTAGGTCCAATCTTCAACGATCTATAACAATTTATGGACATTTCTGGCTTATAGAGACAAGTGTTTTACCACCATATATTTTGCCCTCCAGAAAGCTTTAGAACTTTAAAAATGCCTAGGCAATGACATTTACAGTTTTATTGAACCTCAGCTGGTATCCACCAATTAGATGCCACTTTACAATGAAGCCACCCTCAAGCCTTTTCATTTTTCAAGTCCTGATATGGGAAGCAGAGACTGGAGAACCAACATGCAGGAGACACACACTAAAGTAAAGACATCTCATTGTGATGAAGCTAAGCCAATGCCCTTCCAACAGCATCCTTTGGAAAGGTACAGTAAAAAATCAGATGAAAAGACATGTACACTGGGGCAACTGGTTGGCTTGTTGGTAGAGCATGCAACTCTTGACCTCAAGGGTGTGAGTTCAAGCCCCACACTGGGTGGGGAGCCTACTTAAAAAAATAAAATTAAAATTAAAAAAAAGACACATATACTCATATAAAAGAATCAGGTTACCATACAAATTATACTGTGTTGGAATATTCTTAGCAATCAAGAGAAACTTCCATAACATGACACTTTACATAAGGTATTTACAAAAACACCTTCTCTCAGAAAATGGTAAAGATTACAAAGCCTGCCATCAAAGGCATGATGGGGCATAAGTCTAGAAAAGATGCCATATCCATGGAGTCTTGGCATCAGCTGCAACCATTCTCTCACATTCTCCCGGCCCGGAACTCCGCCTGCTTCTCAGATACAGCCCTTCTTCTTTGCCTCTTAGTTTCCTTCACTGACTTAGTCTTGGTGTTCACTCCTCACATAAGAAATGCAACTGCTCTTGAGATATTCTGCATCCATGGTGCAGAGCCTCTGAGGGTATGCCAAGCCACCTGAAACCCAGCAATGCCCCCAAATTGGAGTCATCTTCATAACGGCACGTGGGGCTCAGGCACCCTCTGTTCCATCAGCCCACATGAACAGACTTTGTTCATCTGCACTCAGAATGGTGCACTGGTATAGATTTCCAAAGGCTGCAGCAACGAGATCATGCACACCCTATGTAGACATTTTGGAATCCAACTTCTCTCTCCTCCTTGGGGCTGGATCCTCCAAAGCTGTCATGTCCTAACATCAATTTCCCACTTAGTCATCCCTCCTTTGCAAATGTCCTCCCAATTGCCCTACTCATCCTGCATTCACCAGCCTTTTGTTAGGCATGACGCTTCTCTGCTTCTGGGAAATGTACAAATGTTAGGAAATTCTCCTCTTCCCATAAAGAGTTCTTTGAAAATCATAGATAGGGGCAGAACCTGGTATCACCCACAAGAAGTGTCAGATTAGTTAAAGGCATTACTTTTTCACCGATGAGACTCTAGAACAAAGCAATTCTTCCGTATCACTCTGTGCCATTTCACCGCATGAGATGTGTAGCCCTGCTGAAGTCAGTCTAAATCTCGGGGGAAAAGTCATTAGAAGGAACGTGATTAAAACAAACTCTGCATAACAAATCCATTTGTGTCCATAGAGATGGTCCCCTGTAAACGAACTGCTGAATGTATAAAAAATACTCTGCCTATAAACGCATATGCTTTTTCCCTAGGAATCATCAAAATATGATCAATATCATTAGCAAAGCAGTGAGATGAAGTATTTATCATAGTAGAGAGGTAAAAAGGGACATGGACACGTAGGGGAGGTATGCTGTTTTTACTGGGGGATCAGGGAAGGCCTCTTGGGTGATGTGACTCCTGACTGGGGTAAGGGAACAAATCCCAGGCTCATCTAGGGGAAGTGAGTTCTAAGCAGAAGGGATAGCTAGCGCAAAGACGTGAAAGCAGAAGCCGCTTTTGTGTGTTGGAGGCAGGGTCAGCAAACTATGGCTCACTGCTTGGTTGTATAAACAAAGTTTTATTGTCATTCCCATTTGTTCACATATTGTCCCCCATGGCTGCTTTCGCTCTTCAATAGCAAAGTCGAGTCACTGTGACAGAGACGGTATGTTCAACAAAACTATTTCCTGTCTGGCCCTTAATAGACAAAGGCCAAACCTTCTTTTTGCGAAACGCTTGTGTCTAATGAACATGAAGGAAGTGAAGATAACTGGGAGAGGCAAGCAGGGGCCAGATCACTTAGGGCCTGGTAGGATAAAACCAATAAACCACCAACCAACCCCCACGTGAAAGACACGTCTCCCAGGGTTGGGAGTGCAGACATCATTTATCGCCAGCTCGCTCCAGTGTGCCTGTCTGAACTCTGCCTTGTTGCTGGTCTGCAGGTTCTCAGCCGTTTTTCCCCTGTGGCGGCAATGTGCACATCTGATAGGCTCCCTTGAAAATACCCCTGATAGGCCCAGGCGAGCAAGCAGGTGTGTAACACAGGGTCACCTTGCAGGTGCATTAATAAAATGGCAAAATGAACATTCACAAATAATAATTTCCTAATATTTTAAATGTGTCACAAGGCACAATGAGAACCACTGCTACAGACTATGTTTTCTAGCATTATTTTTTTTTCATTCAAGCAAAATTGCAGACACAAAACATATTCAAAGACCTTGCTACTCAAAGTATGGTCTGAAGACCGTAGCTTCAGCATCACCTTGGAACTTACTTGAAATGCAGAATCTTAGGCCTTGGCCTAGACCTACAGAATCAGAATCTTCATTTTAACCAGATCCCCGGGAGATATGAATAGTCACTAGGGTTTGGGACCACTATCCTGATTGGTCTCTAATTACTCTTTTCTATGAGTTTGAAATATGGTTTTAAAAATTTCAAAGAGGTTAGCCTATTTATACTATTCATACTAGTGAACACTGGCTCCAACTTAATGGTTAATAATAAAAAAGAATGGCTAAATAAATGGTACATTTATCTATACACAAATATTAGTGGCTGGCAAAATAAATATTGTAGAAGGACGTGAGAATTTATTCATAGCTTATCATTAAGTGAAAAAATATCAATTATAGGCAGACTAAAACAAATGTATACATGCTAATCAAAGAACAGAATGTGGCTCTTATTAATCTAAACAATATAGTAATGATATAACTAATAAAACGAGGAAAGAAAAACGGATAGGAGGTGTAAAGCGGTGTAGTTATGTTGACTTCCTCATCTTTCATAGCCATAGGTAATAATATGTAATTTAAGGCTAATAAATCAAGTAATAAGTTATAATTATATTTAAAAATGTGAAGTCGATTAACCGATCAGTCAATAGGATTGAGTACTGAGGAATGGAGAGACGTAGGGAAATACTAACTTCTTACATTCGTTTTTTACATGATATTAACAAATACTGCCTAAAAATCCAAAGGATTAAGTAATGGAAGTAAAAAAAAACTTTGGAACAGAAATCTAAGTTTTCCAAATTATCAAAAGAAACACACACACAAAGGGGAAAAAAACCAAAACAAAACAAGAAACAGAGACCAAGTGGTAAAATTACCAATATAAACAGAAAGCATAACATGTGAGGAGATAAATAAGACTCAATAAATATAAATGAGCTAAACTATCTATTAAAAGAAAAATATTCTCATAACGTATTACAGAGTAAAATTCAACTATTCTCTACATACAAGCAACACACCTGACAAAAATGACTCAGGCTGAAGACTACAGTATTCACAGAGGCATGCTTGGCAAACGCAAACAAAAAGCAAGCAGGGGTCCCAATCTTAATATCAGATAAGGATGAATTCAGGGCAAAAAGCAATAAGGAACACAAATATGCCTTTTTATAATGATGAAAGGAGACAATCTGTAATGAAAAATAGGCTTTTATATATTCCAAAACCTGAGAAATACTAAAAAAATACTATAATCTCATGAAAATTATTGATTAAAAATAGTAACAGAGTCTATCAGCACATTACAAGAACAGTACATTAAAATCTGGGGTCATTTATTCCAGGAATAAAAGGATGATTTAATATGAGTAAATATACAAACTGATTACCTTAATTGGCCAAAGAGAAAAATCACATAATCAATCTCCACTACGCTGAAAGAGATTTTGTGAAATGTAACATCCATTCTTAATTTAAGAAGAAAAAAACCTTTTAATAACATAAATACAGATGATAATTATCCATCCACTTACCACACAGCCAGCAGCATGCTTAATGGGAAAATACTAAAACATGCTCATTAAGGTCAAGAACAAGACAAAGACATCATTGACTATCATTCTGATTTAACATTTTTCTGGATGTTCTAGCCAATGTTATTAGATAAAGAGAAAAAACAATGTTATTAGATAAAGAGAAAAAACAAGAGCTAGAAAAAGAGGAGTTAAATTTTACATTATTGGAAAAGAATAATTATCTATGTGGAAAGTCCAGGAAAATCGAGTGAAACACCATTATAATTAGTAAGAAAATTCAATAAAGGACAAGAGCTATTAACACATTAATATACCAAAATCAATAGCTTTCATATATATATATGTTATTGTTATATATATATTGTTATATATATATATATGTAACAACCAGTTGGAAGAAGTAATATAAGTCCTCAGAAAGCATCACTTTTTCCCAAGCACCCTAGTCTCCCTCCCTATTGTCACCTTTTTCCTAGGTGGTTTCTTGTGACTGAAAGGCTATCTCTTTGCCCCTGCCTGTTTTTCTGGGGAGTACCTGATGCTCCTTCAAACTCAGTACAATGGCACCTTCAGGAGGCTGGCCCTTTCTGACCCCTGATGCTCTGGCCCACATTTAGACATCACCATCAGAGCGCTACCACACTATCCTGTAACTATCTGATTATTGGCTGTCTCTCTCATTTGACTGTGAGCTCCTTGAGAAAGGAACCCCATCTGCTTTCTCTCTGTGTGCGCAGAGCCTAGCACCAGGCCTGACAAAGATTAGTTGCTCTATCAATCTCCACATTAGACACTACGTTAGGCTTCTGATTCTCTTCATAAGAAATAACCCACCTGAAGACAGGACAGACTGACAGATCAATGGATAAAGATGGGCAGATAGATAGGGAGAGTTATGATATATTCATAGAAGTTAAAAAAGCAGGTGCTGGCTTGTAGATTATTATGTCTCATCTGGTCCCATTTATGGATTATAATTCTTTCACTGATGAAAGAATGAATTCAGTAAAAAAAGTATTCAGTAAAATGCTGTTAAGTGATTAATGCACAAATGTATCTGTTTTGGAAATAAATGGTTACAGATTTTATTTGGTTCCTTTTCTAAAATATTTGTGATTTTTATTGTGTTGACTTGTAGGATATTCTGATTTAGTTTTTAATGATCATTATCATTAATATTATTGGTTTCCCCAAATTAAAACCTTTCACTTTAACATAAAAAACAGAATGTATAAATATACTTCATAATCCAATAATTTTGCCATACTGTTTATATTTGTTAAAAAAATCTTAAAAGGTAGCTGAATAAAAAAATATGTAAACATTTTCACCAACGGGAACAAAAAGGTTAGGTGCTCTATAAATGAATGGATGAATGGGTGGGTGGATGGACAGACAAATGAAGGACACAGAGAATGTACTTTCCACATGATAGCCCAGGTGTTCTCTTAAAAATGAAAGTTGGATCATGTCATTCTCTTACATAAAAATGTTAAGTGCATGTAAATAAAGCCCAAAACCTAAAAGAGAAAATAGAAAGCGAGGTGCAGAATAGTGTTTATAGCGTGCTATCATTTGTGGGCTGGGCAGAGCATAGCAGGACGTGGGGGAGGGAGACTCTACCCCTGCATATCTCCTGTGCCTCTTGAACTCTGAAATGTATGCATGTGAGTACAAAAATAAAATATTCTTTTCTATAGTTCCAACATGTTTTAAAATGTGCTTGTGCTTCTTTTTGTAATAATTGTTTTTAAAGAAAACTTCAAAAATAATGCATCTTTAATTATCTTACAGTCTTTGGAGCTAGTTCCTCAATATTTTAAAGCCATGCATGTGGTTCTTTTTCTCTGTGTGTTCCAAATGAACAGTTCAGAAAATGGTAAACCTTGTGGCCCCTTTTTAAAATACACACCCATCTTTCTTCGCTTGGCTCTCATATGCGCTGTTTCCTTCCTACTTTAACATTTGTGATTTATATCAGTGGCTCTTGATCTTTGGTGAACTGGAGCTTGCCCCAGGGAAGCTGTTAAAAAGCAGATTCTCAGGGTGCTACTCCCATACATTCTTGGGCAGTGGGTCTAGGCGGGGCCCTGGAATCTGCATTTTAGCATCACTACAAGAGATCCAAAGCAGATCCAAAGCAGATGGTCCATAGTCTATACTTTTCAAAATATTCACCTATGACTTGTTAAGAAAACAGTATTTTTCATTTAAAAGTGACAATCCTATGTAGTCTAGAATTTAGATTTGAAAGTGATCTCTCCTTCTGATGATTCCTTCCCTAACACACACACACACAAACACACACACATACTACTTAGATCTTTATAAACATCAGTATTATGTTACATGCCTCATAATGTGGTTCTCTGTGTATTTTGTCTTCTCCTCAGCTTTCTGAGAGATCCAAATCTTTATCTAACCCAATGCTCCAATGTTGCAAAATAAAAAAAGCACAGAGTTCAAATTTTACTTTCTTTGGCTTAGGGATTAAGTTTCTCTGCCAGCTGTGTACCTTTCTAGTATCACCCTCTCCACCTCCCAACGAAGCTCTGATATAGACAAGCACAGTGCTAACCCCTTCAAGCGCCATGCTGCTTGCTAAGTCCAGAGACGGGCTCTTGTTTTATTTTAAAATATCAGCATAAATCATTTCTGGTAGCTTTCTGTGCCTTTCCCAGGACCTCTGATGAGCCCTTTCCTCTGTGAATCTTAAAGTGAAAGGAACTCCTAAAAAAGCAGCACAAGTGGTTCAGATAAGCATCCCAGTGGGTTTTCCACGTGACATAAATTATCAAGTGTGGGGAGAAGGGCCCAAGATGTATAGCAGCAGCTCTATGCTACCCCCTGGTGGCAAGACGCTCCATGTCATCCCAGCCCCACCAGGTATCCTGGCTCTCAGACTGACTTCTCAAGCTCACTTACTGGCTCTCCAGTAAGTTCCCCAAATATTTGCTGGTAAAAAGTTAACAGTGTGACTGGCAGGAAGCAAAACACGCAGTTAGAATTTTACTTTCTTCTGTCCAGCTGAGCATCATCGTTCTGCCAATTGTGTAACTTTTTTTTTTTATTTTAGCACAGAGCTTATGAGCCTAATCTTAATGAAGAGATCAGTCAAAAGGCAAATGTGGAAGACCTCCTAGACTCAAAGCACAATCCTAATAGCATAAGATATATATACCTAAACCATCACTGGTAAAACTCCAGAGCTTTTGAGAAAAGTCACTGCACCCACCAACTGGGACATTCACCCCTGTCCTGACCTGGAACCTCAGAACAGGTCAGGGCTAACTTGAAAGTGATTGTCCCAGAGGTACAACTTGGATGAATCAGCCTGAAGGACAGAGAGGACTGAGAGCGAATAGAATAACAGTTCAGCAGTCTGGAGGATGCTCTGTGTCCCCTGAGATTAGATAAGAAATAACATGGGGTGGCATTGGGGGTGGCTCAAGTTCTTTCAGTAAAAAATTTCCTAAAAAGTGCCTATATCTTGTACCTGGATTCTTCTCTAAGGGTCACCAGGAAAAAAAAAAAAAATTTGGTCAGGAATAAATGTGCCCAAGGTGAGGGGGGTGCATTTGGGGTCCCTTCCAGCCCTACAAGTAGAGGTTCATTTAACAGTCTCTGTGAATAGATGAGATAGGATAATGTGAATAAAAGCAAAAACCAATCTTCTTGTAAGACTCGGACAGAAATGACCTCACCCGTGCACACAGCAATCATAGGGACTGAATGCATCTCTGGGATTTCAAGTTCCCTGGTGACAGAGGCAGCCTTTAATGGAAGCTGCATGCTGAGCTAATGGTCGAGCCCTGAGTGGAAATTCTGAGATCAATACGCCTTTCTAAATTCAAGAAATCAAGACTGCACCTAAAGCTTAATGGTCTGATAAGAACAGCAAATACATACTGTCCTTTCCTCTTCCCTGCCATGCATTTAATTGGTTCACACACCACTTTTCCTAGAAGTTAATGCTGTCATTACATGCAACCTTTGGCAAGAGGTGAGCAAGGAGAAGTAACAGATCCATGCACAGAAAATCTCATGAAAGATAGGCTTACAGCAATCAAGCTCCACCTCATTATAAATAGCTACATTTTCAAAGAATGCTAGTGAGGTCCACTCCTAAGTTGGGTCTCTGCTATGCTTAAGCGAAGTCTCTACTTTGCTGAGATTGCTAATTGGATCAAATGTTCCCAATTCAGAGTTACAGGCACTTTGTTTTAGGTAAAAGTTTGAATTACACATTTTTAAAATGAAAATTCTTTCCTAGAACAATGCTTATTGAACTGGGCATTGTAGTTAGTCTTTGATCAGGGATATTTCTTCCTTGTATTTGGCTTTTATGAAATGTAAAAGCCCAAGTAAAATATCAGGGAAATGAAGAAAGCCTTAAGAAAATAAATCAGGAAACAATATCATGTATCTTAAATACAATCAAAACTTGCCTGTTTCATAGGGATTCTGCTGTTTCCCACACTTTCTAGAGGCCCAGTTAGACAGAAGTCATGGAAGAAAAGACTTCTTTATGAACTAAAGGGAACTTGTGCTCAAGAGATGACTCTGAGGAACAGCTAAACTCCCAATCAGGAAAGGGCTGGAGAGAGATGTTCAGCAGATGAGAAAAATGTTCAACAAGGGCTGAAACACATGGGTTAGTTAGCCACAAAGTGTGATTCCTGAGGATATCCCCTCTGTACTCCTCCTATAACTGAAACTTATCTCACTCTATTATTTTCTTAATTGTTTATTTAGTTTAAGTAATCTCAATGCCCAACATGGGGCTTGAACTCATGACCCCGAGATCAGGAGTCACATGCCCTTCCAACTGAGCCAGCAAGGCACCCCATCTCACTCTATTATTGATATTGCTTGTTTTACTTTGTCCACCACCCTACTCCCAGCTGGACTGTATGCTCAGAGCAATGAGAATATGTCTGCTTTTTTCATTATCCTATCTCAAGTGCCTACCACAGTGCTGGCACTCAATAAATAAAAGTTAAATTTAAATTAAGCTAAGGTTTTGCTATAATAAGCAAATCAGGCAAGAATGAAAAAAGAATTCAGCAACAAGCATCCATTATTTAATAACACCTCATAAATATTAAAATGTCATAATATAAGAATAACTGAATTCTGAGGTTGAAAACCTATTGAGGAATCATTAATTTCTTAAAATCTTAAGTTTAGAAAAAAAACCATTGCTTTAAAACCAGACTCTTCTTACTCATCAGTATGATCCATGAAAAAGATATTAAATGGTTTGCTTTGCCCAGTTTTAATGAACCCAAACTCTAACTTTGCACTAGAAAAGGAAGGGCGACTGAAATCATGTCTGGTTACCACTGTTTACATAATTTCTCACCAGAGGCCACAGGCGACAGGACTGCTTACTCTAGAGCCCTCAGAATATAAGAAACACACGGAGCAGCCAATAAGTCTGGAGTTCAACTTCCACAGCTCTTATGTGAACACACTCGAGAATATTTTTCTTGCTGAATTTATCACGAATAACCACTTACCAAATCTACCAATATTGACTTTGTGAAACCCCTCCCCACACCTGTGACTTAGGACTCTGTCTTCTCTTATCTTCCCTCATTGAGTGGGAGCAGAATAACTGAGGAGAGTGGAATTTGGTGATGGGCAATGGGGATGTTTCTGAAAAGTAGATGTTTTGAAGATATTTTATTTTTCAATACCTTTAATGACCGAAAAAAGCAAGATTTAAAGCAGGAAGGAAAAAACAAACAACCTCAACAACAACAAAAAACCCAAAAAACAAAAACCGAAACTTAAACTTTCCGGGGAGGGGGAATGCTATAAATATGAAATGACTTAAAGAGAACACTTATTTAATACACAGTCCTGATGTATCTCACCATTCCTTCAAACAGCTGGGTATTTTAAAGTTATCTCCTCAGCGCCCTTCTAATGCTCTGAAAACCACCTTTCTCAAATAACGAGACAAACAGCTTTCTTTCCTGAGTATGTAAGTTTTATAAATTGCATCAGATCCACAGTGAGTGTCTTTCAGGGGGTTTCACCAAAACCAAAGAAAAGTTCAGAGATAAAATTGCAGCAAAAGATCTGGGAAAGAATGTAGAACTTCACAGTCACAGAACTAACCTGCAAGCTGTCCTTAGTCTCGGGCACCTGAAATCAAACCCACAAGCCCACGTCCAAGGGCTAGGAGGACCATGTGGGAGGCTAGCTGCCTAACAAGAGAGTTGGTCCTATCTCCCCTCCAGGGGTCTAAACTGTAACTCGCGTTCCAACTGCTCCGCAGTCAGGGTGCCCTGAATGGCTTCGCAGCCTGGGTTGAATACAGAGTAGGCACTCTTCTCTCCCTCTCTCCTCTCTCCAGGGCCTCGTGTCCCGACATACATCCAGTAGAACAAGGACAGGACAAAATAGGCCAGGCCAAATTCCAGTTCCACAAACAGTCCCAGCAGGACCAACCAGAGAAGAACCTTCAAGAAGGTGATGTTGGTCAGGAAAGACTGGTCCTGTGGCGATGGCAGAGGAATGGCTGTATTCCGCGGTGGCTGTGATGTGCTGCTCCCGGGCTGAGCCACTTCCTAGGACACACAAACAAACAAAAGTAAGAATAAAAGGCAATGGGGCTCAGAGGATCAAAACCAATCTGGAGCTCTCATTGCTCTGAGAAGGCTTCCGGCTCATTGATTTCTATTTTCTTGCCCTGCTCTCTAAAACAATCATCTCCAAAGAGCTCACATGCCCTGCTCGGACTGAATCAAAACTGATCTGCACTTAGTGAGATGTGACCTGATAAAAACCTTACGGCATTCAGATGGATTCCCATTCATGGGAGTCACTTCCTCAGATTAGTCTGCTGCTAACAAGAGCTAATTTGTGCCCCATACAGAAACTCCCGTTACTGATAATGCAACAACCACACCTAATGCTTCATACACAGAATCAATATGTTTATTGATTTGATTAGATGAGCTACAGTTTTGTGAGTGACATAAATCTAAAATGAGGACGATACCAGAAACAAGAAACAAAACTCCCTTCCACTTAGTAAAAACAAATCATCAGGGACGCCTGGGTGGCTCAGTCGGTTAATCATCTGCCTTCGGCTCAGGTCATGAGCCCAGGGTCCTGGGATCGAGTCCCATATCGGGCTCCTTGCTCATAGGGGAGCCTACTTCTCCCTCTGCCTGCCACTCCCCCTGCTTGTGCTCTCTCTTTCTCTGACAAATAAATAAATAAACTCTTTAAAAAAATAAAAATAAAAACAAATCCTCAGTATAGCCATAACCTTTCCATCCCAGGACCATCCTACACACCTCCGAGAGGCAATGTCTCTAACGGGACTCCCTCCCTCCTATCTCTTCCCTCTGCAAACCATCCTATGTAAAGCTTCTAAGTGAATTTCCTAAAACACCCACCAACCTCCTGTTCACAAACCTTCAACAAATTTTACTGCCTGCAAGTTAAAATTTAAACTCTTTGGGCTGGAATCCAAGCAAGGCCTTCCATTTATTCAACAGACAGAAATGCCAGTACATGGGTCCCTGTGTTGGGTGCTAATGGGAGACACAGATATTTAGGTAGCTTTAGGGAGGCATGATCTCTAGTCTGACATTTTCCCAACTTTTTTGGTTATGGCCTATAATAAGAAATACATCTTGTACTGGGACCCAGCGTATATACATATAAAAAATAGAAAAAGCTTCACAAACCAACAAATATTCTTCACCACATACAAAATTCTCATTTTCTATTCCATTTTTAAAAATTTATCTTTAACAGAGGACTAGATCCTCTAAATTGATTTCACCACCCACTAATGGGTCACGATTTGTAGTCTGAAAAACAATGGTCTAAAAAATTCCCTGTACAACACAATCCACATCCATTGCTCTATCAATGAACCTCTACTCCAGTTCAACAGGTCTTAACACCCAAAGACATTGCCCACCTGTAGCCTGGGACAGGCATGACTGGTGAACTATGTATGCTTGACCTCTTTGGCCATTAAGGAAGGGTGTCCCCTCTGTCTCCCAGAGGACTAATTGCCCGTCTTTTTCACTGAGCACCAAACTACTTGCCAGTTAAGTGTTTTTCTTTTAATACAGGTCACATGTGTCCCTAGATTGTTACCAGGAGGCCAACGGACTATCATTTATTATCTTTTGATGTCTCCAGAGCCAAACACCGTACCCCACACATAGGTTCTCAATGCAGAGCATTACTTTTGGTTCATTTCTTCAATTATATCCCCCATTCTCCCTGCGATTATTTAAGAAGGGACCACAAACGTTATTTGGTCTCGATAAAAAACATAGGTCATCTGATTTACGTTGCTTCAGATATTCTATTTTGTTAGAACCTTTTTTAGTGTCAACATTGTAATTATTACCTTTTCAGTTAAATTGGAAAAGCCCTTACCATGCTATCAGCAACACACCCCCTCCTGACACACACACAGGGATTTGTTAAGTAAATAAATATCCCTTTCGGATTTGACCAGTGTGCACAATAGGGAAATTACTGAAAGTTTCAGCAGGGAACTAATATAATCTGATTTATATTTAAGACTACTCTGGCTGCCAGGTAGAGAATGGGCTACAAGAGTAGAAGCAGGGAAATTATGAGTAGCTCATGCAGGAGGCCCAGTAAGAGAGGACTGGGCATAATGGGGATGGTGACATACAAGTCAGAGAGAAATGATGGACTGAGGGATACGGAATACATTTTGAATGTGTACAACTTGAAATTCACAGTAGACTGAATTTATTATTGAGGGAGTATAAAAAAGAATAATGCTTATGGCCACCACTTACTGAGTGCCTTCAAGATGTCTGATCTCCTGTAATCCAGGAGACCGGCACTATTAATCCCAACTTACTGATACGGAAACACTGAGATGTTAATTAAGTAACTCCCCGCGAGAGACAGGCAGAGATGAGGTTTGTGTCACCAGGATCCTAGGATGGTCTCCCTCCACAGCCCTTTGTACTTTATTAGGGGCCTTTATGGGAGATGGTAAGGGGAAGGGTTAGAGATCTAGAAGGAGATGGGGAGAGAAATTCTTTTACCTTATTTGGCATTTGCTTTAGTACCAATGTGGCTTCTGTTATAAAAGCTGTGTATGGTAGTGTTTGTGGTCATCACAGCACACAGAGGCAGAGTTTAGGGAAAGTACTTCCAGTTCTCAAATACCAAGCTCCTTCCCCCCTCAGGGCCTTTGCACCTGTGGTTCTTTTTGAGAGGAATGCCCCCTTCCCCTCACATCACCTGGCTGGCTCACTCTCTTCTCCTACAAACCTCAGCAAAAATGTTACCATATGTGCCCTTTGCCTTGTCCTGGGTTTCTCCAAGAGTGGCTCCTAATTATGAAATGCCATCTCCTCAGTGAGGTCCTCCCTGCCCACCTCATTTACAGTAACAGTCTGCACCTGTCTCCCCCAATTCACTAGTACAGTATCCTGTTTTTTTCCCCCTTTCATGGCATTCATTATTCCGCTCTTCTGTTTCTTGTCTGTTGCCCCGAACGCAAATGCAAGTTCTGTGAGAAAAGGGCTTCATCTGCTCTTATCACCCTGTTTCCCCAGATTCAGGACAGGAGCTGGAACAGAGTGGGCACATGATATAATTTTGCTGAATAAATGAATGATGGTGAGGGAAAGGAAGAAATTAAAAGATGATTCCTGGGTTTGAGAGAGTGATGCAAAGGCTATGCTTCACCAGGTGACTCCAAAGAAGGAGAGCATTTGAGCAGTGGGTCAACCTGAGCCAAGGGTCGGGGTGAGAAGTCATAGGATGTGTGGGCACCTTGGGGCTAGATGGTGCACTGGGGGCTGCTGTGGGATATGCCTGGGGAGGGAGACAGGGGGTTTTTGCAGGACTGAAAAAGTCACAAGCATTCTGGTCTTCATTTGGCAGAAGCTTGTCACAGAAAGAAATATTTTATCTTGGGGACTGTTTTCCTCAAGCTAAATTGGAGAGTGGGGGAAGGAGGATATGGATGCTTCCTTATCAATGACAACCAAGAAGCAATTACAAACAGAAGGCTAAAGAAATTTCTGACAAGCCACCATGTGTCAGCAAAATTATTAAGAGAGATGGATTGTAAATTGGGAGAAAAAGACAATTTAATGAGAATTTTCACACCAGAGCAAAGCCAGGAACGATAACAGAGTCAATGAAAATGAGCTTAAGACAGAGTACCTTATGAAAAACAAGTGTAATTAATAAGAACCAACTGTGGGTCCAGCATTTCCTGTCATCCTTTTGTCAGGATATCAGCTTTTGGGCTTTTAATAATGGAAACTTTCTCCAACTTCAGGTTCTCTAGGTTCAATTCAATGATCTCATATTCCTTTGGAAATGAGACATACAGGCAGATACTCATTGTGTGGGTTAGACTTTGATTTTTAACTGCAGAGAGGAAAAAGGGTAAGGGAAGTAGATTCTAAAATCTTAAGCAATTGTGCTCAGTGAGTTCTAATCAACAATAAAGTTATCCCGAGACAAACTGCATGCAAGGAAATGGATTGTTTGAACCCTGCTGCACTCGCTTTCTGTAAGTCTGATAGAACCCTGCGTGTCACGGAGAATAATATCCAATCAAAACTGAGTAACAATGAGTTCTCCTTGGTTTAAAAAATTGCCTAAAACCAGAAGTTATGCAGTAATAAATAAACTAAGAGAAATAATTTTAAGAGGAGTAAGGTACACTTCTGCTCCAATACATTTTCATTTTCAAAAGGAATTTTTGGCTCTTATTACATTTTTGAGATACAAAAGGCTTTGTCACACATTGTCTCAAGGCACCGAATTTCCCTTGATGTTGTGTCCTGTATTCCAACATAGATCATCTAATCTCACACCTGCAAGGCACCTTGCCACTCTACTCCTGAGTGAAAACTAAATGAAAATACAAGATGTGAATCAAGTTCATCTGCAAAATAAGAGAATACCAAGAATTAAAGGGGGAAAAGTCTGTAATACTCATCTAAATAATGTTTTCACCTGAACATTCACTATTGAACTTGAGTAAGTTTCCCTAGTTCAATAGCGGTGCACAAGCATCGGCCACCGCTGGCAGTTAGAGCGACCACACTTTTGCAAGTTTTGTATTCAAATGCCATTTCTAAAGCACAGGCTATTTGGGCTATTGGCTGCATGTGACCCAGGTGGGAAATTAAAGGAAGCCTTAATTACTGCCGCTTTTTAGCAGTATCCAATTAGACCTTTTACCCTCCATTAGCGGGGGGTTGAGGCTGAAAGCGGTTGTGGAGACGTTTCCCGAAGCCAGAGGGCATCACAATAACTCAAGGGCAGCGGTGCTTTCTTCCAGGTCCCTAGACCCTCGCTTCCCGACTGGAGTCGGGAGCTGCGTGGGTAGCGGGCTGAAAAGAAAATGTCAAAGCCACGGATCAGTGCTGACACGAGTGGCCGGGGACGCCCGGCCCAGCCCCTGAGCGGGGTGGAGGCGCCAGCAGCCCAGCTCGGCCAGCGGAGGTGGGAACCAGAGGACGGGGCGGGTCCCGCTCCTCGACGGGGGCGTGGCCTGTAGGCCACCACGCGGTGGGCGGGCAGTGGGCGTGGCCTCGGCCACAGTTTCCGGGGAGGCCACGACAGCGTCCCTGAAGCCAAGTCCCGGGGGCGAGGCCTCCCTCTCACCTGAGCGAGGCTGGACTGGGCCCGGGTACTCGCGGGCCTCGGTTTCCACACCTGGAACCGTTTTAGCCAGCCTGGGGCTGCCTTTGGAGTCGCAGCTGCTTGCGCCTTCTCTCCTGAGGTTTGTGCACTCGGGCTCGAAGTGTTAGGTCCGGCAGCCGGCCCGGCCCGTTTCCTGGCCGCCCGGAACTCGGCTAACCGCTGTTCCATGACGCGCGCCTCGCTTCCCGCCCGCCGGGAGCGCGCACCCGCCCGCGGGGCCCTGCCCTCCGCTGTAGCCGGTGCTCGGCCGCACTGCGCCTGCGTAGCGACGGCTCTGTGCCGCGCCTGCGTGCTGGCGGCCGGGCCAGCGAGCGCGGGGACTGTGACGTTCGTTGGGCGGAGTATCCAGCCAATAGTCCCTTCTAAGTGCGCGTGGCCGTAGTGTCAGGCCGTAGTGACACTTTAGTGTCACTAAAAAGTGGCGAAATGGTTAAGAGTTGAAAGCATAGGAGCATCTGGCTGGCCCAGTCGGTGGAACATAGGACTCTTGATTTCGGGCTAGTGAGTTCAAGCTGCTGTTGGGTGTAGAGATTACATGAACAAATAAAAATTTTTAAAACATAAGACTTACATTGTTCCCCTCTCGCTAGGGGATTCTTCCGAGGAAAGTTCTTCAGAGCTCCACCTCACTTCAAGGGTCCGCTCCCCGTCAGGTGGAGCATGCCTTTAGCTGTTAGGCGCTAGTATTGCTCTCCAGAGGGTCCCAGGGCATTAAGGAAGGCCCATCATCTCTGGGAGGTCCTGGGTCAGAAGGAACACAGGATACAGTCTCCACTTTTCCTTTTAACAAGTCCGCGACCTTAGCGCTTGAAGGGTGACCGTCACCGCTTGCTCAGCAGCAGGCCATGCAGACCCTCTATCATTGCTTTTGCCACAATGCAAACTACTTCTCCGTGTGTCTAGATGGGTCAGAAACTAAAAAAAACAAAAAACAAAAAACAAACTTTTATTGGGGGTGCAACTTAAAATACACAAATCTTAAGTGTATCGCTCAATAGGTTTGTAATTATGAATACACCTACCTAGAAAAAGAACGTTTCTGGTACCCTGAGGGCTCCCTTGTGCCCTCTCCTAATCACTACTCACCCAAAAGGTCACAATTCAGGTGCCTGTTAGATTTTTAAAGCTCTAAGCATCTAGCTAAGTGCCACTCACATAATTGAGACTCAAATATCTCTTGGATCTTGCTGAGTTGGAGTCAGGAAACTAGATAAAGTAGAATGGAGTCTTGCATTCATTTAACAGATATTTATCAAGACCCTGCTGTATGTCAAGTATTGTACCTGGCACTAGAGATGCTGGAGTGAATGAAATGAACCCATTTTATTTGCGCTTACATTCTAAGTAGACAAATGCATAACTACATATTTATATTTAATGTAATGTCAGGTACTGATTAGTGCTGTGAAGAAAAATAAAGGACTAGGGATGGTGGGATTATTTAGAGCTAATGACCAGGGAAGGCTTCTCTGAGGAGTTGCCATTTCCCCAGAGACCTAAATGAAATGAGTGAGGCATGTAGGTATCTGGAAAGGAATGTTTCAGTAGTAGGAAACAGCGAGTGCAAAGGCCCTGAGACCTTAAGTCTATGCTTGACTTGCTCCTAGAACATCAGGGAGGCCAGCATAACCAGAGCAGAGGGAGGGAGAGAATTGAAGAAAATAAAGATTCACGGATATCCAGATGTAAAGCCTTCTAGGCCATGGTGAAGACTTTATATTGCATTCTGAGAGTGATGGTAAGTGCTTGGAAGATTTTGAATAGGAGACAACAGAATATGACATTTTTAAAGGATCACACTGGCTGGCTTCAGCTGGGGCCCTGGAAGAGTGCAAGAGTAGGGGGAAAAGCAGTTAGGGGCACTAGGACAAGAGAGGCTGACTGTTTGAGCTAGAGTAGTGGTGATGGGGGTGGTCAGATTTCGAATATGTTTTGAAGATCTGAGCCACCTGATGTGTGGATAGATTGGATGTGGAATGTACAAAAAAGGAATGGGGCACGGTAGATTTCTGCTATACTCTCTCCCCCTCAGACACACACCCTGAGTAACCAAGTGAAAGATGCTGTGGCCCTCTACTTAAATGAGGGAAGACTAGGAAGAGCAGAGTATGGAATGAACATGGAGAGTTTTGTTTTGGACATGCCAAGAGTCTGAGATGCCTCTTAGATATATAGTGTAGGCAACTGGATGGTGAAAATGAGTTCAGGAAGAAGGCAGTACTGGAGATGCATATTGGGAATCGTCAGCATGTGTATGATATTTAAAACCATAAAACTAGATGAGATTAATTAGAAGGTGAGTGTGGATAAGGAGGGAGGATATTTGAGGACTGAGCCCTGAATAGAGCTGGTTTGTAAGACAGAAAAGAATGGGATCATCATACCACAATGCTCTTCTAGAGAAACCACAGGGAAAATTTCTTGCGTATCTTGGTGTCAGGAGTAGGTCTGCTTCTCTCAAGAGACTGGAAGTTCTTTTATTGATTGTGTTTCCCACTTGATAATCACACTAAGACCTGAGAGCTGTATTTATGGTCTACTTCTAGTGTGTATGTACACTTAAGGCATGTGATCTGTGGGCTCTTTTAATCAGAGTCCCTGGCAGGAAAAATGACACTTTCAAACAGGGTAAGTAAGGAGAGTTTCACGAAGGAGTTATTACAAAGGTGTGGCAGGATGGAGGGAGCCAGTCGGGGATGGTTCACAGGCAGCGTTACCAGCCTCTAGGCCTCCAGCAGCAGGAGGACACAGTGGTCATCAGACCCTGTGGGACCTGTAGTATAGGAAAAGCCCAAGACAGCCGAGCCCTTTAAGGAGGACAGACCAGGTAGGGAAGGAGAGAGAGAGGATCAGGAGGAGCAAATGGGGACTATCCAGCCAAACACTAATGCCGTTCCAGCCCCATCTTGCTTTGATAACCTTATTTTCCCTTTGCTTTGTTTTCTGATTTATTATACATTTATTTTGTCTCAGTGCTTTGTAAACCTCTTTAAATCCTTTCTGGAAGAGGTTGAAAGAATGAAAAAAAGTAAAAATGAAAGAGATGAAGAATAATTGCTGAACTATATTTCCCTTTTGGATAAGATTATGAGGCTAGTAAATAAGAAAGGTCCCAAAATGTACTTTATGTGTGAATTTAACATTTATTATGAAATAGTTTGTACATACCAGGTTCATATATATATATACACACAGACACACACACACGTATATACATATACAAACCTGGGGTGAATTTGTATATGTATACGTATATATCATATTTGTAAGTTAAAAGTAATAAAATATTCACAGGCCCTGTGATATTTTAAATCCTTGGCCTCAATTCTCCACTCCTTCTTTCTGTGCCATAAAAAGCAGAGTATACTTTCCCATCCCTTGACTTTGAACTCAGCCATGCAGTTTGCTTTGGCCAATAGGATAATGGCAGACATTATGCAAGCAGGGGCTTGAAGCGTCTTTGTCCTGTTGAGTACACCCTCTCAGTACTCCACCCTGCCATGAGATGAGCTTGCATCAGCTAGCCAGCCTAAGAATAATGAATCATGTGGATATAGTCACGCAGCTGACCCACAGACCTGCCATTAAAGCTGAGGTGCCCAGCTGAGCCCAGCCTCAAATAGCTGACCCTAGCTTACCCCAAGACGTATAAAAAACAAATGCGTATTTTATGTCACAGAAATTTTGTGGGTTTTGTTATACAGGAAAAGCTACTCAAGAAAAAGATTTCTCTGTGTGCTTGTGGTCCATTCCTGACTCTGTCCCACCTCTTCAATCTATTAATGTAGTGAGTTACATTAATAGATTTCTGTTAAAACATCCTACATTCCTGGAATAACCCCAATTCAGTCACTTTATAAAATAGAAAATTCAAAGCTGGATTCAGCTTAGTGAATTTTTTTTTAGGGACTTTTGCATCTATGTTCGTTAATGAGTTTTTTTCCCTGTAATTTTCTTTTCATGCACTATACTTGAAAGGTTTTGGTTTTAGGATTATACTAGCTTTATGAAATAAGCAGAAGTGTGCCTCCATCTTCGCGCCCCCCCCTTCTAGAAGAGCTTGAATAAAATAGGAATTAACTGTTTCTTGAATGTTTGATAGGACTTAGTAATGAAACCATCTAGACCTGATGTTTTCTTAATCAGATAAATAAATGTAAGCTACAGTTAAGTGGAGTCATAGCTGGTCAACACAGTCTTACCCAAAAAGTGTTAAGAAATGGCTCAACATTAGTCTGTGCTGTCTGATGTTTTGGGGAGTAGCCTGGATGAAAAATTTAAAAGCCAATTTATCATTTTCAGGTGATAAAAATGTAGTAGAGAAGATCTATAATTATGTCTGTAGGGTAAAAAAAAATAAACTGAAATGAATTTGATTCAGTTTATCATGATGAAAGGATTGTGGAGATGCTAGGAGCGAACTCTACCTCCTTCTAGGTTTGCATTTATGTTTTTATATCTTCATGTCTTAGTCATTGGCCCTGAGAGCAGTTTGTTTCAATAGGAATCAGAGCTTTTCCCTGACCACAGACTGGAGGGGAGGGGGCGTATGCTGTGGGTGCTTCAGCTGCTACGGTCTGTCTGGTTGTCATAATGAGAGTGGATCCCCTGTGTCCCATGCTCTTTTTGGTCCTATCCCTGTAGGTACTGCATGTCCAGGTCTGAGCACTATGCTTTTATGATAAGCCATAACATGTGCAGAGGAGAGTGACCTGGATAATATTTTCTAGAACAGAGTTTCTCAGCCTTGGTACTTCAGACCTTTTGGGCCAGATAATTCTTTGTTGTGGGGGCTGTCCTGTGCCTTTGTTGGATTCTTTTTTTTTTTAAGATTTTATTTACTTATAAATAAATAAAGTGGGGGAGGGGCAGAGAGAGAGTGGGGGTAGGCACAGAGAGCGAGAAGGAGGGAGAGAATCTCAAGCAAACTCTGCACGGTGCCTGATGCGGGGCTTGATCTCACGACCCTGAGATCAGATCATGACCTGAGCTGAAATCAAGAGTCGGACACTTAACTGACTGAGCCACCCAGACGCCAATGTAACTTGAGCTACCAATGTAAACTTGCATTTACATGTCTTGTAGGATTCTTAGCAACATGCTAGGCCACAACCCATTGTTGCCAGTAGCACGCCCTGCTAGTTGTAACAGCCAAAAATGTTTCCAGACAGTGTCACAGGTACCCTGGGAGGCAAATTTGCCCCAGGTTGAGAATGACTAGTCTAGAAAACATATTGTGGCAAGAGTGGTAAAGATAGTGGATGATTTGGGCCAGAGGAGAGGAGTCATAGTGAAAATACACCAGGTATTTTTAGAAACTATTAAAAGGGCTATTGTAAGTAGGGGAGGAGAATCATTCTGTGGGACTCCAAAAGGCAGAATTAAGGCCAACAGTCAGAAATTACAAGGTAATATATGTGGAAACTTAAAAAAAAAAAAAAAGGATTTTTCAGCAACTCTATTATTTCAGCAACAGTGTGGGCTGCCTCAGAGCGGTGAGTTCCCTGATACTAGCAATATTCAATCAGAAGCTGACCAGCCACCTTTCAGGAATGTTGTCGAGGGGCTTTCTGAACTGAGGAGAGATTTGGTTAGCCCAGATGATGACCAAATCTCTTCCAACTGGAAAACTTCCTGTTAATGCAAGTAGAGCAAACCGGGAGGAGAGAATGGAAGACTCTGGGGCATCGGGCTAAGAATATGTCATATAAGGTGATGGCGCCGCTGCCCCATCCCCTCAGATCTCACTATGGCTGCACCTGCTGATGGCTTGTTTCTGTAAGCACCTGGTGGCTTTCTCTGGCTGCTCAAGTGTGTTCAACTAGTGCATGAGGCAGACTAGCAGCAGAGGGGGCTTATTCCTCCCATCCCTCAAATAGCCTCCAACCAGTTGTGGGTAGGAGTTGGTGGATAAACACCCCAGATCCCTTGCCCCTCATTCGGGATGACTCTGAGGTGTGTTCCACAGAGTCTCCCAGGGATCATCGGGAGGAGCAAGCCTCAGTTGCCCAAGCAGTACCTGCTCGTTAAAGCATCCTATATCACTTTTCTTCCCTTTCCCGTCTTACTTCTCTGCTTCACTGTCTGTGCTCCTGGGACTCACTTCCCTGGTAAACTTCTTCCATTCGAATCATTATCTCAGGATCTTCTTCCAAGAGAGTCTAAGGCAAGATCCATGCAAGACCTAAGCGAGGCAGAAAGGGAAGTCAACCAGTGGGCTAGTTGGTAGTTCAGATTTACTAGACCTCTGTCTTCAAGTTTGAAGCAAGCAAAACAGGGCTTTTAGACTGGCACAGTATAAGCAGAATGATATTTGGAGATGGGAATAAAAAAGAGAAAGGAAGAGGAGGGGAAGGCCACCAGCGCCTCAAGTGAAGCAGCCTGGGCCAGCTTCTGGGAAGACGAGTTGGCCCACACATTATGTTGAGCCCCGTGGATGACAGGATCCAGTCATTCTATGATTCAGTCCTCCAAGGACTTCAGAGACCATTCAGTCAGCAAATGTTGACTAAAATCTTGTTATAGGCCAGGCCCTGTGCCAGGCTTTGAGGATGCAGAGAGGCCTAAAATATAGTCCCAGCCCTGAGGAGTTTTAAGGTCTAGTTGAGACTCATTAAAAGACAATTACACATGAAGATCTGAGGGAGCAGAGGAGGGTCACTGACTCAGGTTGGGGAAGTAGTATGACTTCTTTAGATTCTAATATGGGGAAACTGAGGCCTGCAAAGGCAAGCTGATGAGGTTATATATTCCTGGGCATTGCTGTAGACAACAAATATTTCTGGGGAAAGTTCTTTTTTTTGATAGCACTACCTTTTGCATTTACATTGGAAAGTGTTGCCAGATCACCCCTTGACCGCTCCCCCCCCCACCTGTTCTTGGCTTGGTGGTCACAACTGCTTTTGCCTGACAGCTACTGCTGGTTTGAGTTTTGCCTTTTTGTGTCCCCTACCCAATTTATGGGGATCTTGTGTTACAAAAGAGCCCAGGAATCTCTGCAGGTTTTTCCCAGTCAGTCCTGCCTAATCCCATTATCTGAAGCTTCCTCATTACCCTTTTCAGCAGGTCTTTAACTCCCTTTCCCTCCCAAGATCTCAGGTTGTGACAGTTCCCCGCCCACCTGACTTGCCTGGCATGGTTCTGTTTTGAGTCCTATTGTGCTTAGCTATGATGCTCAGAGAAATGCCTCCCATGGCTTGTAGGACAGATGATCAGACAAAGCCGACAGAATTATAGCAAAGATCATCTATACGTAAATCCCATCCCCAGACTCTCCTTAAAATGATCTGAAAGTATTTGGAGAAGAACCTCTTTGCAATTTGAGGATGCACATAAAGCATAACGCAGTAGGCATTGTGTTTCAGGTAAGTTTGTTCCTCCCTGGTTATGTATGGGGATAAAGTCGGGAGGAAGGCAAGCTTTTGACTTTTAAAATCCTTTGAAGAAATGGGCTGTTTTGCTAAAATATATACGCATGCGCCCAGAGTGGTGTATTTCCTGATTCTTGACAAAATTGGCTGCTCAGCCTCTTCCTTAGAAACTCCTGCATTTCTCTCTAGCCGTTGACCTTCCAGAGTCTTGCCCGAACACAGGGGTTTGGGGCCCAAATGGACCCATCTTTCATCCTAATAGCATTAGCTGCAGCTAAGGCTTGGAGGGAAATCTGGTCCCTTCTGCGTGACTTAGCAGCAGGAACACCGCCAGGGCGCCTGACTCTGCGTGGTTGTCGCCCACTCAGCTGTTAGTCATTTCAGTGCCCTGCACACTGGGGAGCCGTTATTGTTCCTGTGGTAAGGTGGACATGATGGAGGGGAAGTAAGGCAATTCTTAACGCTACATTCGGCCTCCTTCCAACTTGCGTGTTACTTTTTTAGGCTTGTATCCCATGGAAAGATTTTCTATCTGAATTTTTCCCTAAACCAACAAAAAAATTTTTTTAACCTTGAGGACCAGTTGAGTAATCCACTATCAACAACGGACCCTTGTTGGGCTCCAATAATAGTTGATCTTTGTGGAATGATTCATAAGTGCCAGGCACTGTGCTAGACCCTGCAAATTATAATGTGCTTTAATTTCCTCAAGGACCCTTCAGGAATGCACTTGGACGGAGATTAAGTAATTTGATATCACACAGCAAGCAATTAGCAGGGCCAGGGTTTGAACCTGAGTCTGACTCCAGAGCCCAGGAATCCACTTATTCTGCCTTCTTCTCTGTGCAGACCACTTTCAAGCATCTATGAACACAAACAGGTATGAATTGTGATCCCCGGCCTTCAAAAAACTTACAGACTCACTGGGAAGATGAAACAAGAATGTGAAATGCTAAATAATGCCTGACACTATCTGCTAAGTGGTTCTGTCAGTGGAACAGACAGACAGGAACTTATCAGGCAGAGGAAAAGATCAGTGAAACCAGGGTGGTCTAAAAGGCTCCATGGAGGAGGATGGCATTTGATTGGCCTCGAAAGATAGAAAGGACTTAAGTAAGCTAAGAGGAGGAAATCAACCAAGGTATAGAGGACTTTGAACACATGGGTTCAAGTCCCAGCTCTGACATCTCTACAATCCTAGGAAAGTCCTTATCCTCTTTATTGCTCCATTTCCTTTACTATAAAGAGAGAGGCTCAGGGAGGTGGCATGGAATGGGGAGAGAAAACAGAAGTTTGGAACCAGAAGAGGCCTCAGAGAGGTGGGAAGGGAGGAGGTAGTGATTTGAAGGGGGAGGAATGTTGACAAAATTCTCTCTTGACTTAAGTGGTGATTCCCTGAGTAATCACTGTGATAATCCATTGAGCTGTAGAAGTCAAACAAACAAAAACCCCTAGCTTCTAATTTTTATTTTGCCTTAGGCAAGGGAATTGTCCCTCTATTTATTTATCTATAAATGGAGGGATAATACCTCACAGGAGAATATCAGGATGAGCTGAGCTGATAGGGGGTGCCTGGCAGTACCTGGATCATTGTAGATGCTTAGTCAACATGGACAGCTAAGAGAGTAGGAAACCAGCATGGTCCATACTCAGTGGGTAACCAAAGGCCTGGGAAGAAACAGAGGGAAGAAAATAACATCTTTCTAAGCCAGACAAATTGGAAGGCATGTAGAGAATTGGTATGTTGGAAGGTGTTTAGACTGAGGAGACTATTCACCTGAGATGATTGAATTCAAATTGTTTCCATGTCAAAAAACTGACATATGGCGTCTGTTTCTGTCTTCTTCCCAGACTCCTTTCACTCTCCAGAACTTGTTTGAACTAAAATAAACCTCTTTCTCCCTTAATAGGCTTGGGTTAAATTTACTCAACCATTGATCTCACTTCGAGGTTGGTTGAGGTGGTATTGATAGGTCTGTCAATCAGCCAGCCTCCCACAGTCTGTTTGTGGCAGCCACTGGGGATTCCTGTCCGCCTCACAAGCAATCCCACTGGCAAGGACACCAGACTGAGCCCCTCTGTGAACCTGGGATTTCCATTGGGAATCTACTAATAGGGGAAACTAACTGTAGAGCACTTATTATTGGCTTTCTCTGATTAGAGTTTTCATCATGCCACCACACCCTCTTTTCTTCCTTCACACAAAATCCACTCCCAAACTCGAGCCTCCTTACTCCTCACTGCCCATCGAAACCCACTTTTTAGCTGTGCTAATTTATAATTTCTCAAGCATCCTACACTCAATATATCCTGCCTCAATATCTTTGCCCACACTTTTCCTTCTTATCTGGGGCACCCTGTCCTCCCTTCTTCACCTGTCAAGTGCCATCATCTTACGTACTTGACTTAAACATTTCCTTCTCTAGAAATTGTCCTGGGCCTCGTTCCCCAGCTGGGGTTTGGTTCCCTCAGATATGTTCTCCTAGCACCAGCTGCATCCTCTATAGCAGCCTTTATAGCTAATAGCACCTGTATTAAAGTGGTTGGTTTACTAGTTAGTAGGATATAGTTTAAGATTTTGGGGTAAAGACCAAAAATAAGAGTAGCTTGAACAAAATAGAAATTTATGTTTTCCTTCTAGGCATCACTTGAGAGTACCATTGGACAGTGACCCAGGCTTCTTCTGTTTTGTTGCTCTGGCATCCCTAGAGTATTGACCAGTATGGTGGTGCAAGTAGCTCACTACCACACCAGAATTCTGGCCTGCCTTAATTCCAAAGCCAGCCTCTTAACCACTAGGTCATATTGCCTCTATTAGTGAAATTGAGCTCATTGCAGATTGGGGAGGAAGATGTGAAGAATGTTAGAAAATTTCAAGGTATATTAGGAGACACTTTGAGTGCCTGGTGGGAGTGGAAGGAGAGGAGATCATGAAGGTTGGGTCTCATTATACACAACTTGAGTGTCCAAAACACATCTGATGATGTCAGTGACCTTCATTGTCAGATAGTGTCATCTCTCAAGCACATACTCCAAAATTACGGCCTCTGAAGTGAGAATCAGCTCCAAGTGCCTCTCCTGAATCTTTCTCACATTATTTTGGAGAGACGTGGGTCAGATCTTTACAAAGGGAGATGGAGAGGAGAAGCTAATACTCAGTGAATCACTTCTAAAGCAGGAGCCCAGGACCTGACCATCGACCTCTGAGCTATTTCCAGACCTGACTGATAATCCTAATTACCTTGGCACTTTAACAAACAAAAAAAAAAAAGCAAAAACAAAAACCAAACAAAAAACCCACAAAAAAACCCAGGATCCTGAGCCTTTCAATGGCCCTTGAATCTCTAGGGTGGGGCTCTGGGGTCTATATATTTTTATAAAATTCTTTGAGTGATTCTGATGAACAGTTAGGTTTGGGCACCCTTGCATGTAGGAGACTTAGAGCCACCCTGTATTTAAGTGCAGATTCACCAATTGAGCTCTGTTTCCTTTCATGGTGACATTTTTCTCTCTTTAGACCTTTGGCAAGGTAATTCTTGTTTGATATTCTCTTTGAACTCTAAGTAAGCCCCAGGTTGTTGCAATGTCCTAAAAGTTTTAGACCTTCTCCAAGCCTGCTCAATGACAAATCCATTCTCTAGAAACTTAAATACAGAGCTGAGCAATTCAAAATTTTGGTTAACTCCCAACCCAACCATTTTACATATTGTAAGGGGGTTTGGAAAATCATTAGACCTCAAAAATTCAAGTGGACCCCTGATAGAGTTTTATTTTTCTTAGATTTGACCATCCATATCCATGATTCTCATCTCATTAGTCCTCTGGACCAAACTTTCTGTCTTTAGAAAATTACCCAGGCAGAGACTGAACTCAATAGTGATAATAGAACATTTATTTAGTGCCTTCATGAGTCATGTGCTTTATATACATCATCTCATGTAAACTTCCTTGACAAGCTGGGGATATTAAGATTATTAGTCCAGGGGTGCCTGGGTGGCTCAGTCTGTCGGGCATCTGCCTTGACTCAGGTCATGATCTCCAGAAGGGTCCTGGGATGGAGCCCTGCACCAGGCTCCCTGCTCAGCGAGGTGTCTGCTTCTCCCTTTCTCTCTGCCACCCCCCTCCACTTATGGTCTCTCTCTCTCTCTCTCTAAAATAGATAAAATCTTTTCTTAAAAAAAAGATTAGTCCAAATTTATATGTGAAGACTCAGGCTCTGAAAAGGAACAGAACTGGAATTCAAACTCAGATCATTTGAGTCCAAATTCTGAGTGAATAAACTACTTCTCCCCAATGTGTGTGTGTGTGTGTGTGTGGCAGGGGGAGGGGGTGCTGTGTGGGGGCAGGGATGAGGAAGAGAACAAGGAATGGAGGTGGTGAGATAGCATTTCCTTGTCGGGACCTGATGCTTATTATCCTTTTCTGTCCCCATCCCATCCCCCGTAGCACCTTCACGTTCTCATGCCAGTAGCAGCCAATACAGGGAAGGTTTTTTATGCTCCAAGGCAAACTTTAGCAAAGAAAGTTGAGCTCCTTCTACAGAATCTAGCTTTCCCTGTGCATCATTTCAGAGCCTCAGTAGACCCACAAATATCATTTCCAGCTAATCACATATGCACCAGACAGTTATATACAATAAGTGATTAACACATTCAGCTGATTCCCTTGAAGACAATTCACCAAATTTATTGGAAGGCACTTTTATTCAAGATGCCACACAGATTCTTTTTTCCACATTTCCTTCCTTTGCTGATTCACTGTGTATTGTGCCTGAATCATTTGGCTTTTTTTTTTTTTTAAAGATTTTATTTATTTATTTGACAGAGAGAGACACAGCGACAGAGGGAACACAAGCAGAGGGAGTGGGGGAGGGAGAAGCAGGCTTCCTGCGGAGCAGGGAGCCCCATGCGGGGCTCGATCCCAGGACCCTGGGATCATGACCTGAGCCGAAGGCAGACACTTAACGACTCAGCCACCCAGGCGCCCCACATTTGGCTTTTTTAAGTCAACAGAGCCAAATGGGAGAAGCCCAGGCCTCTGATTACTGCTGGGAAAATGGCAGGTTTGGCTCATGAGAAGTATGTGTGGGGCACTCTTTGGGATCAGGAGCATTCTAAATCTGAGGCACTTGAAGAGAGAGATAACCATCAAATTTGGTTCAGAGCTTCCCTTGGAGTTATTGATAGGAGGAAAGTTATACTGGATCCCCTTGGTCTATGGCAATTAGAGTGAATTCTCCTGTGGCAGCCTGGGCCCTCTAGAGCTTTAATTGATTCTAATGCAGAGTGGCTTAAAATAATTCTCTCTTCTACAAGCTGATCTCTCATTTCCCAGAGCAGATTGAATTGTTCAGAAATGAGCCATTGAGAGAAATCTTCCCACTCAGTCCTAGATTTGTGGCATATCTTTCCAGAAAAGAGAGGCCAGTGTAGGGGGGATGGGGGATGGGATGAGGCTGGCTGTGCCTGTTCTGTGACTCCACATTTTTTTCTCCAGTCTGAACAGTCTCATCCTTGTCCCCCAAACCTGCTTGATGAACCCAGGACAGTGTGCATTTTAAAAAACTATTCTATTCCTACACAACTTAAAATAGTGGATAGTTAAAAAAAATGTTAGCCAGTGCAACTGTGTGGAAAGGGTGCCATGGTCTAAGTTCTTTCCCTGATCCTATAACCAACTAGCTCAGTCTTCTCATCTGTAAAATGAGCCAGATGGATTCCCTGCCCTCTGAAGACTTAAATGTGATAAAATCCATTTCATTATTCTAAAACAGGGTTTTCCAACCTCTGCATGAATAACATTTGGGGACAGATAATTCTTGTTATAGGAGCTGTCTTGTGCATAGTAGGATGTTGAGAAGCATCCATGGTTTCTACCTACCCCACTGAGTAGCACCACCCCACTGAGTTGCAACAACAAAAACTATTTCCAGACATTTCCAAATGTCCTTTGGGAGGCGAAATTACCCCTGGTTGAGTACTACCTTCAAAAGCTCCCTATTGCCTATAAATAATGCATCATTTATTAAATATTGAATATTATTTATTGGTAGTTACTAAGGCTAAAGAATAACCGAGTCTCAGTCCCTGCCCTCAAGGAACTCAAAGTCTAATGAGGAGGACAAACAGACAATTGTAATCTAGTGTGCCATATATAACGATCGGGATGCAGAGGAAGGAAGGGGAAAAATTTTGAGGGAGAAGACAAAAAGAGCTCAGAAAGCTTTTTGAAGAAACTAATGATAAATTGAACATGAAAGGATGAGTAGAAATTAACTAGGCCTTCTCAGCTTAAGGGAACAGCATGAAAAACAGGCCTAGTGGTGAGAAAAATGACCTACTCCCACAAAGTTGTTTGAACTGGAGAGTAAAGTTGAATCCCTCAGGGACAAAAAGATCCCCAATCCCAGCTGTGTGTGTGTGTTGTTTGTTTTGTTGTTTTGTTTTTAACATTCTATTCTGGAGGTGCAGTTCAGAACCTTAGAGAACGCCAGCCATTGTTATGTTAAATCCCCCATGAGTGCGACGATGTGGAGCTCTCCAGGGTACTGAACCGTATCCATATAAATTGCCCTTAATAAGCAGCTCTCTACCTAAGGACCTGCCTGGAACCCTGTTTTTTCCTGATCCTGACCCCTGTCCGTGCCTGCTGCTCTTGGCTGAAGCTATGTAGTGGAAAGAGCATAGGTTTACCAGCCTAAATGATTCAAATTAGGAGACAGTCAAATAAATGATAAATTTATTGTTATAAATTATAGCATGTCCCTGTGAAAGAATGTTACACAGTCGTGGCCTTATATATATATATTTTTAAATTATTTGGAAATTTACATGTTTTCTAAGATACCTATAGTAGCATGTATTTCTTTACTCAGAAAAATATCATTTAAAATAAAATAAAAATAAAGAACCTTGGAATCAAAGGACTGGGATGTGAATCCTCTTGTCAATACCTGTCTGACCTTGGGTCAGTTAATTTAATCTTCACTGGCCATTGTTTACTCAACTACAAAATGGAAAAAAAAAAGGACAAATTGTTAATATTTCCCATATGCCTATAATGCAGGCCTCTTGTGGATGTTAAATGAGCACAAGCACATGAATCTATTACTGTGTGGCTTAAAGAAAAGAAACAAACACTTGGCAAATGTTTGTTATTCCCTACCCCATCACTTAGATGCTCAGTTTTCTACTACAGCAAGGGCAAGCTTGGTGTATAACAAGGGTTGCAACATGTTTTGCATGCATGGACTGACAGTGCCTTCCCACTTCCCATTCCTGAGGACTTCATTAGAAACAGGGCTTTGCAGTAGGACTAACTCTTTATATGTTTATCTTATTTCCACGCCTGGCTCCCAGTATATTAGCAACTAGCCCCTTACTCTCATGGCAGGATACTGGAGGATCATTCCCTGAGTATCTAACTATCTGAAAAGTAAATGCCTTTTTTTGGTGTTCTCCCAACCAACAGCAGAGCCAGATCACCCTACTTTGAATCTCAAAGTTGTCAGGCCCCATACCCTGCTCAGAACTTCTAATTAGTTTTTTACTTTCCTGTTCATTATCATGAGCATACAGCCAAATTTACATCTAACGAAAGCCTGTGTTATGGGAGCTAGAGATCAAAAACAGAGGAAAACAATTTGGAGGAAACAGAAACTATGCAGGGAAGAAAATTTCCCAAACAAATTTTATGATTAATATACTTTGAGAAATAAAAGAACTTCCATGAAACAAAAACCAGGATGCTATATATTTTTAAAGAATGTTCAAGGAACATTGAAAAGCTCTTGAAAATGAGAAACTTGATAGGAGAAATGAAAAACTAACTGGGTAGGAAGATAATATTGAGGAAATTTCATCTCACTCTCATCTTCGGACTAAAAGAGCAAACATACATAGAAAGAAAATAAGAGAAAACATTAAAAAGAAGAGAGGACCATCATAAATGTTCAACATTAGAATAATGGCATTTCTAAAAAGAGACAACAGAGAAAATAGGGAAGGGTAGAAAATTCTTACAGAAATAATTCAAGAAGTTTCCCAGAATGGATTGAAAGGACCCACCAAATACCCAACCTAATGAATGAAAGAAAGAAACTTACAAGGCACATACATCATTGTGAAATTTCAGATCACTGGAGACAAAGAAAAAAATTCCACAAGCTACCAGCAGCAGGAAGTATTATATATATATGTGTATATATATATATATATATATATATATATAATCTCAAAGATCTAGAATCAGAATGACTTCAGATTTCTCAACAGCAAAACTTGAAACAAGAAGACAATAGAGAAATTCAAAATACTGATGGAAAAATTAACCCCCATCTGGAATTCTATATCCAGCCCAAGTATAAATCAACTACTGTGAAAAACAGTTCTAGACCTGTACGGTCTCAACAGATTTCTCCCCCCATGTGCCTTTCCTCAGGGAGTTACTAGAGTATATGCTCCACAAAAAAAAGAGTATGCCAAGAAAGAGAAAGACATCGAGTACAGGAAACATATGCTCCAGCACTGGATGGGGTAAAAGAAATACCCAAGAGAATGGTAAATGGTGGTCTCAGAGTGATAGCTGTTACCAAGCCTAGGGGACAAGCAGGCCAGGTGATAGCAGAGTGCCTTAGACGATGTGTTGAGAGCTGTCATCATCAAGATTCTCACTGCTATCAGTCTTCTGCTGCTGCTGCTGCTTCTTCCTTCTTTCTTCTTTCTTCTTTCTTCTTTATCTAAGAACAGAATTCCCAGGTGAGTCTGGCTGAGCCCACGATATGTTCTGACTTGCCTTAATCATTTCTAATGTGGCTGCTGCTTTTCCTACTATGGCCTATTTTCTGATCAGCTGAGCATGCTCTTTTCATCCCACAGAAGTACCCTGCTTTGATCTACTTCAGAAGCTGAAAGTAGGCTGTGGTAAAGCAGAAAATCCAGAGGAATCCACACTCTGAACCATATTTCTTTTGGATACCCAATGCCTGGACTCCACTATAGACCTACCAGACATCCAACTCTGCTTTCCCAAGACCCACTCATGACCTTGTCCACCTACTTCCCCAGAAGAGGCTCTTGTAAGTAAACTCTTGAGGAAACTGAAACCAGATTGACCCAAGGACTGTTTAGCTTCTCTCGCTCCTGGATGCCTTCCAACATTGCCCTTTCATTTTTTGCTAGATTTATGCTCCTACAGAATACACATTGTTTAGAAAAATATACCTAGGTGGTTAACCTATCAAGAAAATCAAGAGAATGATTAGCACAAAAGTCAAGATAGTGGTTACTTCTGGGGACGAGGTTGGAGGTTTTATTTAGGAAAGGACATTTGGAAGACTTTTGAGGTACTGGTTAATGTTCTATTAATCTTTGTGATAAGTACGTGGGTGTTAAACATACTATATTTTCAACTTTACATGTATTTAAAATACTCCTCCATACATATAATACACTTTATAATAAAAATTTGCATACCAAGCAAAACCACCCTGTGAAATATTGAACTCATATGTTCATATGTACCCCCTGGGCCTTGAACAGAGGGAACTATGAAGAGGGACATAAGGTTCTCCCTCTCTCACAGCCCTAATCAAGATGCAGCAGGAATAACAAAATACCCAACCAGCAGCATGATGCTGAGGTTTTTCAGACCAGTTTAATAAATGGGTTTTACAGCACGTGGAATCCTGTTGTAATAACCTGGATTCCGTGAAAGACATCTCTGCATAGAAAAGCAATCCAGAACCACTCCTTAAGCTGTTAGCAAGAGGGTAGGAGGTAGGAGGCTGTGTATTCTTCCTTTACCCCTCCTGATCCATTCACCCTGATCCATGCCCTGTCCGCCTTGCATTGTGCCCCAGACGCTGATGTCTATGGACTGCATCACCCAGGTGCCTCTGTTCTTTGGCTTTTAGTGGGTTCTGCCAATAGGAAGCACTGTCAGAAGAACAGAAGGCAGGAAAGAGAGAAGTCAAGGGGATTTCTTCCCCTCTCCCTCCCTGCCTCACCACCCCTTATTGTTTCCTTAATTCCACACACACCCCTTTGAATAGTTCCATATGAAATTTTCTTCAGTCAGACCATTTTGAGTATCTCTTCCATTTCTTGTTGGGACCCTGACTGGTACTTTATTTTAATATTATTTACTTGTCCTTACTGAGTGGTACATTTTCATGTTAATATGGATTGTGAGGGCCCAAGCAACCTTATCCAAGGGAAGACGCACATGTAAAAACATCTCTCTACACTGGGGGGTCCGCAGCCGTGGCTTTTTGTGGAAAGGTTATATGTTGGTTTATTATTCAGTGACTATTACTGCTAGCTAAGTGTAGAAAAGCTTAGGAGAATTTACTTCTGGCTTGTGGAAATTTTATTCCTTTTCCAACTCTGTCCCAGAAAAAAGGAAGACTTCCATGCAGGCCCTTGGCAGGGATGCAGCTTTCCCCAGCATCCTTGCTTTGCTTTAAGTGAGGGCGGTTTTTTTTGTTTTTTTTTTTTTTCCACAGAGTGAGTCAGATGCTGACAGACTCCTAGCATCTCTCATCATCTTCCTGTTGCCCCTTCCCATCTGAAGATCAAAGCTCACCTCAGGAGAACTTTCAGAGAGAAGAAATAGCCAGCGGAACCCCCAGGGCCAGGCAGGAAAACCCAGTAAACAAGTGATTGACGCACTTTGTAGACAAGCTGGAGGGGCCTCCACGCAGTCTCTACTGGGGGTGAGCGTGACCAGGGGAAGTTGAGGAAGCGGTCCAGGATGGGGGCGGAGCCCCAGAGGGCTTGGGTAACAGCTCATTGTTCCTCTGGGTTCCCAGGGAATAAAGCAAGCCTCCAACAAAACAAACGTGCCAGGAGGACAGGCTATTTGTGTTGTTAAACACGGAAAGAAGGGAAGTGACTAGCTAGAGGGAGCATGGGTTTAAGTGCCTTATCCCAGGCCCCTTGGGACACAAAAGGAAGGAGGAGAAGGAGCTTGGACAAAAGGAGGCAGTGCTGGGTGTTAAACACATGGAACCTGGAGGTCGGCAGACCTGGGTTCAAGTCCTAGGGCCTCAATTTCCTAGCTCTGTAACTTGGCCCTATTATCTAATTTCTCTGGTTTTATTATCCTTCTTACCCATAACATTTCCTTAAAGATGTAATAAGGGAATGCACTTTAAGTGTCTGACACATAACAAGTTCTTGTTCGGAGATTCATCAGTGAGGACGGGAATGTGGGGAGGAAGCAGGGTGCAGCTGTATCGTCAGGACCTGGGTGTAGTCACGGCTCCGGCACAAATTCATTGTGTGAACTTGAGCAAGTTACTCCCCATCTCTGGTGCTGAGTTTTGCCTCCCTGGAATGAGGGTGCTGAGCAAGGTCTCCAAGGTTTGTTCTAGTGCCAAGATCTAGAGTTCTAAACGCTATCCAAGGTGTGGCTAGGAAATTCTCTGACTTGAAAGAAAAATAATGCAGAAGCAGCCACGTGAGGTGTTTGTCCCCATCATACTGGTCTCCTTGGGAACTTTACTCCTACTAACATGATGCTGCCCTTTCTCAAAACATTTTCAAATTCATTGGTTTAAAATTATCTGCAGAGCCAGTTCTTGGAGCCAAATGAGAAAATCATCTCTTTGCTTTATGAGTTTCTTTTTTGTTTGTTTGTTTCTTTCATTTTTTGAATGAAAAAAAAAAAAGAGTTCTCATTCCCTTGAGGCAAATTAGATTCTACTTCCAGTGTTGCCACTAACTGGTGGAAAAATGTAATTTTATGTCTTCTGACCTTGACCTAGAAGATGGGGATACTAATACCCACATTTGTAGTGTGGCCACAGATGAGCTGAGGACTAGGACAGCAGCACCAGCCGGGGTGCGTGGCTCAGGGTAGGCAGCAAAACACATCAACACATCCATCTACATACACCCTCACTCTGCCACTCCCTCCCCATCCCGATTACCCACTTTACCACTTTATCCACTAAATAAATTCACAGCTCGGGCACCTGGGTGGCTCAGTTGGTTAAGCGACTGCCTTCGGCTCAGGTCATGATCCTGGAGTCCCAGGATTGAGTCCCACATTGGGCTCCCTGCTCAGCAGAGAGTCTGCTTCTCCCTCTGACCCTACCCCCTCTCGTGCTCTCTCTCTCTCTCATTCTCTCTCTCTCAAATAAATAAATAAAATCTTAAAAAAAAAAAAAATTCACAGCTCACTCAATCCACCGAACTGCCAGGCTCTGTAGAGGTGGAACCTAAGACTTTCTCCTCCTGTGGTTTTCCCTTTACTTTCATACAAAACACTTCCAGTACTTCTGGTCACCAAATGTGTGGGAGTTTCTCTGTGACACATAGGTGGCAATTCTCTGTGACCGGGTGTCCTACAATTAAGCTCAATTCTGACACTCTGCCCAGGTAAAGTTAGATCCCTGACCCTCCCAGAGACAGTGTCAGATCCCACAGGGGAAGGGCTCAGTCCTACAAGACTTTTCCTCCACTTCAGATGCCAATCCCTAGTCATAGGAGCCAGGTTACCCACAACGTCTGTCTGCCTTGGCTACAGATCAGAGGATCCCACGACCTCCCTCCTTGGGTTCAATTAACTTGCTAGAACAACTCACGGAACTCAGCGAAACACTTAACTTACCTTTACCAGTTTATGAAAGGTTATGATAAAGGATATAGATGAACAGCCAGATGAAGTGATGAATAGGGTGATGTCTGGGAGGGAGCTTCTGTCTCTGTGGAGTTGGGATGCTTCACTCACCTGGTACACAGATGCTTTCACTTACCTGGAAGCTCTCTGAACCCCTTCTACTGGGATTTTAGGCAGATTTCTTCACATAAGCATGATTAATTATTAACTCCATTTCCAACCCCCTCTCCTCTGTAGAGGAGTGGGGAGGGGCTGCTGAAAATTCCAAGCTTCAAATCATGGCTTGTCTTTCTTGTGACCAACCAACCCCCAACCAGGAGCCATCCAGGACCCTGCCCAGAGTCACCTCATTAGCACAAAAGATGCTCCTAGTGCACGTATTACTTAGGAATTTGCAAGGGCTTTAGGAGCCCATGTCAGGAACTGGAGACAAAGATCAGATCTATATTTCTCATTATAAATCACAATATCATAGGCTCCAAATGATTTTCTTCCATTTCCAAAAATCAAATAGACTTTAAGAGGTAAAAATTTGCTACCATGAAGGACATTTCAGAGGAATGTGCTCAGATTTTGAATATTTCACTTTTAGACTATATACCACGTGTGTGTGTGTGTGTGTGTGTGTGTGTGTGTGCAGTGTGTACACATTTGGTGTTTAATAAAATTCTCAACCCCTGTGAGAAGAGCAGATAGACCTGCGGCCAGCGCTGCAATGCTGAATCTACCTGGTTTCAGAAAGCCAGGGCTCAGGATGATTCCCAGAGACAGGGAGATGTCCAGGCTCAGGGCAGCCCACTCTGACTGGGTGACCCTCTGTCAATCACACCACCCTTTGAAGTTTCAGTTTATTTACCCAGAAAATGGGGGAGCTAACACAAGCCTTGTAATGTCCTTTTGAGGATTGTAAGTACGAGTTTTATGAATGAGCAAGGAAGAGGCACCAGTGGGCAGAATGTTGGTTCTATGTAAGGCAGATTACACCAGACCCTGTGTGGCAGGGAAAGAGCAGTCTGAACTCTGTCCAGTGCAGTCTCTGGAAAGAAAAGTGCCTTTCCTAGTTGGAAGAGTGGTGCTGTGTTCTCTCCTTCTCTCCCAAGGAAGTCATTGCTCAGCCTCTGGCCTAAAGCTGCCAGACAAGTTTCAAACATGTTTATGAATGCCTTCACCTGAAGTCACTTGATTGGTTTATCAGCTCTGGCCCTGGACACATTTCCTTACAATGAGCAGTGACATTTACAGCTCCAAGAAGTGCAAAGGAAACATTTTTCTTGCTGACTCTCCTCTCTCTCTAATGAAGCTGTCATTATATTCTTCCAAAGGTGGACCCTATCGGTCAAAAACGTGCCATAACTTCCCACAAGAGAAACGCTGTAAATGTCACAAACTTGATAGTATTGTCGGAAGTGCATAAAATCAGCTGCTTGAAAAGTGTACAACAAAAGCCATGTTTCTTCCCATTCTGCAGCAGGGGCCAGCTTCACGGGCATGCGAGCCCGGCAGCCACACGGAGTCCTGTGCTTACAAGGGCTCTGCTCTTGGTTTAATAGTCTGCATTGAAAACTGGCCTTACCACAGTAAAGGAAGAACAGTCAAATTCATGCTAATAATTGAAAACCGTCATTTTTCTTTACTTAGAAGGACCTTACATAGCCAATAAATAACACCATGACCAGCGGAGAGACCCCAGAAGAAAAGAAAAATCTATTTTTGGACATCTAATAACATTGTTTTCCTGCCTTTTGAACAAGGAGCCCTGCACTTTCATTTTGCAAATTAGGTAGCCAGCTCTGTCTGCGGTAATGTAGTGTAGAAACAGCGGATGTTTTCATTGTAAGGACAGAAAGTAAAAATAAACACAAATCACGGGCACCTTGGCATAACTTACCTAAGGACGACCACTTTAGGCAAGTTTTTTCTTCCCAATTTGTAGTCTATTCAGTGTATGTATGTATGTATTCTTGCTTACACTAAAAAGCGGTCTTCTACTGAACACACAAACTTCTCTCTGTTTCAGTTGCATGGCATTTTGTCTGGGGCTGGATGTGGAATACTTTCCTAGGTAACCAGTTGTATCTGTCTATGAATGCTTGTGAAAACAAGACTCTTCTTTCTTCCTCCCTGTCTTTCAGTGGCTCTCTCTCCCGTCAGTCACAATAGCATATTAAAGGCTCTGAGAAGTCCTGCAGCAAAAACAAACAGACAAAACATCCAACCTATTTCATTTCCGTTAACCCAGAATTTCAGAAATGTGTTATTTCCCAAACTGGTTCTGGGCCCCTTCTTTGGTATAACACCTCTCATCACTCTCTGTAGTTGGCAATACAGCACAGTGTTTACAAACCTGGTTCTGGGCTCAGACCCTCTAGATTTGATTCATGCTTCCACCAGTGCCCTAGAGGAAATCTCATAATCTTTCTAAACCTCAGTTTTCTCATAAGTAAAATGGGGCTAATAATCCTCTCTCATAGGATTGTTGTGTGGATTAAGGAACATGATATGTGAAATATACACATAGGCACTTAATAAAGGTAAAAGCTATTGTTATTAAAAAATCTTAAGGAGGTGCTTCCCTGCAAAGCCATTCCTGCCCTCAGCAGTCATATCCAGTCTGTCTTCATGTTCCTGCCTCCCTGTCTCTCCCTGTTTTCTTAACCCTCAACTTGGGGCTCCTTAAGTCAGCACTCCCCAGCCCCCCAGTGTGTCTAAGGTTCTCACTGATTTTATGAATCCCTCATATCCCCCTCCTGGGCTGCAGCGGGGGTGGGGCAGGGCAGGATGCAAGGCTGCTTTTGCTACCCCATGATGAAGAATTTGCAGTCTGTGTCCTCATTTGGGAAATGTGATGTTGTTGTTGTTGTCGTTGTTGTTGTTTTTAAGGAGCTATTCCTTTAAATGCACGCAAGTGTTTATCGCTATAAATATTACAATGCAATAAAGTCTGGCTGCGGAGAGACAGATGCCCAAGCTCGGGTCTGAGCAACATCCAGAGGCAGAACATCATGTTAATGGAAGATTCCAGTTAGCAGAACTGTCTGTTCTACGCTGAGGTCCTAATGCCAAGCAAGAACATCAGTGCAGTTAGTAAAATGTCCTGTGGCAGGGCTGGTGGTTGCTGATGCTTTCTCTGTTTAGATCATTATGAAAGCTGTCATCATGGTGCCCTGTCTCTCTCTGAGGAGGACCCAGGGAAACTTCCTGGACCTAGAGCCTTCCAGATGCAGAGCAGAGAGCATCATGAAGTCACCTTCAGTGAAGTCTTCTGTTAGCACTCAGGATTTGGTGTGGGAAACAGAAACCACTCTTGGTTTTTCAAGCCCAAAGCAATTAGACTTGATATAAGCAATTAGGTGTCTACAGGAGGATCAGAAGTCAGGGGCCACTTGAAGGCTAATGGTTCAAGGTCATACGTCCACAGCTGCAGCCAGAGGTCAGGAAACTGCTGCTTCTGCTACTGTTGTCACCATGATGTGAACCCACAAACCTGGTGACCAGGAACTTGGACTTGGCCTCAGGCAGCTACAAGCACGACTGTCCAGCCTTCCTCACTTCCTCCTTCTGAATCTTGACTGAGTTTATGTCAGCCTAAAATCTCTACTGCAAGGGAGTCTGGCCTTTGAAAAAACTTCCAGCCCTTGTAATACAGACAGAGGGCGGAGGGACATGGAAGAGAGTGGGCTGGGTTCCGGGAGACCATGCCAGGCACATCTTCTAGACAAAACTAGAGTAGCTTTCATTTAGCAAGTGCCTGATTTGCCATATGTTATGTTAGGTGGTTTACATATTTATCCAATTTGATTTTCACAATGGTCTTCTGAGGAAGTTGTAATCACAGCGTTGCTTCACAGCTGAGAAAACTGAGGCTCAGTGAGATCAAATAGATTGCTCAGTATTTGTGATGGTTCATTTTATGTATCTACTTGGCTAGGCTGTGGGGCCCGTTGTTTAGTCAAACACCAGTCTAGATATTGCTGTGGAGGTATTTTTAAGATGTGATTAACATCTACATCAAGAGACTTTGAGTAAAGCTGATTATCCTCCTTAATGTGGTTGGGCTTCCTCCAAACAGCTGAAGGCCTAAGAGTAGGAAGAAGGAATTCTGCCTCCAGACTGCCTCTGGACTGAAGACTGCGATATTCATCAACGCCTGACAGAATTTCCAAACTGCTGACTGACCTTCCCTGAAGATTTCAGGCTTGCCAGCCCCTCTAGTCACATGAGCCAATTCCTTAAAATCTCTCTCAGGATAGGTGGGTGGATAGGTAGATAGAGAGATGATACAGTTAAGTAGTTAAATCAATGGATAGTATCTCTATCTTTAACTAACCATATCCATCCTATTGGTTCTGTTTCTCTGGAGAACCCTGATGAGTACAATGTCTAACAAGCAGTAAATCTTAGAGCCAAATTTCAAGCTCAGATTGTCCAACTCAAAAGCCCATGCTCTTGAAAGACAGAGTCAGACAGTCTTAATGTTCTTAGACTTTCTCCAGCTCTCTCAGGGCTTGGGGGAGCTCCAGACTCCTTGGGGAAAGATGTCCATGCATTCTGGGACATCTCAGATAGAGAGGAAGCAAAGGTCTGTCACAATATGTAGACCCAGGTTATGAGGGGATTGCTCTGTCAGCTAGTCATTCTTCCAGCATTTATTGACTCCCTGCTAGGGATCAGAGACTGTGTCAGGCTTCGTGAAGATGCCAAAAAAAAAAAAAAAAGCAAAACAACCACCATGACGGTATGGTCCCTGATTTCCAGTTGGAAGATGAGAGCCTCAAGTAGATGTGTCCCTGTTCTGGAAATCAGCCAAAGGCAACAAGGAGATACAAGAAACAGAAATTCAAACTCTGTCTCTGTTTCAACTCTAAGAAAGTCAGAACTCTAAGTAGGCCTAGGGAAAGAGTGTCAAAAGATGTAGAAATAGATCAGGAGTGAGGGAGGGAAGAGCAGAAAAGGCAGAGGCTGCAAATGTCTGAGAGTTTGCCAAGCACACTTACCTGAGGTGAGGACCACACACCTGAAGTGTTAGAACCTCAATCCTTTGCTTAGAAGAGTGAAAAATGGGTGCCCAGAGCAGGAACCAGAGCTTCCCTGCATCTAGCTTGGTCCTGAGGAAGGAAGGAGATGGGGAAACTCTCAGTGTGACAGTGGGGAGAGGAGAGGTTTTTCCTTAGTATCAGGCCACTGGCTGTCTATACCTACTGTCTGAAGAGAAGTGAAGACCAAACTTCCATCCCTGGGTTTTAGGGAAAATTCCTGCTGATTTGGATCCTAACTTCCTGGATGAACTCCTGCAAGTACAAGGTGGAGAAGAAACACTCTTCGCTCAGTTTATCCATCCAAAAGTCTATATAACAGTGACTTCTGCTTCTGAACAAGATGGCATAATAAGGACTAGATTTACCCTCTGCCTGAAGAAAGAAAAAGAAAAAACTAAAAAAGCAGACAAAATATTTGAAGCGAAGATGTTCAAAATATTGGATATCATTCAGTGGTATTCACTGATTTCGGAGAGATGGGAAATTCATGAGATGAGTCCTACTATTGCCCCAGGAGAAAGAGAGAGAGACAGAGAATGAGAGAGAGCATGCACGCTCTCCAGAGATGTATCAAAGGCCCTCCTGAGTCTTCAGCTGAATTCTGATAAGTGCACACATGTGAGGAAACCACCTGAGGGGGCCAGGGGAGGAGGTTGGGGAGGATGGGGAATGAACCACCTAAAGGATTAGAGGAGAAATTCTCACTTAAGATCAGGCAAGCATGTCTGCCCTCACCACTTCTGATATATGCAACAACATGGATGTCTCAATAATTATACTGAGTTAGAAGTCAGACCAACAAAAGAATATATACTGTATGATACCATTTACATAAAATTTTAGAAAATGCAAACTAATCTAAAGTGACTGAAAGCAGGTCAGTGGTGCATGGGAATGGGGAAAAGGTGGGAAAGGACACAGGGAGGGATTATAAAGGGTCCTGGAAAATTTGGGGGGTGATAAATATGCTCACTCTTTATGACAATGGTTTCACAGATGTATATAGATGTTAAAACGTATCAAATTGTACACTTAAGTATGTGCGGTTTCTTGTATATAATTACTGCAGAAGAAAAATACAACCAAAAAAAAGACAAGAAAAGTCGAGGAAATACAGCATACTAAAAAAAATGGGTGGCCCTGGAGGGAAAAAAACCCAGAAATCATGAATAGAACAAATATTTAAAGATACAATTCATCAAAACTTCCCAGAAACCAAGGAAGATTTGAATTTAGCTATTGAAAAGGGACAGCTGATTCCAGGAAAAAACAAAAAAAAACAAAAAGACAAGGATTCTCATCATCAAGATCTATACTAGTGAAATTACTAAACTTCAGAGATGAAGGGGCAATCAGATTTAAAAAACCAAGATTAGGGGCGCCTGGGTGGTTCAGTTCGTTAAGTGTCTGACTCCTGGTTTCGGCTCAGGTCATGATATCAGGGTGGTGAGATCGAGCCTTGTGTTGGGCTCCAAGCTCAGCAGAGTCTGCCTGAGGATTCTCTCTTTCCCTCTCCCCATTCACACACACACACTCTCTCTCTAGCTCTCTAAAACAAACAAACAAAAAAAACAAGATTAGTGACTTGCTGACTTCAGGCCTCTCTAAGTCAATACCCATTGCTAGAAGATAATAGAACAAATCCAAATAATCTTTCAAAGGAAAGAGTGATCTAAAGTTTTTATTTAAAAATTTCCTTTAAAATCATAATTCAATGACTTTTATTTAAAAGATATAAAATTGAATATTTTATGAACATGCAAGAATTTAGGAAAGATTGTTCTTATGAACTCTTCCTGAAGAAACTACTAGAGGACCAACTTCAACCCAAATAACATTCAGAATGGAAGGATAATAAGGAATTATATGGGGAGCATTGCCCAGGAAAGGAGTCCATTGTTAGAATGGAAATGACTGAAAAGGATTTAAATATGTTAGAAGAGTCTGGAAACTTAATTGCCCATGAACTGGGAAGCATCGGTGCCTCAGAATATGGCCAAGAACAAATGGAGAAAAGCAGCTATCTTTGACAGCAGTGGAGAAGAGGAAACCTAAGCTGATATGTCAGGAGTGGCCAAGTGGCCACTCCACCTGAGGAATTCAGGCCAGGCTGGACTTTTATCCTGTGCCCTTGGAACATGGAATTTTTACTGCATTCTTGAGAGTGGTGCATTTGCCCATTTCTTTTGGGGAGGACACTTGTTTCTATAAAGAATAGAAGATACGAAGTGATCAAATAACAGGTTGCACAGTATTTTTAGATGATCTTGGCGGAATTAGAAGAAGTGATTGAAAAGTTGTCCCATTCATTTTTGGTACAAGTAAGGAAATTTTCCATATAGGTCGTATTTTAGATTTTGGAATTATTGTTAATTTTCTGAGATGCGAACATGGTATTATGGTAGGAAAATGTTCTTACTTACAGGAGATTTATGCTGAAATATTTAAAGATGGAATGTCCTATCTGTGATTTCCTTCCAGATTATTCAGCAAAAAAGTATATATCATACATAAAAAGAAAATATGGCAAAATGTTAACAATTAGTGAATCTTGGCGAGGAGCATATGGAATGTTCATTACACGAATCTTTCGGTTTTTCTGTAGGTGTGACATTTCCAAAATAAAGTTATCCAATTAAGAACAGAATATCAAAACAGCAAAGATTATCTTTTAGGGAAGTCAAGACCAAAAAAGCATCTCCCTGAGGAAGTATCTGGGCTTAAGGTATAATCAGATGACTTGAAGAAATAATTCAGGTACACAGGAAATGTGCTTGCTGCTTGGAGGACTGAGAAGGTCAGAATATGAAGAATTCCCTGGAAAGCTGACACTCTGTGGGAAGGTCACACATTTTTACTAGCGATTTTATAAGGCTTCCAGAGAGTGAGAAGAATCCCTAATAAAGATCAGCTAAGTAAAGTGAAGATGATGCCCGAACACTCTTCAGTTCAGGAAAAGAAAATCTCAGGCTAAAGCTGGCATGCAACTCTTAGGGAGAAGATTGGAATGAATGAAATATTGAGCTCAGAAAATGAATCAAATTTTATCAGAAGTCTCAGAAAGTCCTAAAAGAAGCTCTACTGCACCAAGAGGATGAAACTCCCCTTCTGAAGAATGGCACTGGGAGGCTGAAACGCCTGATGGCCGGGGGTGAGAGAGAAATGGTCAAAGGAGACGGGCAACAGCTACCTCCCATCAAAATGAAGAATGGTTGAAAACGTAGAGTCCACTTCCAATCCAGACGGAGTCACGAGATGTCACCTAGGCATAGGCTGAAAGCACAGAGAATTAGACACTGACCCTGGGACACAGCATTCCATGAAGGCTCCCCTGGAAAATGGATGCACAGCCTTGCAGCCAACGCCCAAGTTTTTAATGACCTGGGCAGGTGGAGAGGAGTGGCCCCGCAGGAGCAGGAGCGGGAAGAGGGAGAGCAGGTGCTCTCAGCTGCAGAGGAGGTAAAAGCTTGTAAACAGAGAATTTAGGAGCAGGAGGATGAATTGAGGGGGAGCAGGGGATGAGATGTCATAAAACCTAAATTGCTCTTTTTGATCAGAAAGTCTGTGACAGCAGGTGTTCTGCTGGTGCTGTAAAGAGCTCTTGCTGGAGGGAAAGGCAAGCTGCTAGCTGGGGACAGAAAGGAATACAAGTAAAACCCAGGCACCAGGGCCTCAAACACTCATGACTATAACTCCAGGAAGACATGATCATCAAGTCCTACTACAGAGAGATCCCAGCTTCTTCCAGAGCCGCAGGTGTCTTCTACCCAGGGCCAACTACATAATTTGCTGCCTTTGTGCAAAATGAAATTTCAGGTCCCTTGATTAAAAAGCATTTTCCAATGGGAAAATGCCATTAAAGGTACTAGAATACATGCTCTTTCTTTTCTTCTGGGGGCTCTTGATGTGGCATGGTGTTTTATCATGAATTTTATCGTTCATCTTTATATTATCCTATGGCCCTTTCACATGCAAATAGAAGAGCCTTTATAACATCTGCAGAATCACCAGAATCATAGGGTTCTCATTTTGTAGCTTATACACGTATATGTGTTTAGTTCTTACCAGAATAGTGGACAAGCTGCACCAAACTAAACTTTTAAATTTCACTTCTTGATTCGTGTGCATTCTACCAACCTTCTCTCCCTTTGGCTGACTGAGCAGTAAGAAGGACTGAAGGAAAGGGAACTGTTGTCACCCTGTCTTTGCCTTTCCTTCTGTGTCATTGTTTTAGGTGTCAAGTGGTTGGCAAATTCAGGAAAGTTGCATGAGCGAAGAAGATACGACAGTTCCTTGGTCATTTGTGTTTCTTAGACCATTACCACCTTCTGGCTGCGTCCAAAGCAAGTTCTTGTTCTAATGGAAAGTGTGGCCTCTCTGGGCTGTGAGCAGCTCTGCTTAGTCCTCAAACACTGCTTATCTTATACATGCTGTCTCCCTTGCCTCACTCACTCAACTCTTGCACATTGTGGGTCCACCAGAATTCTGTGCTCATGAAGCCAAAACACAAGTTCAAAGAGAAAATTAGTAAGAATTTCAAGATGGCGGGGTGCCTAGGTGGCTCAGTGGGTTGTCTGCCTTCAGCTCAGGTCATGATCATGGGATCCTGGGATTGAGCCCTTCACTGGACTCCCTGCTTAGTGGGGAACCTGTTTCACCCTTTCCTCCCTGCTCATGCTCTCTCTCTTGCTATCTCTCTCTCCCTCAAATAAATAAATAAAATCTCAAAAAAAAAAAAAGAAAGAAAGAAAAAGGAAAGGAAAGAAGAATTTCAAGATGGCAACCGCAGAACGTTAAACCAAACACAGGGCCTGTCTAAGCTGCAAGCCCAGAAAGCCAGCCCTGACTCTTATCTCCCAAACCGTGATTTGTTTCCTGGGGGAATCCTTTGATCTTTAAGATCTGGATCTAGAAGGGAACTTGTGGCTGTCAACCAGCCTCTACCAGTTCTAGAAGCCTCTCTCCTTAACCATGATGGATGATACAGTTGATGCTGTCCCAGGAGTGCCAGCATGATCTTGCCAATAGGAGGATGCCACCACCCTGGGCGATTGGACCACCTCCTAACCTGTGGCCCACCACCTTCCTTAGGGACCTCCACCCATTTTCCTTGTCAGATTCCCAGTGCTCTTCCAGATCAGAAGAGTCCCTAACCTGTCACCAGGAATAAAGGTCCTTCAAGCACTTCATGGATATCCATCTTCTAGGTCCTTAGTTTCTTGGTATAAAATCATACATTCCTTCTGGTTCCCATTTACCACTCACCCTCTCACTGCCATCCAAGGGGTGGCCTCCACATTTTAGCATAGGCACTGCTCATGCACAAAAATGGCCTTCAGTGCCACACAGGACAATCCAGAGGCTTCTCTTGGCCTTTCAGCCTGAGTCAGTGAAAGGAATTTTTGGAACATTTCACATTTCAGAATAAAATATACATTTGCTTTGAATACTGGACTTGTGTTTCCATTTTAAAAGTTCTTTTCCTTTGTGACTTAGCCTGACCAAGAAGATCACCCCTGAGTTTTGTAGTTGGGGGAAAAAATTATACTTATTCAAGTAAAGATCACCCCCTAAGCATTATCCTGCTTCCCATTTTAGTTATAGTTCCTATAGTTTGGGTAATTGATAAATATGTTTAAATATTATGAAAATGTAATACATTTAAATACTTTTCCAAATTCCAACAAACTGGTTCCATCCTAAGTAGCAGAAGATGAAAGGCCACAGCCAAGCCTCCCATAAGGGGTAGTTTGACTGTCAACTCCTCTAAGGAGCCCCCAAATTCTGATCCACTCTACATACTGATATCACCCTTCTCTGAGCTCCCTTGGCTCCTTCATTTTCCCATCTGATCACCCTCTGCCTATTGCTGAACTATTGATTTTTTTTTTTCAGAGAATATCTTTATTTAGAGTATTTGGCCCAGTTTTTCAAAATGTGTCCAGAGACCCTGACATCAGAATCCCCCTAAGGGTGGGGGTCAGGAGACTACTAAAGTATAGACTCCAGCCTCCTCTGCAGACATTTGAAAGCAGAATCTCTGAGAATCTCAGGAATCTTCGGCTTTAACAAGTTCCATAGAGAATTGTAATGCTTACTGACCTAATCCCACCATCCGTTTTACATGTGAGGAAATTGAGGCCCTGGGGTCACCCAAGTCAGAAGCAGTGAACTGGGGACTAAAAGTTAGGTCTTTTCTCTTTTAGCCCATCCTGAGTCTCTACACCAGGATGCCTAGTCCCCCCAGGTTCTTAATATACAACCTGAGCCTCAATCATCTTATAAACTCCTAAATGACAAGAACCATATGAATCAAAGTGAGTACCCAGCCCAGGGCTGGTGTGACATAGTGAATTGCTCTTTTAGGAAGTAGACCAGTGAATGAGGGAATGAATGACTCCCTACAGTAAGGTTTTAAAGTTCCCTAGCTCATTTTAACTTCACTTTTAGGTGTCTTTATTGCTAGCCATTGCAAATCCTCTTTGGCAGAGGGCTGGGTTTAAAAGAGAAAATAAATCAGGTGGATGAAAGCAAGGGGTTCCAGTCGGATGGAACCCCCCTGGCCTGCCTGCTCTAGTACCCAGGATGGGGCTTCCAGAAGAATGACTACCCAGCAGAGCCATCGCTCACTTCCTGCCTCAGCATGCCACCTACACCCTCCCTGCTTTAATGCTTGGCTGTGGCTCTATGCCCTCCCCAGGCACCCGAGGTCAATTTAATCCAATATTTATAATTGTTTGTTGCCTCTCATTTGGGCTGTTGGTGCTTTGATTGTAAAAACACCCACCACCCCTCACGGGGTCAGGGACTGGGAGGGAGAAGTTCATCAGTCTTCACAGCCGTGACAATATTTCATGTCAAGGTAGCAGGTGGATCGGCCCACGCATGCTCCAGCCCCCCGCGCCCCCTGTGCCGCATGGCTGGCTGTATTGTATTGATCGCATCTCTAAGGACATGATGGCTACTATCCTGGAGTGGGACATGTGAATATCTTGGCTCTCAGATGGGAGGGAAAGGACCTTTTCAAAGGCAGAGATGTGTCCTCGGAGATCCTGAGAGGACACTTTACTGGAAAAGGTCTCACCAGGTCTCCTCACTTTCCCAGAATGCCCTAATCCCAGTCTCCCCGCCCCCCCACCAACCAAGACCCCTATTCTTGAAAGTGATGGAAAGGATCGGTGGATGAATGGAATCACTTCAGTTAAATGGGATGAGTGTTAGAGCATCTGATGTCAAAGGGCCCCCACAGATCTTTGAATCCAGCACCCTCATTAGACAGATGAGGGAAACGAGGCTCAGAGAGGAGAAGATTGTGGGTTTCAAGACTTCTGATTGGATGTCCAGAATGTTAATAGGCCTTCATTCTAGTAAAAAACAACTGTGTACTAAGGGAAGGGCTGCTTCTAGCCCTCGGGATCCCTTCCTCCTGGGGACACAGCTCTGCTCCGGGGTGCGTGGCTTGGCAGGCTGAGTGGCAGCTAGATTTCAGGGCACCCTTGGCAGGGCACCCTTGTCCGGTGCACAACCTTTACGATTCACACTGGTAGCTCTGGGCATGGAAATGTAAAGTTTGTCTCCGAGGACAGGACCTGAGCCTTATTTACCCCCATAAATCCTGCCTCATCTAGACCTGTGCCTGTCCCAGTACAGGAGGAAGAGAAATATTTACAGAAGGAAAGGTGCGGGGCGGGGGGGGGGGGGCGGGGGGAAGGAGCACTACCTATCTTTGGGAATTTCACAAGTGAAACTTTGTGAAGGAACAAGATAAACAAAGCCCGAACAGCCAATCACTAGGTCTGGTACCAGAAAATAGGCAAAGTGAAATAGAGTCCAATTCGTTTGCTTAAACAATATTAAACACTAGGGGAACATGGAAAGATAGCCCTCCTGACAGGACTGCGAGCTGTGGAAAGGGGCCAGGCAATTATATTAGGGAAAACAGATAAGTTTGTGAGTTGCCAAATAAAGAAGCAATCACAGAGATAAAAGCAGGCGCTTTCCCCTGCTTACGGAAAACATAACTAAATCATTTGTCAACTTCCGATGCAGAGCCCAGGCACCTGATCTGGAGACAAATAAGAAGGTTGTTTTTTAAGATGGTGTTATCTTAAATAGCCTGATTCCTTTGCCTCGGGCTAATTTGGATAAATCTATCTCCCCAGGAGGCCATAAAATCCTTCCTTTCCTTCATAAACCTTTGGAAGGACAGATTGTCACTCTTCTGCAAATGAAGCTTGGATTCCCTCCTTATTCCCCACTGTGGGGGGGGGGGCAAGGGAGGTGTGGGGGGGGGGGTGGGGTTTGAAGAGGGTGTGTCAAGAGCAGAGAAGCAGAGAAGAAGGAGATCAAATCTTTCATTATGTTCAGAAGTTCAGTAATGTCTTCCGTTTCTCTCATTTATTGAGACAACAAGCCCCTGTCCTCCTTTTAAGAGTCAGTGTGGCCTGTGTCACCCCAGAGCAGGGATTTTGTAACCTTTTCAGAGTCACAGATCCTTTTTTTTTTTTTTAAGATTTTATTTATTTATTGGAAAGAGAAAGAGGGAGGGAGGGAGAGCACAAGCAGGGGGAGGGGCAGAGGCAGAGCAAGAAGCAGACTCCCCGCTGAGCAGGGAGCCAGATGCGGGGCTTGGGACTCAATCCCAGGACCCTGGGATCATGACCTGAGCAGAAGGCAGATGTTTAACCAACTGAGCCATCCAGGCACCTGAGTCACAGATCCTTTTGAAAATCTGCTCAAAGGATAGGGAGTCCCACCTCAGAAAAGATGCACATATGCCTATGCTCACACACTTTGACAAACAATTTCAAAGGATTCATACATGCCCTGAAGTCCATCCTCGGATCCCAAGTTAAAAACACCTGTTATAGAGCCTGGAATGGAAGTCATTTTGGAGAGGGCCCTAGGAGCTTAAATGATGACACCTAATGCTGTCCTTTTGCATTTTAAAGAGAGTTTGAAGACCTCAATTGCATTATGAAGAGCAACTTGGAAATGGCCTACCCTAGAAGCATTAGTGGACCTGTACCTCTGAAACAAATAATACATTATATATTAATAAAAAATTTTTAAAAAAAGCAGCATTAGTGGGGACCCTGCTAGCTGAGACTGAGTAAGGGACAGGCAGGGCTAGGTAGGGGGAGATAGGTAGGGAGTTACATGATCAAGCTCACCAAAAATCCCAGAAATGCTGAAGTGTAATGAAACCAGAGATAAGGGAACATAGCCAGACCACCTTGTTCGTCTTAAACATCAGAGATGAGATATTTAAAGGAAAAGTAATCATGGTGCTATCAGTGGTGACGTCAAGAAGATTTAAGTTCCCTGGTCTCAAAAAGACTGACCATGAAAGCCCTCAGTGGCAACCCATTTGGGACCCCTCTCGCTCTAGAGAGCTTCCTTTCTGTTCTCACCTTCACTTAATAAACTATCACTTCACCCTTTCGTGCCCGCGAAATTCATCCTTCAACTCCACGAGACAAGAACCCCGCAACAAGATCTTGGGGGAAAGGGGAAAATTTGTCAGGGAAATGCTAGCACAGTCTTTATGAGGAACACTTCAAAGTTCCAAAAGTCAGGTCTTCACTGAAGTTTAGCCTGTAATTTACCAATGGTGCCACAAGGTGGCAGTGCTGCAGTCATGGTTTTTCTTCCAAGTAAGCCTGCGTGTGCATATTTCTGGGTTCCAAAATAAAAAATTTTCCACTTGATTTTTTCAGTAACTCAGGAACAAATATAGAGACCCAAATACTTGCCTACCAAGTATCTACTGCTGGCTTAGGTATTGAGGGTGCAAAGATAAAGAAGACCCATCAGTGTTTTTACATTCCATTCTTTTTACTTCCTGTAGCAATAGTTAGCCTTCATGTGGCTAGATTTTCATTTCTGAAATTCTTTCAACCATTTCCCTTTCAGACTCAGGTAGTGAGTACATATATATATCTTGCCTCTTAATTTCACAAAATCTGTGTGGGCTGTACCTGGCATTTTTCCCCTCTGGATTTCCTGAACTCTGAGATGATGTAGCATCTTTTTTTCTGAATAACAAAATAAGAATTTTTTATTAAACCAGCTAACTATTATACAGATGAAGTATTACTGGTCACCAGGGAGTTCACTAAGCTCTCTTCATAAACCAGAGGTATTGTTCTTAGATGCCCCTGACCCACACACCTCTAACACACACACACACACACACACACACACACACACACCATTCTTTAGGCTGCTGGGAAGTAGGTCGACTTCTGTAAGGAGGTTGACTTTGACTTAGGCCTTGAAGGAAATTTTCTGTGGTTATTGCTCAAAGTATTTGTCTTCTCTGAATTCCAAAGTTCTTATGATCTGGCATTTAGTGTAAATGACCTAGACTTTCAGCTACTTGTGTGCCTATCCTTCCTGCAGGATGGGGAAGTGTTTCCATCTGCCAGAGCATCTTCAGTAAAATGCCCAACAAGTAACATTGATTGAATATATCAGTCAGGAGGGATGAACAATAAAACGAAGAGTTGTAGAGAAGGGGGCACACTAGGCAGAAAAAATAGCAAGGGCAAGGACAGCTGGGTAGGAAACTCCAAGGCTCTCACAGGAGAAGGTGACTCTTCCCAGTGTGACCATGGAGGTGTCACAAGGGTGGAGGACAGAAGACTGGGGGTTGGGGAGCAGACAGACTGAAGTAACCTTGAATGTTAACCTAAAGAATCTGGACTTGGTTCAGTAGGCAAAGGGGAGCCAGTGAAGGGTTCCAAGTAAAGATTTCAGCAAGATGCAGAAAGAACAATGTGGGCTAAGCAAGAGGAGTTGGAATCTACTACACACATTCAAGGGTGAGATCATAAGGGGCTGAACCCTCTTATGCAACACCTTTCAAAGTGACAGGGAAGGGTGGATGGAAGTGAGACAGTTAATGGAAGAATAAATTAACAGAACCTGGTGCCTACATGTGGAGTGGCCAAGGAGAGTGACCTGGGGCCTATAGGGAGATAAAGTGCTAGATTGGGAGTCAAGATACACATTCAAAAGAGTACCAAATGTAAACTTCCAATGTTATCATCAAATGAATTTGAATATAAAATTACAAAGACACACACAAACAACATTATTCATAGACCTAGGCAGGCTGATTCCTAAAATTACATGGAAAGGTAAAGAAACTTGAATAGTCAAAATATTTTGAAATAGAAAATCAAAACTGAAGAATTTGTACTACCTAATTTTAAGACATACTATACTCTACAGTAATCAGGACAGTGTGGTATTAGGGAAAGAATAGACATATAGTTCAACAGAGAGAAATAGAGAGTCCAGGAACATATTCACAGAAATATGATCAATTGATTTTTGACAAAGGTGTATAGGCAATTCAGTGGCATGTTTTCAACAAATGGTGCTGGGACAACTGGATTTCCATATATTAAACCTCAACCTCAACTTACCTCACACCGTATATAAAAATTAACCTAAATGAATCATGTAAAATGTAAGGCAATAAAATTCTTACAAGAAAACATCATAAAATCTTTGTGACCTTGAGTTTGGCAAAGAGTTCTTAGATATGACACCAAAATGATGATTCATAAAAGAACAAACAATTCTAAAATTTACATGGAACCACACAAAAGAAGACCCTGAATAGCCAAAGGAATTTTGAGAAAGAAGAACAAAGCTGGAGGCATCACACTCCTTAATTTTAAGCTATAATACAAAGCTATAATAATCAAAATAGTATAGTATTGCTATAAAAACAGACGCACAAATCAATGGAAAAGAATAGAAGGCCCAGAATTAATTCACACATAAATGGTCAATTAATTTACAACAAAGTAGCCAAGAATATACAATGGGGAAAGGTCAGTATCTTCAATAAATGGTGTTGGGAAAAACTGGATAGCCAAAGCAAAAGACCACACCATGCACAAAAATTACCTCAAAATAGATTAAAGACTTGATCTGAAACCATAAAACTCCTAGAAGAAAACATAGGCAGTAAATTCCTTGACATCAGTGTTGGTGATGATTTTTTGGAGTTGACACCAAAAGCAAAGGCAACAAAAGCAAAAATAAACAAGTGGGGCTTCATCAAACTAAAAAGCTTCTGCACAGCAAAGGAAACCATCAATAAAATGAAAAGACAGCCTCCTAAATGGGAGAAGGTATGTGCAAATCTTATATCTGATAAGGAGTTAATATCAAAATATACAACGAACTCATACAAGTCAATAACAAAAAACAATCTGATTTAAAAATGAACAGAGTATCTGAATAAACATAATTCCAAAAAAGACATGCAGATGGCCAATAGGTACATGAGAAGGTGCTCAGCATCACTAATCAGGGAAATGTAAAATGAATATTATCAGAAAGACAAGAAATAACAAGAATTGGCAAGAATGTGGAGAAAAGAGAACCTTTGTGCCTTGTTGGTAGGGATGTAAATTGGTGTAGCCACAGTGGAAAACAGTATGGAGATTCCTCAAAAATAAAAAATAGAACCACTATATGATCTAGCAGTTCCACTTCTGGGTATTTGAAGGAATCTGAAGGAAATTAAAACACTAACTTGAAGAGATATGTGCACCCCCATGTTCATTGAGGCATTATTTAAAAAGCCAAGAAATGGAAACAACCTAATTGTCCATCCGTGGATGAATGGATAAAGTAAATGTGATATATATAATGGGATATTATTCACAGCCATAAGAGAAAGGAGTCTTGCCATTTGTGACAACATAAACATAAATGGACTTTGAGGGCATTATGCTAAGTGAAATAAGTTAGACATAGAAGAAAATGTGTGATCTCACATGTGAGATAAAAAACGGGCTCATAGACACAGAGAACAGATTGATGGTTGCCAAAGGTGGGAGGAGGGGTGGGGAAAATGAATAAAGGGGGCTCAAAAGGCACAAACTTACAGTCATAAAATTAATAAGTCCTGGGGAGGTGGCGCCTGGGTGGCTCAGTCGTTAAGCGTCTGCCTTCGGCTCAGGTCATGGTCCCGGAGTCCTGGGATCGAGCCCCGCATCAGGCTCCCTGCTCTGCGGGAAGCCTGCTTCTCCCTCTCCCACTCCCCCTGCTTGTGTTCTCTCTCTCGCTGTGTATCTCTCTCTGTCAAATAAATAAACAAAATCTTTAAAAAAAAAAAAAAAAAAGTCCTGGGGATGGAATGTACTATAGCTAATAATACTGTGTTACGTATTTGAAATTTGCTAAGAGAGTAGATCTTAAAAGTTCTCATCACACGAAAAAAAATCTGGTGACAGATGTTAACTAGATTTATTATGGTGATCATTTTGCAATATATACAAATATTGAGTCAGTATATTGTACACCTGAAACATATATAATGTATGTCAATTATACCTCAATAAAAAAACCAGTAATTTAGGCACGTGTTAAAATTCAGAAAACTGTACACCAAAAAAAGTGAGTACTACTGTATTTAAATTTTTATTTTGTATTATTTATTTATTTTAAGATTTTATTTATTTATTTGACAGAGAGAGAACAGCGAGAGCAGGAACATAAGCAGGGGGAGCGGGAGAGGGAGAAGCAGGCCTCCCGCTGAGCAGGGAGCCTGACGCGAGGCTCGATCCCAGGACCATGACCTGAGCCGAAGGCAGACGCCCAACCGACCGAGCCACTGAAGCACCCCTATTTTTTATTATTTTTTTAAAGATTTTATTTTTTTATTTGAGAGTGAGAAAGCACAAGGCGGGGGAGGGGCAGAGGGAGAGAGGGAGAAGAAGACCCTCCCCTGAGCAGGTAACGGGAGCCAGGTGCTGGGCTGGATCCCAAGACCCTGAGATCATGACCTGAGCCTAAGGTAGGCACTTAAAGGACTGAGCCACCCAGGCGTCCCTGTATTTAAATTTTTAAAAAATTGATCGTAAAATTTTTAAATTAAAAAAAAAAAAAAACTGCACTCTCAAAAAGGAGACGTGGTCCCACTCAGAGCAAAGTTAAGGGGAAACCAGGTCTCCAGCCAGGGGATTCGGAGGCTATTACAGGAAGTGGCAGGAGGAGCTGCTATGTCTGTGTGGGGCTGGGGGGCTGGGGGATGAAGGGGAAAAGGCTATCAAGCTTGTTCCAGACACTATGAACTTGAGGAGCCCTCAGGCTATCTAGGTGGAAATGTGCAGCAGGAGGTGGAAATGGTGACTTGGAGAAAGAGGACAGTGTGGGAGGTTGGAGGGCGCAGGTGGTTATGAGCGGACTTTCTTTTTTTTAATTTAAATTCAATTAGTCAAGGTATAGTACATCATTAGTTTTTGATATAATGTTCAATGATTCATTAGTTGAGTATATCACCCAGTGCTCATCATATCATGTGCCCTCCTTAATGCCCATCACCCAGTTACCCCATTCCCCCACCCACCTCCCCTCCAGCGACCCTCAGAGTTAAGAGTCTCATATGGTCTATCTCCCTCTCTGATTTCTTCCCATTCAGTTTTCTCCCCCTACCCCTATTGTCCTCTGCACTATTCTTTATGTTCCACATATGAGTGAAACCAGATGATAATTGTGTTTCTCTGATCGACATATTTCACTTAGCATAATCCCCTCCAGTTCCATCCATGTCGATGTAAAGGAGCAGACTTTCAACCAAGAGGAACCTCTGGGCAAATCCCAGCTGTGTGACTTTGGCAAGTTACTCAGCCTCTCTGAACCTCAGTTTCATCTAGGAAATTGGGATAATGTTGGCACTTACCTCATGAGAGGACTCAATAAGAGAAAGCAAGTAAAACATCCGACCCTAAGCCTGGCACATGACAAGTGCAGGAAGTGTGAGCTGGGACAATTATTGTCGAGAGAGTGATGGGGACCCAACGCATGGAACCACGAGGGGACTGAGGATCTGATTTAGGACCATTGCAGAGATGCACGGAGGGATGTCGCAGGAGTAAATGGGGCCGGCTGCAGAGATGGAAGGAGGGGGGCTGTCCTGCGTACAAGAGCAGAACAGGTAGCTAGAAGAGGATGGAGCGGTGGCTATTAGTTTACGATGGCTTCCGAAACACAGTAACCACAAACCGGGTGGCTTAAAATAACAGTCTGAATTAAGCCAGAAGTCCCAGATAAGGTGCGGGTGGGGTTGGTTCCTTTGGAGGGCTGAGAGGGAGAATGTATGTATCCATGCTTCTCTCCTAGCTTCTGGGGGTTCTGGGATGCTGCTGCAACAAATACCCAAAAATGTGGATGTACCTTTGGAATCAGTCAATAGGCTGAGGCTGGAGGAGTTTGAAGGTGACTGATAGAAGCCTAACTGGCCATGAAAGAGACTGTTGCTAGATATCCATGTGTTCAAGGTGAGGTCTCATATGTGAAGGAGGAACACGTTGCTGGAAACTGGAGGAAGGGCGACCCTAGCTCTATGTATCCCAGGGCTGGGGAGAGTAAATGCAATGGTCCCTGGACATCAGGTGTGCAGCAGACATGAGGGCTCTGATGTCCCATTACGGTATCCCGCCAAAGGGTCAGCGTGAGGCTCAACAGGGGAGGATTGGAGGGACAGGGGCATAAGAAGCTTTGCCGACAAGATGAGTTTCTTAAAGGCAAGGGGTGAGGGATCCTAGGGAATTGTCTCTGGAGTCGCCCTGGCTGAGTTCCTCCTTCCTGCTTTCCTTTTCATGTAGTCTCCTGCAAACTCCCCCAGCACTGATTTCTCCAGGCTGCCCCTCCCAACCCTGCTTTCCACTCCCCTCCCCTGGTACCTGCCCAGGACTTTATGCAAAGGGTGTTTCACCAGCCTTCACCACAGGTCCTGAGACTAGCAGGATGGAAACTGTTAGTCTCATCTTATAATGAGGATGTGGAGGCTCAGAGATGTTGTCTGGCTTATCCAGGACACACAGCATGTTGAAGGAAGCTGTGTTTATCTTCTGGTATCCAGACTCCAGCCCAGAGCTGGGCTCACCACACCACATGGCTTTGGTTTCTGCTGGTTGCCGTGCTGGGAGGCTTGACGCGAGAGAGAAAATGAAGCCAGAGGCAGAGTTACCCTGAGTTTCCCAGTGCTGACCCCAGCCAGAAAGTCTGGCTCCTGGGAGGTCTTCCTCCCCACGCACTTTGAGCCTCCCGGAGGGACAGAAGCTTCAGCGGTGCTGTCAGAGTGACCACAAGGGGGCAGGAGCGCCTGCGTGATGATCTGCCCGCTGCAGAAGTGGGGAGGGGCTCTGCTTCCCCAGATGTTCTCAGAGCTCCACGCTGCCAGGACCCTTCCCAGATCCCCCTCCTCCACGGAGAGTCTCATCACCCTTCAGGGTGTATAAATTTGACTCAAATTTGTTGTTCCAGCGTTTCCTGAGCTGGGGCTGGTTTTGAAGCTGGAGGAGTCCCCCATTTCCCACCAGGAACACACACATTCAGCCTCGACCCAGAATCCTTAGAGCCCCTCCCTCCGCCTCCCTGGGGACGGAGTTAAGATGAAGTCCACCTCCACAACCTCCTCTGCTGCTCCCTGGGCACTGTGGGTGGAGAGGGTCTGCTCCATCCCTTCCTGCTCCCTCCTTCTCTCCCCTTCCTCAGGATCTGAGAATTCTGAGAGATCAGCCCCTCCAGGGATTCTCAAACTGGGCTCAAACAGGGCTTATTGGATCCAGGGAATCTGAGGGGAAGGGGGAGTGGGAGGGGGTGGACTGGAGTCTAGCGACTCCCTTTAGAGACCTTCTAGTATCAGCTATTTTGTATTTTGAGTGTTTTCTTAAGATTTCTTTTGAAGAAAGGGCACCACCATTGGGAGGGCAGAGGAGAAGTCTTTGCAAATCACTAAACTAATCGAGTCTCCTTTTGTTGGAAACACTGACTGAGACCCAAGGGCTGAGAGACTTGCCTGAACATGCACCTCAAGAGGAGCAGAGTCAACCCTGAAACCCAGGTCTCCTGGCCACCAGGCCCACCCCACACAACCCGCCATGGGCGTATGGGGTATGTGAGTGGGGTGAGGGTGAGGAGCAGAGGAAACTCCTATAACTGTCAGGAACAAGATAGAAGGGTCTAGAAGTCGATGAAACCACACCAGTTGAGAATCTGCCACTCACTCAACAAGTATTAATTGAGCACCTACTATGTGCCAGGCACGTGAACAAAACAACAGTGAATAAAACAAAGATCCCAGCCTTCAAGAAGCTTAAGTTCTAGTGGGAGTTTTGTTTGTTCTGTGACAAAGCAAAAATGGCAAGACAGAGGATTAAAAACTCACCTCCACCTTATCCAATTTTATAGTTGCTGTGCGTGAATGCCACCCTTGTCGTGATCTGTCCTCTGTTTTCTTAGAACCCCTCACCCATCTCTTCCATAGCTTTCCTGGTTCCTGGACCCATTCTCTTCCTCCTCCAAAGAGGCATCATGACAGGCAAGAAGGGGCCTGCCCTTCTGGATCCATGCAGGGCCAGGGGATGAACCGTGAGAGGGCCATTCATGCGGGAGGCCAGGCGGAATGGAGGAAACCAGAGGTCCTGCTGTGCCAAGCCCGGAGCAGGCTGCCCCTCGGCCCATCATTGGTGGGGACACTTCCCTAGAAGGACCCCTCTGTCAGGGACGGCCATGGTTACAGGTCTCAGACTCAACCATCCACACCCCACAGCAGAGGGAGGGGAAAGCGAAGGAATAGGAGGGAGGGGCAGGATCCAGTTGGAGCCCCGGGGGAGAATCCCAGGTCCAAAGCCTGGGTACAGGCTGAGCCCAGGTACAGAAGCTTCTGACCTTCATAAAAGTGTACCGGTCACATAAATCATGGTAAACACACGCAGTACTTGTGGTTCTTTATTCCCTGGTAGATCAGCTTCTCAGGGAGCCCTAGACTGAGGGGAAAGGAACAGTCCTTCCCCAGGGAATTCCAGTCTGAGGGGGGACACAGCCCTACCCTCGGGGAGCCCCAGTCTGAGGGGGGACAGAGCCCTGTCCTCAGGGAGCCCCAGTCTGAGGGGGAGACACAGCCCTGCCCTCAGGGAGCCCCAGTCTGAGGGGGGACACAGCCCTGCCCTCAGGGAGCCCCAGTCTGAGGGGGAGACACAGTCTGAGGGGAGACACAGCCCT
>NW_022589714.1:43348949-43559285 GCF_004348235.1 Phoca vitulina | reverse complement strand
AGACACAGCCCTGCCCTCAGGGAGCCCCAGTCTGAGGGGAGACACAGCCCTGCCCTCAGGGAGCCCCAGTCTGAGGGGAGACACAGTCCTGCCTCAGGGAGCCCCAGTCTGAGGGGAGACACAGCCCTGCCCTCAGGGAGCCCCAGTCTGAGGCGGAGACACAGCCCTGCCCTCAGGGCGCCCCAGTCTGAGGGGGAGAAACAGCCCTGCCCTCAGGGAGCCCCAGTCTGAGGGGGAGACACAGCCCTGCCCTCAGGGAGCCCCAGTCTGAGGGGGAGACACAGCCCTGCCCTCAGGGAGCCCCAGTCTGAGGGGAGACACAGCCCTGTCTTCAGGGAGCTTCTGTCCAAAGGGGGAAGACACTGCCCTGCTGAGGGAAGAGATACAGTCTGAGGGGAGAGACACACTTTCCGATCTCCAAGGGTCTCTGAGAGGATATCCTTCTCTCTTCCTGCCACTGTCTTGCCTTGGTTTCTTTCTGTCTCTCTGCGTCTTTCTCTTCCTCGTGTGTGTGCACATGCAGAAACACAGACATGCACACACCCACATGCAGACATTCAGAAGAAGACTTAAAAACACTCAAGACCAAATCTCAATAAATGCCAAAACACAGTCCAAACTCTAAGAATTATGGAGACCCAGACTCAGGGATGTGTCAAGTAAGATCTTGAGGTTGAGCTGCTAGGGGTGAGGCTCCAGAGCTCACCTGAACTCGGGGGCCTTGAATCCAGTGGGCCTTCTGAGGCTCAGAGTGTGACTGCCCTCTCCAGCAGATGTAGCCTCTGTGGGTCACTGGGTTGGGGTGTGAGCCTTCCCCCCTTGGAGCTGTTTCCTCCCAGCCTCAGCGGTCCTGATACATCATCTGGCTGCTAAGGAAGCAGGACCTGGAAGGGTGAGGAAAACAGTGACTGAAGACATCTCAGGGGCAGGGCGGTTGGGAGCCGTGGAGCTGACCACTAGCTGTCCAAGCTCCCCATGAGGCCGGGCCAAGAAACAGAGAATCCGCACTACACACACGCACACATACACTTGCCTTGACTCCCAGAGCCCAGCGGGGAGAGAGCCCAGGCCTTGGCGTCTTCCAAGGATGTGCTCCATTGTCCTTGTTTGGAGCTCTATGCTGGGGAGGGCCCAGGGGTGGGCAGGAAGGGACCCCAAAGAGAGTTCAATTCCAATAATGTTTAGAAAACACCCTTCTGTCACTTACATGCCCTAGTCACTTTCTGTCCCAAGAAAAGGGCCATTCCAATTCATTTATAAACATGGAGACTAGAGTCTGTCCCCCAGAAGTGACACGGTCCAAATGAGAGCCAGGGGGAAGGAAGCCATGATGTCCCATGAAGTCAAGGGATGCGGAGAAGCTGTGCAGTCAGCCTTTCTGGCACTCTCTAAGCTCAGGACCAGTTGCCTTCCTTGTAGTTTGTTCAGGCTAGAGGCAGAGGAATGAAGAATTGATGTCTTTAACTGCAGAAGCACAGCGTGGCAAGACCGCCCATCTCCCAGACAGGTCACCTCGCCAGTGACAGGGAGCTCACTCGCTTTTGAAGCTGCCTTTGCTTTCACTAGATGCCTCTCACGGCGGGGGTGGGGGGTGGTTATGGATCGTGAGGCTGCTGAGTCCCCTGCCCTCCACCTGGTCACCGCAGGTCCTGCCACAGAGGATGGGGCACTGGAGTCCGTGCTCCGTTTTGCACGGAGGCCCAGAGCCTTCCTGGCTGCGTCTGGGAACTCGTCCTGGGAAGACAGCTTTCACAGATGGGATTTTGCTCTGAGGCAGCCCCATTGTGCTCTTGGGTGGCGCCAGGGAGGTGGGGGTGGTGAGGCGAGACGGCTGCATTCAGAGCCACCGTGTGATGAAGGTACATCTGGCCTCAGCACTGGCCGGTCCCATCCCTGCCTTGGCATTGCTCACGCCGGATTGGGGTCCAGCCAGACTTCCTGTGCAGGTCTAGCCAGTCCTGAGCCCTGGGGGGCAGAAGGAGGAGCGTAAGACCTGGAGCTACTGTCTGGTGGACAAACAAGATGTTTATTCAGTAAAGGTGAACGGGGAGGTCCGGGGATGAAGCTGCTGGTGCCTCGGCCCTTCCTGCCTGCCTTCCCCTCCCCCGGCCACACACACCCAAGCACTGCACTAGAGACAGAGGCCCCGGCGTGCACGCTCGGACGTCAACACCAAAGGATCCATGATGGACATTACAGACAGCCACACACACACACACACACACACACACACACACACACACATACGTACAACAAGGGCACACCTGTGGACAAGGCTATGTTCACTTTTCTGATGTAACCTTCCGAATCGCGCGCGCGCGCACACACACACACACACAGAGAGACACTTACACACAGAGCCTTTCTGTTTAAGGGGTGGCTCGGGTCCAAGGGTGTCACAGCGGCCCCCAATGCCGAGCTGGTGGAGATTGGCGCAGAGAGGGAAGGAGGTGGTAGCTGGCGGCAGGGGACAGGGCACACAGGGCGCAGCTGCTGGGTGTGTGGTGTGGCACCTTTGGAGTAAACGCACTGGGCCTCGCTTGATCCTGGGTGCTGTCCTGGAAGGCCGAAGGGACAAGGGACCTGCCTCCCTGGACTAACGATCCAGGCTCTGGGGCCCTGTGTACGGACAGAACAGGAGAGGGCACAGATGGACAGATGGACCCCCAGAGGGAATCTGAGGCTCCCTTGGGCCTTGCTCCACCAAGTGTAATTCATAGACAGCAACATGACGTGGGAGCGTCTCAGAAATGGTCTTGGGTCCAACCCAGACCCACCGATTATCCATTTACATAATCAGGCTGCGGAGGCACTTCTCTGGGAGCTTCCTGGGCCCTGGATGAGTTTCCCTGTGAGCAAGGCACAGATGACAATGTCATCACAGCAGACTTCACTGCAATTCTGAAAGGCCCCTCGTAAAGTCAGCCCAGCCATTTCCCAGCCTCTGGGTCATGGCTGCATGTCTGGCCTCCCAGACGGATGTATTCATTCATCCCAAGTGTTTACTGCAGCACCGTGCTAGGTGTGGGAGATATAGGAGTAAGCAAAAGCCAGACAGGGTGCCTGCCCTTGTGGAGTTCTCAGGCTAGTGGACTGACAGATAAGGCTTTCCTGAAGTGTCACTTGATTTTTGGATTTGAAGAGGTTACTTTGGTGAAAGGGGGAGAGAAGCCTATTCCAGGCAGAGGGAACAGCACAAGCAAAGGCCCTGTGGTAAGAAGGAGCATGGCCGGTTTGAGGAACTAAAGATCACTGTGGCTGGAGGGCAGAAAGGGGGCAGGACCACTGTATCAGATGACAGGCATCTTTTACACTCAAGGGCAGAAAGGGGGCAGGACCACTGTATCAGATGACAGGCATCTTTTACACTTGAGTGTAAAAGGCTCCAGTGAGCCAGAGTTCCCAGGTGCCTGCCACACTCTTTGATTCAGAATAGGTTTCAGCGAATCCTAGAATGCCAGAAATGGAAAGAACATCAGGCTTTGTCCATGCCAGAGCTTTGAACCTGTCTTCAAGCCTCAGCTCCATCATGAATGAACAGTAATGGTGACCTTGGGTCATGAATTTTTCTTCTGAGAAGTGCAAGAAGTGACACCTACTTTGCCTGGGCTGGGAGTAACGCGTGTAAGACTTTAATGAGGAGTTAATTTAGCCAGGAAACACTCAGGCTGCTACAATAAAGAGACCCCCCCCCAGGGGCGCCTGGGTGGCGCAGTCTGTTAAGCGACTGACCCTTGGTTTCGGCTCAGGTCATGATCTCCCGTACAGAGATCAAGCCTCACGTCTGGCTCCGCGCTCAGCAGAGAGTCTGCATGGATCTTATGGATTGTGAGGCTGCTGAGTCCCCTGCCCTCCACCTGGTCTCTCCCTTCTAGGTATCAGTAGCACCCTCTCCCCCTGCCCCTCCCCCTGCTCATACTTACACACTCTCTCTCTCTTCTTTAAAAAAAGAGAGACTCCCAAATATAGTGACTTGAAATAGGAAACAATTTCCTTTCTCTCTCATGTAGAAGTCTGAGTAGATGGTACAGTGAGGTGGGCAGCTGAGTGGTGATGGAGAGTCAGGTGTCTTCCACCGTTTTGCTCTCCCATCCTCAACACATAGCTTCATAGGATCCAAAATGGAGGCTGCAGCTCCTGCCATCACATTTGGACCCTCCTTCCTCGAGCTAGATGTTGCGGCCAGCCCTTCTGCTCATATCTCATTGGCCAGAACTTAGTCATGTGGCCACACCTAGCCACAAGAGGGTCCGGGAATTGAAGTCTGCAGGTGGGCCGTGTGTGCCCAGCTGAAAATTTTATTACTATATGGAAGTGGGAGAATGGATATTGAGGGACCACAGAGGGTGACACAGAATCTGAAGGTCCAGTTGAAGTGAGGGTACCCACCCAGGTGTCTCTAGGATTCTCCTCTTGGCTTTGAGCCGCCCTGGCCCCCTTCACTGAGCTCATCGGGGCTGGGCTCTGTCCTGCCCCACAATCTGACCCCCTTCCTACCAACTGCGGGAAGTGGACGCCGCCGGTGGAGGCTTTCGTAGTGCAGGAGGTGGCCCCAGCTCGTGCCTGGCCCCCCCACGACACCAGACACTGGGGTTTAGGAGGGTTTGTGGCAGGCTGGGAGGACAGGCTCAGGAAGAGGTAGCTTTCCACGGCTTACACTCATCAGAGGCGACTCCGCCTGTCCTCAGAGTGGTAGGAGAGGCCAGGGGGATGGGGAGTGGACTGGCTGTGATTTCATTACCTGCCCCTGAGCCAGGACCAGGGGCGGTCCCATGGCCAGGTAAACTGCTGGGGGCAGCAGCTGGGGGAGCTAAGGAGCACTTCCCCACCAGACTGACCCTGAGAAGGCCGAAACCGACAGCAGGGACTCCCGGGGCTGCATCCCGCCCACTGTCTGGGATGCTCATCGCGGCTGGCTGCCGGCAATGGCTGGCCTTCTGGGCCTCTGTTCTCCCCTCCTGTTTTCTCCGAGAGGAACTGGGGGAGTGTGTATGAAGTCGGGGTTATAGGGGATTGGGGTTTCTCAACCTTGGCACTGTTGACCTCTTGGGGCCGGATAATTCTTTGTCCTGGGGGGCTGTCCTGTGCATCAAACGATGTTTGGCAACATCCCTGGTCTCTCCCCTCTAGGTATCAGTAGCACCAAGCCCCTCCCCAGTTGCCAGATGTTTCCTGGGGGACCGGGGGGAAATCAGCCCTAGTTGAGAGCCACCGGAATAAATTGAAAATGTCCTGATTTCCTGAGGGAAGAAGTCAGGGATGGATGGAGAAAAAGAGGGGAGAGAGAATGGGGGAAAATGGGAAAGAGAAAAATAGGTGGGAGAGAAAAAAGAAGGAAGAAGAGATAGCGAGAGTGAGAAAATGAGATCAGAAGAGAAAAAAAACGAAAGGAGTGAAAGAGAGAAGCAGATGTGGAAGGCCAGAGTGAGGGCCAGGCCCTGGAAGGCAGGGGAGGGCAAGCAGGCCCGGGGATTACGCGGGAGTCTGGGGATGTAATGGGGCCATGCAGGAACTGGCTTGGGGCAAAGGGACCATCTCAGAAGTCTAGTGTCATGGTCAAAACCGAGATCTTGGCACCCCACTCTCCAGATGCCAGGCCGCAGAGCTTTTAGGGGTCAAAGTTCTCCCAGGTCTCTGGCCATGCTGCTTTCTTCGTGGGGTTGGAATTTGGATGTGGGATCTCCTCAAAGTTTCTCTAAGCCTCAATTTTCACCTGCAGAAAATGGGCCATTGCTGGAGAGAAAGCATGGAGGATGCCTGCTTTTCATGCCTGCTCTCTCCTAGAACCCCACAAAGATGATCACAATAAGGCATCCCACAGGACAAAAAGAGTGAAGCTGGACTGTAGGCAGCAAAATTCTGGAAGCTGGAAAGGGATGGGCAGTTAGCCTGGCCGAAGCTGCACCTTCACTGCCTGGGGTGGGGGGTGGAAGGATGGGCAGGCTGGCGATGAGAAGCAGGCTGCTTGGGGGGCGCCTGGGTGGCTCAATCGGTTAAGTGTCTGCCTTCGGCTCGGGTCATGATCCCAGGGTCCTAGGATCGGCCCTGAGTCAGGCTCCTTGCTCAGCGGGGAGCCTACTTCTCCCTGTCCCTCTGCCTACCACTCTTCCTGCTTGTGCTCTTTCTCTCTCTCTGTCAAATAAATAAATAAATAAAATCTTAAAAAAAAAAAGAAGCAGCAGACTGCTTGGAGCTGCAAGTGTCTTGAACGGCTCAGCACTGGGTGACACGAGATCCCTCTGAAAGGAGGTGAAGAGGACTGGCTGGGAGTGGGTAAAGGAGGAGTGACAGCCCCAGGCCTCCTCTTCCATCTTACATACCTGGACACCAGCTTCCCCACCTTAGCAGAAAATGGGCTTGCTGACCATCAGAGACGTTTACACAGCTGAGGCAGGGAGTTAACTGCCACTACCCTGAACATGAACAGTAAGTTCCCTGAATCCCTTCCCCACTCCACATTGGAATATTGAAAACAGGTGTACATATCCTGGCACATTCTGGGGATTCTCTTTAGGAAAATTGGCCCGAGAGAAAAAGCCTACAGACACTGACATTTAGGGGGGTTCTCGATGAAAAGGTCAGCTTGCCACCAAGTCCACTAGGCACAAGCCCTGGTCATATAATCAGAGATTCAGTCTTAAAGATCAATAGACAACCAAGGGTTGCTGGGTAATGGGAAAGAGGCATTGCTATGAAAACGGAAACCAAAATAAGCAAATAAGAAAAAAGAGAAAAACATAACTCAGAGATGATGCAGAAGGCAGCATCTTTTTTTGTCTCTTTGAGATAATATTCTCAGAGATAAGAAAACTGCTGTAGCCTTTGAAACAAGAATAGGACGCTATAAAAAAGGAACATTCACAGAATAAAAAATAGCTCTTGAAAATTAAAAATATGATAGCAACCTATCTGCATCCTTGCTAAAAATATTTAACCTGAATCTCACCATGATCTTACTTCCAGTCTCCAGTGAATGCAGGGGGTGGAGGGATGAATTAAATGACATCATAAGGAAATAATCAGACAAATCCAGAATGTAGGACATTCTGTAAGACAACTTGCCTAGACTCTTAAATTGTCAATGTTGTAAGAGAAACAATCATGGTTTTTAAAAAGACTAAGGAGATCCAACAACCAAATAAAACTAGACAGGATCTCAGTTCAAATAGACCAGCTATAAAAGAAAATGTGGACAAAATTGGGGAAATTGGGATCTGGACAAGATATTAAAGATACTATGGGATTATTGTTAATTTTGTTAGGGGTGTTAATAGTGGTGGGATTGTGTAGCAGAACATTTTTAATTTTAGGATCTGCAGGCTAAGATATTTAAAAATCTAGTGTAGGGGCACCTGGGTGGCTTAGTTGGTTGAGCGTCCTGCTCTTGGTTTTGGCTCAGGTCGTGATCTTGAGGGGGTGGGATGGAGCTCTGAGTTGGGCTCTGTGCTCAGCAGGGAGTCTGCTTGAAATTCATTCCCTCTCCCTCTGCCCCTCTCCCCATCCCCCACTCACTCCCTCTCTCTCAAATAAATCTTTTAAAAAATAAAAAAATCAAGTGTAATATGACCTGCAAATTCCTTTCAAATGGCTCTACCAGAATAGTTCACAGATAGATACATAATAACAACATTCAATCTAGTCCTGTGCTGGGTAATACAGTAACTACTAGTCACGTGTGGCTACTAAGCACTTGACATCATCTGAATTGACATATGCTGTGATCATAAAGTACACACTGGATTTCAAAGACTTAGTACAAAAAAAGGAATGTAAATTTATCTTAATAATTGTTTTAATAATTATTTATTAAAATATATTTTGAAATAAAATATTAAATTTAATTTCACGTTTCTTTTTACCTTTTTAATGTGGCTACTAGAAGGTTTTTTAAAAATATTTTATTTATTTGAGAGAGAGAAAGCATGCGTGAGAGAGAGCGTGAGCAAGAGAGAGGGGTAGAGGGAGAAGTAGACTCCCCACTGAGCAGGGAGCTTGATGCGGGACTCAGTCCTAAAACCCTGGGATCATGACCTGAGCTGAAGGCAAATGCTTAATCTAGGCCACCCAGGTGCCCACTACTAGAAGGTTTAAAATTACCTATGTGGCTCACATTATATTTCTATCAAACAACACTGACCTAAATGTCAGGAAAAGAATGTTAACTATATTATTTTTTTCAACTTTTCTGCATATTTGCAATTGTCTTAATAAAAAGTTAGAAAAAGAAAAAAATAATAAAGTAGAAGACTTTCTTTTTAATCAATAAGAGTATTGACAATAAAGTTTGGAAAATCCTCTTGTAAGTAGGATAAGGGGATGCCTGGGTGTCTCAGTCAGTTAAGCGTCTGCCTTTGGCTCAGGTCATGATCCCAGGGTCCTGGGATCGAGTCCCACACTGGGCCCCTTGCTCAGCAGGGAGCCTGCTTCTCCCTCTGCCTTCCACTCCCACTGCTTGTGCTCTCTCTCTGACAAATAAATAAATAAAATCTTAAAAAAAAAAAGTAGGATAAGAAGACAAAAAGTAAAAATTAGAAAATCAGAGAACCAACCCCAGAGTCCTAAATGAAAATATATAGAACATAATAAGCACAGAAAGGAGCCGAACAGCATGAGCTTCTAGATTGAAGGGAAGCCTGAGGGCTAAACAGTGAACTCAAGAATATACAGACCAGTGCACGGGTAGTTAAAGAGACCATAAAAAGTTCCCAGGGTGAAAAGACAGCAAAAATACAGGTCACATACAAAGGCCCAGGACTATTTCACTGAACTTCTCTGCAACCACACAGGAAACTAGAAAACAAAGGGGAAAAGCTCTCAAAATTCTGAAGGAAACAATTTCCAACCTAGGGTTAGATACCCAGCCCAGCTATCAATCAAGATGAAGGTAGAATAAAGATCTTTTTAGATCTTTCAATGCAGGAAGGAGGCAAAAGGAATCCCCAGTGAGTAGTGAAATGACACTTGAGCCCGCTAGCTCTATAGCAGTGGGAAGATGTTTGGTTCTGAAAGAAATTCACCAAGAAATAAACAAATGTGACTGATGGATAATCCTGGGAGGAGTTTTGCAATTGTAGCAGGCCTTGGAAATTAATCAGGGACAGGAACATACAAAATTAAACAAACAAAACACATGGAAAACAAAATGAATGCAAGAAAGGGTACCCAAGTACATTAGGTAGTATTTCATAGTAACATGAACACAGAATTGGGATCTAACCATAAATTGAAATCTAACTATAGTAGAAGGGCTGGGAAGAAGTTTGTGTGTTGGAGGTCGTGCGGAGCTAATCCCCATCTTTTCTAGTAGGGAGATGATCATTGCTAAAGTAGGATAACAAAAATAATAATGGGGTTCAAAAATAGCTGTATGTTATTTGGAGAAGTGGAAGAAAAATAAGAAATGGTTGAAAAGTCTAAAAGAAGTTGCCTCTGGGGACTGGGGATGGGGAAGGGTGAGGCAGGCAATTGCCGTTTTCCGCTACCGTCTGTGTAGTATTTTTTTTTTTTTTTTTTTTTTTTTTTTTTGGAATTTTTTTTATATATATATATATATATCATTTTGCTAAAAATAAAAATTGAATTAAAAGATAAAAAGAAAACCCAGGTCATCCAGGGCAGGGTAAGTGAATGCCCAGAACTGAGGGTCATTCCAGGTATCACTGCCTGGCAGTTGCCTACGTCAGCAACTCCGGACATGGCTGGAGGAGCTTTTTTGGAGAAACGTTATCCTGCCTACCCCCATGACTCATAGGTTCCCATTGTTTCCACCCCCCTGTCATTCTCCCACCACGGTGATGTGTGCACTGATGTGGGGAGCAGGGACAGAAGAACCTTTCTTGTGCTCTTTGTTTACTGCATGCCCCACTCCCATCCCCAGGGATATAGGCTTCCTTGCCAGGGACCAGGTGTTAGGCAGGGGGCACTGGGTGCCAAGGAGAAAAAACAATCTTAAAATACCCCTATGCCTTCCCATTGTGGAAATTCAGAATCATGTGTTTGAGTAGGACCTATGAGGTCAACTGCCAATATCTCCAAGGAGTGGCCACCAACCCTTGGCCTGAGTATGCTGAATGACAGGGAACTCAGTGTCTTAGAGGGACAATGTGGAGGTTTGGGGGCAAAGGGACGGGCACATAGGGGTCTTTAGTGCTTACAGGCTTTTGTAGGGGCTGTTCGAAGCCTATTATATTGATCAAAGCCCATTAGTTATAAAAGGTGAGGTTCCACGGAAGGATGCAGCTCTCAAGGGAAGCAAAGCCCGTCCATTTCCTTATCTCTGCCTTTCTTACTGTGTGTCTTCTCCATCCTTCTGCTTCTCTCTGCACACCTTCATCCTCTGGTTCACACATGACCACAGAGGTTGGCCACCACTCCCAAGCCTCCATGACCTCACGGCTCTGCTCCCTACAGCGCACTGTCCCCGTCTCTCAACATCCTAGCTTCGAATGCCTAGCCAGGTCATCCCACTGGTGCATCTCAGTTCCGGTTTCCTCTCCCAGTCCAATCAGCGTTGCCAAGGCGGGGGGTGTCACATGGTTCACAGCTATAAGCAATGGTCTGAGGGGCCCCAGGGGATACAAGTGACTCTTTATGAGGTATGATCTCCCTGAAACCCAGACATGCTTGCTCGTTTCCAAGGTAGGCAAAACCTCACTGTCCCTCCCACCCCACTTAGTCCACGTGGCCAGTCCAGAAGGAGCTCAGTGCAATGATGTGCTGGACATGTGGCACATCTGGCCATGTTGAACATCTGGCTCTCCAAGGAGGGGAGAGCCCGAATTTGTAGTGTCTGTCCATCTGCATGGTGTCAATGCTCCTGTTACGGCCGATTTTAAGCTACCAACACGATGTCACAAAACGTGAAGTTGGGGAGAGAAACACAGTAGCTAACCATTATATAATAGTCCCTCCACATACCTCCAGTAGATGCAAATAGCCTCAAAAGCCTGGGTAACAGTGACATGCAATTAGGAAATGAGGAGTTTTGCATAGTTATTACATTGGTTCTTAATATAATTTGTGTGTTTATATAGTTTAACTTCTAATACAATCAGCTTATAAAATGCTGAAACTGGAACCATTGGCTCTCCTGAGCCAGTATGAACAGGCTCCAGAGCACTGAGTCAGAACCTTTCCCCTGGAGTGAACTCTTGAGGGTGGGAATCTGAGCAGATGGACAGACAGAGAGGGGGCCTGACTGCCTGGCAGGTCAGTATCTGTTCCTCATTTTCCTTCCTCCTTCACCAACATCAGCTGTTCCAGGTAACCTAAGAGAGACAACAAATAGAGGTGATTTGAATTGAATGGAGTGTGATGTCAACACCCCAAACAGAGCTGCTCAGCCGGCCAGCACTGTAGGTGAAGGAGTCAAAGAATGACAAGGAAGTTTCACAGAACTCGAGGTAAACATGGATTTCAGTGCAGAATGAAAACACGGGCAGGGATGAATTGCCAGGGGTTGCCAGAAACACCGAGGGACCTGACTGCTGAGGTCTCCAGCCAGGTGTTCCCAGAATCTGGGTATTTCCAAGGTTTTACCCCAGACCTTCTGATTCAGAATCTCCCAAGGCAGAGCCCAGGAATCCCCTGGTGACTTTTGGGGGTAGTCGCCGCAAGGGCTGGGATCTACTGATTGGGTCACTTCACTGGTCTTACGGGTGACGATTGGCTGGGCAATGCACCCAGGACACCTTCCCTGGTCACCTCTCCCTTGAGCAGGAGAGAGCCTTGTTATGGCAGCCTCATGTGGTAGTTAGTAGCCCAGGCTGGGGCTTCTCAGCTTAGAATTGAGGGGAGGCTTCTAGCTGTGTGACTTTGGGCAAGTTACATAACTGCTCTGAGCCTCCGCTTCCAAATGCAGCTAATGTTGTGGGGATTAAATGAGACCATGGGCCTGAAGTGTCCCCGTCAGGGCCCGTGTGTGGTAAGGATCCCAAAAATGGCAGACGTGGCTATGTAGGTCACACTGCCTACATGGTAACAGCCCCCAGGCCTCCCAGGACTGTTGAAACCTAGCAGAGAGGGGATAAACATAGTTAGAGACCCCATATAGAAGGGGCTTTGATATCTTGAAAGTAAAAAACTTTGATCTTAGGTGAGGAATTACGAAACCTGCCGGCATTTGGTCTCAGCTGTGCCACTTCTTCAAAGAGTTTTGGATTCAGGGAAGAAGATGTTATTTGTGTCCCATGTCCCCGTCCCTCCGCCCGCTCTGGGTGTCAGCCCCGCTGCAGTGGACACCCCCACGCATGCTGCCCAAGAGCTTCCCCAGTGTGCATTGGGGCTTCTCTGCTTCTCTACCTCAGAGCTCTCTCTAAAGCCTGGCAGAAAGTTGCTTAGCTCAGGGCAAGCCCATCCCGTGTTCTCATTATCTGCCGCTGTGTCACAAACCACCCCAAAAACTGACAGGCTCAAAACAATACCAATCATTTATTTGCTCACGATTCTGCAGCCTGCCAGACTCTCTTCCACGTGATCTCAAGCTGGGGCTTGGATGTCCAAGATGGCGCCTTGGCTGGGCAGATTCTCTGTCCCTGGGCCTTCCCCATGTGCCTAGTTTGGTTCTTCACAGCACGGGGCTCAAGGTACTTGGGTTCCTTACATTTCCGCCGGCTTCCCCAAGAGCACAAAAGTGGAAGCTGCCAGGCCTCTTAACAGGTAGGTTCAGAAAGCACAGAAGGTCATTTCCACAGTCCCAGCCACATGCCGAGGGAACACACTCCACGTCTTACTGGGGGAGTGGTGAGGTCACTTTGCCAACAACTACGTGGGAGGGGAGACATTGTCCTGGCCATCTTCGGACAATGCCGTCTGCCACATCCAGCCTGTATGGGAGGAAGGTGGGGATTAACACCCCTGGAAGCATCCTCAATCAATGAAGGTGGCATTTGGTGGGTAAATGCAGGGCTCTTGTCCTTCAGAGGGACAGTTCCGAGGTATACTGGCCAGGCTTTTCAGGCGATCCCAGCAGGACTGAACCCCAATTTCAACCTCTCAACAGTGCCCGCTGAATTGCCTTTTGCTTTCCCCATCTTTGTCTCCCCACCCTTTCTGTACTTCCTCCAACCATCTCCCAGTTCTGCTCGTAGGCCTTGCTCTCCCGGGAAAACAAACCAAGACACTCAGTTTCCTCACTTGAAAAAGCCCCTTAAATGGGGCTGTAAAATATGGCACCTGCATCCCAAGGCTGTTAAGTAATCCCGCAAGAACTGATGTGAACGAGCTTTGTAAACTGGGCGGCTGGCTAACAAGGTGAGGGGTCACTGCGAGCGGAGGTATTACTCCCTAGGGAAGTGCAGGGACTTGGGGGCTGCCGGGGTGGGAGGCCCAGTCCCCTGGGGTCATCCGTGAGTGGTGACTGGAGCTGCTGTGGGGGTGATGAGAGGTGAGGGGAGCTGCCAGAGAGGGTGTGGACAAATAAGGTGTCCCATGTCCCTGTCCTGCCTGCCAGATGGAGGTGACTTGGCACAATTACGTGACTCACCAGGTCACCACAGCCTGGGACAAGGTCCTTCAAGATCATCCACCCGGCTCTGCTGAGACTCGCCCTTGTGGGATAAGATCTGCCTCCTGATTTGGCTTCTACCCCAGGAAGAGGGATGGAGTTACCCCTGGGAGGGTCCAGAACTCTGGTTCATTCACCTTCCTCTCAGGAACCACTGAAAAACTGAGCCCTTCTCTGTGCTGGGTCCTGCGGGAAGGAGCCAAAGGTGAACAAGCCACCCCCCGCTCTCTCTTCGGGCTCCCAGTCAGGGACCCGGGGTGTTAGACCAGGAGACACGCAACTTGAACCGCATGGAAGCAGCTGCTTGCTGAACTCTTTCCAGAGAAACTGATGCCCACCATCAATCCCACCAGGCCTTAGGATGCCACCGGGAGAGAGGACGGGCACATCCCGGAAACAGCGTGGGGCAAAGACCTGGGCGGCCTGGCTCACTGGAGAAAGTTTTCTGTGGCTCGAGGCCAGAAAGAGGTGGGGGTGGCCGTTAGAGGAGGCTGGCGGGGTTGCCCAGAAGAGCACTGGGAGCTCGGAGGAGTTTAAAGCAGGACAGAAAGCGGGTCAGATTTGAGTTCAGGATTCTCCCTGCTGGGTGCAGTGATGGCCAGGTGGGAGAGGGTCTGTGTTAGAGGCAGGGAGACCAGCTAAGCGGCCTCATTCACTCATTCAACAAACATCTGTAGAGCCTGGCCCTGTGCTGGTGCGCGGCTCCAGGGGAGGGGCCGCGGGGGCCTGGAAGGAGGGAAGGGGCAGAGATTTTAGTTCTCACTGTGTTACACAAACACATTCTGGAGATTCTCATATTGGCTTCCTGAACCAGTTGTGTATGAATTTGGAAGTTGGGTACCTGTTGCTTCAGGGGTGAAGAGCTGTTATTTCGGGGCTGAGCTCAAACCTCAGGGGCCCCACAGAAGGACAGCCATTCCCAGAGACCCCACCCAGAGCAGCCCAGCCCAGCCTGCCTCCTCCTTTCCGTACTCTGCCCCAGGCTCAAGAAAGCCTCAGTGCCAGGGTGGCTGGGAGAAGCTTGACCAGCCTCTGCAAGCAGGGGGTGAAACTCTTAACCGGCATGGAGCCATGGGTCTCCTCAAGGACGACACCGGAGGTCGGACGAAACCACCCTTAAAAGGATTTTACACGGCCCTGGAAGGAGCCCTCCACCCTTTCCCATGTGATAGAGAGGTGACAAAAACCTGATTGGGTGACAGGCACAGGGAGGGTTCATCAGATGAAAACAGCCCGCCAACGAGCCCATAAAAACCCCTAGACATAGAAACTCCGTGCCAGCCCCCTCGGGTCCCCTTCCTCCTCGGGAGCTTTGTGCTATCACTTTGCTATCGCCCATACACCTTGCTTCGCTGCCCACCCCTCTGTCCGGTCTACCTCTTCATTCTTCGAAGCGGCCTGACCAAGAACCGCGGGCACTTAGAAGAGAGGAAATCCTGTAACATTATCAGGGTCTCACTGACGCAGGTTATGAATCTGGTGTCAACAAGGGGATTCCCCTGTGGGGGTCCTTTCCCCAGACTCCTCACCCACCTCTTCTACCTTCCATGCCTAGCAGCTCATGACCGACAATGACCCATGACGTGAGGTGTCACCACACCCCACCCACCACGTGGTACCCCTCCTCTGCGCTCAATCCCCCAGCAACTTGGGGCCTTCCGGGCCCCACCTTCTGCTCCGGCTGCAGTCCCACCTTCCTGTTTCCAGGCCTTTAACTCGGAAAACTTCTGACTCATCTTAGCCACAGTGGCCTAAGACCACACCTCCACCCCAATCTTGTATTTGTGCTTCTGTGTGACACTGTGCCCCGAAAGGCCGACTCTCTGAGCCTTCATCTCCTTAGCTGAAAATGGGGCCGAGTGACCTGTGTCCCCTGTGGATGCTCTGAGGTATATTTGTCAAAGGGCTTTGTGAAGTGGTCAAGTGCTAAATAAAGGTAGAACTTAGTTACCTTGAGGCTGAACGGTGCTAAAGCAAAACCAGAGAATCTTGGACCTGTGGGGGGGGCAGGAGGGGGGGTACAGGGGAGGGAAGAGAGGGAGAGAGGTGGAGAGATGTTTTGGCAGAGGTAGGGATGATATCAAGTAGCTCTAGAATCGGTTGGTATGTTCAACACATAGGACCCTTTGTAAACACATCCATGCCTGCGTGAAAAATGTGACTCACTCCTGAAACCACAGAATTTTACATTTTTCCCAACAGACTCCAACTTTTAACTAATGTCCTGTTTGGTCCTGGTCAGGCGGCCCCGGAACCACAGAAGAGACCAATCTCCAACCAGTTGAGACAATGAAGCCTGGCCGAGCCTCCCTTTAAATGAATGCAGACATGCCCAGCTGAGCCTGGTCAGTCCTTCGTTCACATTCTTTCCAGTCCCCAGGGCCCACCCTTCCAACTCAAGCCTGGTCCATCGTCGAGTTATTCTCTGGCGCACCTTCCAAGACAGGAGCCCTTCCAGGGGACGTCAGTGGCTACAAAGCACTGGCTCGCTTCCTCCTCCCATCCCAGTGGCTGGGGACAGATGCAGGAGCGTGGCTGCGTGAGTTTGAATCCAGGCTTGCTGTCTCTTGAGCTCTTGCCCCGGTCACTTCTCTGCGCCTTATTTCCTGGCCCGTAAAATGGGCACGTACACCTACCACATGGCTCTGTTGCAAGATCAAAGGAGCTCATTTGTGGAGCATAAGCATAAAGCAGACTGCGGACAGTCTGCACGATCCTCACCACTGCCCCCAACCCACCCCCAATCCATCACTCTCCCCTGGCTTCTGACTCCTTCCCGGTTCTAGGATCCTTCCCGCAAGACTCCTCTCCATCTGCATTCAGACCGGTTAACTGTCACCTGCTCCAAGAAGCCCATCCTGACCACCTCATCTTAACTAGCAGGCCCCTCTCCCACCTCCTCACCTGTTTTTTTTTCTTTCCCTTCTGGACCACCCCAATCCTCACCGTGACCCTCGCACCATCGTCCGTTCTCCCTACCCCCAATCCTCCCAGACTGCCCCCACACAGCACACGCTAGGCTGTCCTGTCCATCTCAAAGGCTTTATTGTAAAAATGTTAAAATAAATTACATTTGACAGCATTGCCAGTATGTACATACAGTGTGTGAGTCCAGGACGGCCAGCGATACGCCAGCAAGGTGGGGCAAGGAAACTAGGATGAAAACTCACGAAAACATTCACAGAAAAACAGCAGGCCGCTCCTTCTCACCCAGCTGCCCGGCCAGCATAGCCCTGGGTCACAGGATGAATGCAGGTGTGGACACACACGCCCATCACCGTCTTCACATGTCGGGGGGGAGGGGGAGGGGTGGGGTCCGGCCCCACAGTCCTGGGGAGGGGGCTGAGAGGCAGAGAGGGTGATCACTCGCCTCCTGGCCAGCGTCAGTCGCCTGTGAGGGATGCCTCGCCCCAACCGTGCGCACTCGCTTCTCGGTGCCTTCACCCCCACTCTGCGTGGGGGCTCTCGACAGCGTGACTCTGGCTGAGCTCACCAAGAAAGGCCCAGCAGAGCTGGGGGTAGGAGGGCGAACATGTAACAGCCCACTCCTTGGGGGCCTGCTCTTTCGCCTCCTCTCCCCTCTGGCTCCGAAGCCAACGATGGATGCCAGGTATATCAAAACAGCAGTTTATTTAAAAAATAACAAAACATACAGGGCAGAGAGGGCTGGCCCTAAGGTGCGTATCGCGGAGACCCCGAGAACTCTGCCGGCCCCTCACCAGAAACAGTCTGTGTACAGTTTCACATTATCATTTGCTCCCCGTGTCCCCAGTCTTTTCTTAAACACACGTGCGCACCCGCGCACACAAACGCCAAACCGTGGCTGCAGCAGGGGAGCAGGTTCACATCTTTGGCCCATCCCACGTGTAAGCCAAGAGTGACTCGGCCTCCCCCACCATGGGGGCCACGAGGGCCAGGGAGCCATGAGGTCCTTGTTCGGGGCACAGGGGAGGCTGGGGACAGAAGGAACCAGAGCTGAGCTTCCTCCTGCAGCTCCCTGGCTACCGCTACCCTCTCTTCCCGCAGCGTTCCCAGGGAGGGAGAAAGCCTGCCTCTGCCATCACCTGGCCAAAGGGTGAGTCAGGGAACTGGGCTCCGGGTGGCTTGGTCTGAGCAAAACCTGAAGGCCTAGGACCCTGGGCCAACTCAGAGCTTGCTCGGGGTCCTGTGTATTAGGACAGGAGTGTTTCAGCATCTGCCCAGGATCTCCCCTTTCCCTTCCCCTGGGCGCCTCTTCCCTACTGAGCTTTGCAGTAGGGCCTGATAGGCAGACAAGGTGGGGTTGGGGGATGCTTATACATGCACCCCACACAGCATCCTGCTCTTTGCTGAGGAGCTGAAGTGCTCAGTGCCCCCACACCATTGCTGTACCTCCTGCAAAGGCAGGACCCAGGGCTCACAGTGCCCTCCCTCCTCTCTTTCTGAAATAGCTAGCTCCGTGCTGGGCACACAGGAGCTCAGTAATACTGGTGAACTCAAATGGCCGGGGCCCCAAGCCTAAGAGAACCGTGTGAAATGCTCAACCGAAGGACGTCCGAAGACCCATGCAGGTGCAGGCCTCCCGGAGGGTCACCTGCCAGCCCATACATGTCTCTGAACCATCAAATACACCAGCCATGCTCAGGCCAGATGCCTCCCACTGCCAGGGTGCCCATTCAGCCAGAGAACCGAGGCCCTGTCCTGGGCGCACGCTGAGTTTGACCCGTAGCATCTAGCCGGAGGGGATGGAAGGTGAGGAAGGCCCCTGGCCCCCCACTCCCAGTTCCAGGGCTGCCCCCCACCAGGGGCCAGAGGTCCCAGCTGTAGTAGGATGCCCCAGGATGAGGGGAACAGAAGCCATCGGAGGTGGGGTGGGGAGCCGGCCCTGCCTCATGTGCCTCTGGGGCAGTCGGACTGACTGTACTCGTTCATAAGCTGTTCGTAAGGCACAGAGAGCTCAGACTCAGTGCTGGTGAAGGTGGACTCGTCCGACGAGGGGAACTCGCCCAGGTTCAGGGGCACCTCAGCTTCCGCCCCCTCCTGGGGCCTCTCCTCCCCAGCCAGGTTGTCCTCTATGGAGGACTTGGATGTCTCTTCGTCCGAAAGGCCGGCCTCCTCGTCCGCAAAGGTGATGCTGACGTTCTGGAAGATGAGCGGGTGGTAGTCCTGGGCGTCCCATGGCTCACCCTCCTCGCTGATTCGGTCCAGCTGGTTAATGAACACCTCGGAGGTCGGGGAGCCTTCCTTGGGGGGCCCTGCCCCGGCCTCGTCGCTGGGGGGCCGCGACACATGGCCTTTGCTCTTCAGCGTCTGAGACACCTCTTCCAAGCTGGGCACCCGGTTCTTGGAGTAAACCACCAGGGGGGACAGGGAAGTGGGGAGGGCTGGCAGCCCACCCCCCTGAGGCCCCAGCCCCTGTGCTGGAACCCTCTCCCCAGCCCCGCTCGTCTTCATTGCCTTCTTCCCGATCTGCTTGATGAGGTCATTGTAGGTCTCCTCCTTCTTGGACAGAAAGCTGAAGATGTTGACGTCCTTGGACGCCGTACTCCCAGTCATCTGCAGAGCCTTTTTGGAGTGTGGGGAGCTCTCAAAGGACTCCTTCCGCCGCCGCCGCCGCTTCTTGATGGCCTTGTGGACCTCCACGAACATGCTCACCTTCCAGTTGACAAAGAGGGAAAGCCAGGCCAGCCCCAGGTAGATCCAGAGCTCCACAAAGTAGCGGTACAAGGCGTGGTAGTTGGCGCTGGGGTTCACACCTGCAGACAGGACAGGAAGCCCCGAGGGTCAGAAGGTCAACAGGGACCTGGATGCACATCAAGGCCAAAGCCGGGTTCTCTGAGAGCAGGCACAGTGTCAGAACCCAGAATGGGATGCACGGTGAAAGAAAGGACTAGAAACCAGACTGTTCCATCATCCTGACGGTCCAGTCATTCATGTCCCTATCTTAGTCCCCAACCTGCCTGAGCTTCAGTGTCCTCAACTGTCAGAAGTCAGGAGAGTGGTTCCCTAGGGTAAGGTAGGTTCCAGGTCCAAGGCAATGGGGAGGCTGTTAATGCAGCCAACACACAGGTCAGGAAATAGTTCATGCATGTTTGCCTTTCGATTATTCACTGTATCACATCTAGCTGTTTTGTGCACTTTTGGGGGCATATATGTTATAGTTCAGTTAAAACCAGGATGGAAATTAAGTGAGTGGCTGGCATCTTCACTGCTGGGTTTGGCCTCACTGCTTTAATATGAATGGGGCTGGTGGTTGGGCCAAGAGGTCTGTGTGCACCGGTCCCAGCAGAAACTATTCTGGAAAGCCTTGGTTCTCCTTCAGTGGGGTCTGGCTGCCCCGACTTCCTGTTTCTGTCCTCTTCAGGCTGGCCCTTCCCGTGGTCTAGAGGGCTCTGCCACTCCACATCCCCCTCCTCTGAGGCCAGGCTCCCAACACCTGCTCCAGGGAGTCCTCCGGGTCACCCTGCACAGCTCTGACTGATCTACACTCCAGCATTATGAGATTTCTAGCTTAACTTTACGTTTCCAGGCACATTGGTCTGCGTTATTATATATCCTGCCCCCACCCCACCTTTCAACTGCAAGCAGTCTGGAAAAGGACTAGGGGAAGGGGGCTTCCTCCAGAGTGGGGCTCCCGCAGGGCAGGGACTATACCAGCCTCATAACATTAGAGGTCCCTGAAGACAGGTGCTGTGTTTGCCCCTGGAGACAAGAGGCGTCTCTGAGGGTGCTCGGGGCTCTTGGTCCCAGGCAGGGTGTGATGACAAGCAGGGCGCATGCTGACATAGCTGGGTCCTATCCTCAGCACTCATTTGATCTTCTACCACCCTGTTAGGTAGGAGCTGTTCTTTTTAAAGCAATCTTAGAGATGAGGAAACTGAGGGAGAGGTCTGAGGTCTTGCTGGAGCTGAGAAAGCATGGCTAAATGTACCCCACTTCTCCAGTACAGAGGCTTCTCCTTGTTCGCTCAGGGTCCCTCGGACAACAGCAGGGCTGTGCCTCCGTCCGACTTCATCTCCCAAGACAGCAGGCCTCGATCTGCCGAGGTCAGGAGAGGGTTCGGGCCTCTTTCCTGTCCCCCCCCCCCCCACCACTCAGCCGCCCCTCCTCGCATTTGGAGTCTCCCCTTACAATGAGGCAGAAGGTTAGTGACCTGCACCTGCCCCTGGGTGGGGGTGGGGTGTGTGGGGGGGCGACTGGAGGCCCCTGGAGCAAAGGTTGGGGTCGGCTGGGCAGCAGGCATTGAGGGAACACTGGGTCAACGCAGCCGAACAGGGGTCAAGACGATGAAGGGCCAAGATGCAGGGCAGGCCACAGGCACAAGTCTCGGAGAGGCTGGGGCCAAAGAATTTTATCACCTGCCTGGATTAAGTATGGGGAGAGTGGGAGGGACTGTCCCGGCCCCCAGAGGGTGGGGCAGCTTAGGAGAAGGCCTCTCTTGTCTCTAAACTGCCTGTGGCAAGAGTAAAGTTTCAGGCCTGTGAGCCAAACCTCTAGACCAGCTCCCTCCGCTCCTGTGATGGGATGTAAGGCCGGCAGCTCTGGGACAGGAAGGGGGCCCCTGACTTGGCTCCGGGGCTTTCTGGGTAACAGGCTCAAACCCTGCAGGGGGTGGGGAAGGACCTACCCCCGGCCCCTAGTGAACCTAGGCCTAGGAGACAGGGGAGAACAGAGGGAGAGGAAGCAGGAAAAGCTATGACCCAAGAAAGAAAGGGAAACAGAAGAAGACCCCTTGGGGGCGGGGGGAGGGTTGCTGCCCAGGACACTGAGCACCTGCTGGGGTCTCATTAAGGTCAGCTGAATTGTAGGTGGAGAAGCAGAGAAAGAGAAGGCGGAGAGGCAGAGGCACGGGGAGAAGGGCAGGACTCACCAGCCACAAAGTCGCCGAAGCCGATGGTGGAGATGGTGATGAAGGAGTAGTAGAGGCCCTCAATGTAGTCCCACTCCTCGGTCACCATGAACACGAAAGGCGGGATCACCAGGTGGACCAGGACGCCCCATACAATGAAGATGGCCGTGCACGTGATCTGCGCCTGCCGCTGATGGGGTGGGGGTGGGGAGACCAAGTCAGAGCCACAGCAGAGACTGGGGACACTCAGCAGGGGCGCCCGGAAGGCCGGGAGGCAGCCAGGCAGGAGGCCAGCTGGCACCAGGCCCGGGAGGAGTGTCACCCGCCCAGCAAAGGGCAAGGAGCACCGTTCCCAGCCTCACCCAGGGGCTGGGGGGGCCCCGAAACTGCCCTCCCGTCCCCGCTCTAGCACCTCTGTCCATTCTTGAATCTTTCCCATCCTCCCATCACCTGCCAGGGTCCCCCCAGCACTGCCCAGCCCCCAGGGTTTGGAGACATACCAGGCTGACGCCTCTCTTGGTGAGGAACTGGCCCAGCCTCTTGGCACGTCCCCCGAAGAACTTGCCCAGGGCACTGATCCACGTCAGGCAGAGCGGCACCCCAAAGAGACCATAGAAGACACAGAAGAGGCGCCCGGCAGGGGTCTTGGGGGCCACATTGCCATAGCCTGAGGAAGAAGAAGAGAGTGAGGCACAAAGAGCCACAGCGGAGGTGATGGACCCAGACTCACCACGGCCCCTGCCTCCACTACGCACCCATACCTACACCCACATCCACACAACCATGTTCTTGATCACTTGCTATTGATCTAGTATCACTCCCTAAGAAATGAAATTTCACTTCATTACACTTTGGTCGTGATCATTTATAAAGCAAGTAGGATGGCATGGGCTATGTCTCCTCCATCAGACTGGGAGCTCCCTGCTTGACAAAGCCTTCATCATTAGCAAGCCTTCCACTAGTCTATTTGGCACCAGGGTGCAAATTACAAAGAGCCTTCTCTGGGGAGACACCCCAGAGGCACCACGGGAGGTGGTCTCTAAAGATGGCCATTCTTAATCCCGTCCCTTCCCGTGTGAGCGTGTTGCTGCTCAGGCTGGGCCGGCATCGGAGGCTGGGCTGCCGTGGCCGGCCTGGCCAGCGGACGCGGCTCAGTGGTGCCTGAAAGGCTAAGTCTAAGAAGCCCTGTTGCTTCTCTCCGGGATGGCCCAGAAGGCTCACTCTGGGGATTCCCCGCTTGGACCCAGCTGCCATACTGGGAGCTGCCCGAGTCACTGCGTTTTCACCCCCAGCCATGCTCTCAGCCAACAGCCACGCTCCACTGTCGAACGTGTGATGGAAGAAGCAGTCCCAGATGTCTAGCCAGTAGTGCTTTTGGCTGATTCCAGCCTCAGACACAGGACAGCCACCGCCATTACCGACCTCCAGCAAGAACCAACTGGCTGAACCCAGCCAGCCCACAGGGTGGCGGAAGATAGTAAGTTGTGTTTTAAAAGCCCCTAAGTCTGGGGTGGTTGGTCATGCAGCCATAGATAACCAAAAGAGACTGCCAGCTCAGCGAGCAAGCATGGGCTGGGGTGATGCAGTGCACAACCTGCTCAACCCCCTGCATGGCTCAGGCTATCGGGCTGTGTTGTTTCCGCTCCAAGAGCCCAGGTGAGCACTCCTGGAGAAGTCTCCCAAGCGTGGCCAGTCACCAAGAACTTACTAAATCCCCAGCAAAGTGTTCAAAGAACGCAATGCAACTGAAGGCCATGGGACCAGAGCTGGACTCTTACAAGGTTCCGTGGAGCGAGGGCATGGACGTGGGTGTCCTGAGGTCCCTGAAGACTTACCAATGGTAGTAATGACCGTGGCGGCAAAAATCATTGCATTAGGCCAGTTCCAGTTGTTGAACGTCTGATTCCCCGTAATGGCCACGCCCTGTCCTGCAGCATCAGATACTACCTAGAACAAGAGACACAAAGTGACGAAATGATTTCGAAGTGCCAGCAGTGGATGCAATGCCATATGAGCATTCTTATTGAATCATCACAATAACAAGGTGGCAGTTACTGTCTCCAGTTTATAGATGATGAAATATTTTATAGAGGATCAGAGAGGTTAAGAGATTTGCCCAGGGTCACACAGCTGGTAAGAATGCGAACTCAGGCACTCTGTCCCTAAAGTCCGTTCTCTCACCGAGCCAGTGCTTCTCAAACTTACTAGCATGCACCAGCGTCACCCGGAGAGCTTGTTAAATACAGACTGCTGGGCCCCACCTCCAGAGTCTGATTCAGCGGGTCTGGGAAGGGGGTCAGAGAATTTGCATTTCTAATGAGTTTCCAGATGATGCAGCTGCTACTGGGCCAGTGACCACACTTTGAGAACCACTGTACTAGACAGTTCTGCCTCAAAGAAGGCACATGTGATTCAGAAACACGGGATGCCGATGCCCTACCCAGTCCTCCACAGAGAAGTCTTCTACTGCGGGACAGACCTGGGAGGGACCCCCATCTACCCCTCGCCCCAGCTCAGTGCCCTCCTGGATCTGTCTTCTGAGGGAGTATGCACTGCATCAGCTGGCTTCCTTTTCCCCGTGCTTGGAACTCTACCCTCTTTCCCTACAAGCTCCCCCTTCCCTCTCTTCTCTGGATCCCTCTCTCTGCCCTGGGCCAAGCAATTTCAAGGTCTAGGCCAGGACAGATCACCAGAAGTGGTGTGTACATTTCAGCGTGACTCAAAATCATGCGATCAGTCCAGTCCCCACAGGGCTCCCAGCAACTGTGGGCAGCAGGTGAGAGGCCACCTGGGGAAGTCCACTGGTGGCCCTAGAAGAAGCCTTATCTATTCCAGGAACTTTAATAGCGCCAAACCTGCTTCAACCTGCCGAGAATGGCCTCTATCCTCCCCATCCTTCAGTCCTGCCACCGTTCACTGCAACCTGCAGATGGCAGGGTGTGGACCCCAGCAGGGCCTGGGATTTAAGCCAGGAGTTCCAGTTCTGCCCCCGAGGGGGACCCCAGGGTGGGCCACCCAATCCAGACACCAGGAAACTCAGCCCAATTCTCTACAAAACTGAAGCCTGGGACTGAGGGAAGACAGAAGGGCGAGGGATGGAAGAGGGAGACAGAAAGCCTGCAGTTCTAACCCTCCGCGGTGCAACTGAAGTCCAGTGGGAAACAAGGGAGGGGCTGGGGCTGTTCTGAAGGCACGAGCAGTCTGCCGCAGCAGCAGGCCCGTGTAAACGGATCTGCAGATTCCATAAAGAATTTTCCATGATGACATGCTCATCTGACAGGCCATCAAACCACACCACCCGCTGCCCGGCCTCCTCGCGGCGTTTCCAGAACATCTCCCTGCAGGCCGGGGAGCGGCTCTCCCTGCAGCCCTCCCCTCAGAGAGCTGGCGTTCTAGCCGGCCTGGCCACTTCCAGGGGCGAGCACCAGCACGTCTAGATGCCAAGGGGCCTCTGGGTCCATCTGAAAGGTTTTCTAAAAAATTAAACCTATGTCCGAGGCAGGAAAATGAGCAAGAGCAGGGTCCCGGTCTTAATGTTAAACAGATGGTGGCTCCCTTTGGCCCTTTGTCATCTCAGCTGCCCGTTGTAGGGTGGAGAGGGTAGAGCGCAAAGTGACAGACGAAGGGGAGCTCAGCCTGACAGACAAAAGGAACATTTAAGGGGAAGCCGCACCACTGAGCAGAGGACGGTGCATTTGGGGCACTGAGTCTGATCCTCCCCGTGGAGTCCCGGGGACACGAGCGCTGTCCCTCTTCTCACACAGACGAAAGGGGTGGATTCTAGAAACTCAAACCAGAGCCCTCACAGATGTCTAAATGGGGATAGCAGAATGTTTGGCACATTCAAAAGAGGAACTGGTGGGCACTAGAAGCGAGCACAGGTTCGTCAAGAACAAGTCATGCTCAGCTAAGTGCATCTCCCGCTCCAAAGGGGTTGCAAACCCTTGAAGTTGGGTGGAATGCAGTAAATCTAGATTTCAGCAAGGCAGCTGAACAGATGGGCTTGCAGATATTTCATGTGGACAAGACAGAGAGATGCAGGGCGGAGCTGGGATTAATTTGGGCCCCTTTAAAGGCAAATAAACAACCAAGAGGTACTGATCTTTATCAACCTGGCCTGAGGCCTCCACGATCAGGCTAAAGGCCTGGCCTCTTCCATATTTTAATCAACAACACAGAAAAGACATATGTAGAGGGCTGACCAGTCTACTTGGCAAAGGATGCAAAGCTGGGGACAAGCCGGGATGGGGGAGAGAGCCAACACCCGCAACGGCAGTTTGAACTCAAAATCACCTCGCCTGGGGAAGATGGGCCCAAACTAACAAGACAGGATTATCTTTTACTATTTTCATGTCATACACTTTGGGTTAGAAAAGACCAGTCCAGGATCCACGGGAGAAGTCCTTCGGTTTCAGCTGACCACAAACTAGCAAACACTAGAAAAGTAAATAAAATCTCCGGCAGCGTGAACACCTTCTCTCTTGAGGGCTGGGCCACACACGGGACCTCTGCTCCACTCTGGGTGTCGGCCCTCACATGATCTGCTAACCGAGAGGGAGCCGGGGTGGCGTTTTTGGATAACAAGCTACCTGAGAATGCACGGCTCTGGGCAGTGCCCCACTTTCGGTAATAGAAAGTGTTTAGAGCACAGCACAGCAGGGATGCTGAAGGTGTGACTGGATCCAGGAGTGCTCAGTGGGGTGGCAGCCCCCTCTGGGATTGTCTGGAAATGCGGAGTGGGGAGGGGTGTCTGTGTGAGACGCTGCCACACGCACCTTGGACGCACTGCGAGGAGATGAAATCCCTGTCCTCCCACCCACCTATGCCAGGTGATGGCGCTGGATGCCCTCCGACGCACAAGACAGCTGACACTGCCCCCGCTGAGAAACACCGGCTGCCCAAAGGCAATCTGTGACTTGGGAATCAGTTAGTAAGTGCTGAGGAGACACCGAACGGAAGAGTGGCAAAACAGGGTAACCAAAGAGGGCATTACGGTTGGGGGCCCTGCGGTAGACAAGCTGGGTCTCCTGCCTTCCCCCCTGCCAATGCTATGCCCTTTGGGGCACAGCCTGCAGCCTCAGCCTCCGGCCCTGGGTTATCGGGGGCCACAGTCCCATGCGCTTTCCCCAGGACCTCTGTTATCTCTCCACGGTCATCCAGAGAGGGGCACTTGGAAGGGTCCCAGTGTCCCCGGGGTCAGAAGCACCACCAGCCCTTACAACAATCCTGTGGCAGTTCTGCCCACTGGTCAGGTCACGAAACAGGCTCAGAGAGGTTACATGGCAGAATTGGGCTAGTTTCTGGACTATCTGGTTGTAAGTCAGTGGGGCTCCCCCGGCCTCCCTTCACAGCTCCAGCTGTCCCCTGGGCACCCCCAGCAACCCCTGCTGTTGCCTCCTCTCCGCCCATGGGCACCCAGCAGCTGGCCTGGGAATCAGCCTGGCTCCATCCCAATGCTGGGGCATGAAGTAGGATTTCTGTGCTGCTGAATGGTGGACACCCCTTGCTGGGGTGTATATACACACATCACCTAACTGGCTCTTCTGCGATCCTGCCAGGTGTCACTCGGCAGGTGAGGAAAGTGACCCAGGACTGAGGTCATCCCTGGGTTACGGAGAGTGGCATGGGGGAGCCAGGCCGATACCCTGTTAGACGGCGTTCTGTCCCCAGGGTTAGGGAAATAGCTCTCACAGGAGGCGGCGGCCCCTGTTCACTCACAGGATTCTTTAACTTGGCTCCCACATTCACACAAGACAATATTTTCCTTTTCCACAGAACCCAGGAGAGTGTTGGGAGAAGGGGATACTGCACACAGCCCGGGCCCAGCTCTGTTTGGGGAAGGAACAGAGCACCCTCCTGGGTCACCCTCATGATCAAGTAGCTGTGATTTATTGAGGGCTTTCTATGCACCAAGTGTTGGGTGCTAACACCTTACTGCCTTCAGCGGGTTCAATGAGGACAGAATCCTGCTGGGAAGATACCATAATTTTTTCCATTTTGCAAATGAAAATTTAAGCCTTAGAGAGGTTAAGTAAGTAGCCTAAGGTCAGAATGCTCAAAGCGAAGCTGGAGAGCCCTGACTAGACATGGTTATCCTGCCCCCCACCCCCCGCCCCTTCCCACAAAGGCCACAGGAAGGAGGCCAGTGCATACTTCCATCCCTCTGCACCAGCTGAAAAAACAGTGCCCTAAAACCAGTCCATCCACTCTGACCCGAGCTCAGTATTTCTGGCCAGGCCTCCAGGGAGGCGACATGCCCTTGCCTTGGCTTCAGGCAACCAGCTGCCCTGACCCCACCCTCCTGGGCTCTCACTGTCCGCGAAATACGGGTTCCCGGACAGCTCCGCACCCCCCGGGGATCCAGAGTTTCCCGGGCAGAGGCAGCTGCCAGGCCACCCCTTCCTGGAGAGACTCATCCTGACGAGTGGGCAGTCCCAGAGATGAAGCCCACCTTCAGACCCGGGCAGGTGGGGCTGAGGTCAGGCCTCTCCCCTCATCCACCTGGGGCGGGCGGGGATGGGGCACCGGAGTCAGGGTGGCAGCCGGGCTGGCGATGGCAGCTAACTGGCACCCAGGGGGCTACTCCCCACCTTGCCTCCAGCTCCCAGGCAGACATCCGGTATGGGCCACAGAGCCCTTTCCTGCTATGCGGGGTGCAGCCGTAAGGAGCCTCCTCGATGCCAACCTCCCCTGGACCCACAGGCTGTGGAGGGGGTGCAAGCCAAGCAGCCTTTACCCATCCCTGGCTGCATTTCACGCTGAGGTCCACACACCAGCAGGGTGCTTGGCAAGCAGAAAGGACTTTTATCATTCCTCCCACCTGGCCCTCCTGGCGCCCCCTTGAGGTGGGTGGGGCAACCGCTTATTAATCTTTATTTCATAGATTAGAATAGTTATATTTGAATAGCAGCTGATTTTAAGCACTGAAGTGACCGATACCACCCAAGCATCTAAAATCACTTAGCTCGCTGAATCTTTACAACCCTAAAACATGGGGGCCGTTACCGCCAATCACAGATGAGGACAATGAGGCACACAGGCTAATTAAGTAGCGTGCCCGAGGTCACACAGCTAGTCAGCGGTGGAGCTGGGGGGTGAACTGGGGTGGTCTGGCTCTCAGCCCCCCCGTGCCACCTACGGATGGGGAGAGGGGGTGCAAGGCATGCAGGAGGTGCTTCTTAGCTGTAAGGAGTGGAGCCAGGTCTCGAGGACACAATTTCCCAAGCAACCGCGAGAGAAATGTCTGCAGGAATGCAGACTCCCCTAGAATGTAAGCGTCACGAGGGCAGGGCTTTTTGATCTGTTTTCTGCTGCTGTATTCCCAGTGCCTAGAACACTGCCTGGCACATAGTAGGTGCTCAACAAATACTTGAGCGTGGGTGAGGAAATTAACTGAAATGGGTGCATGTTCTTTGGCCTAGACTAACTTATCCTCCGGTGTCCTTCCTTCAACACTTTCCCAGCATCATTCTGCAGCTGGGTTTAACTAAATTCATTAACGACAAGGTGGAGGCCTTTATCCTGCGGGAGAGCGGGAAGCAGAGGCAGACCTCAGCAAGAGTAGGGGCTGGTGGGGTTGAGGGCTGGCTGCAGGGGCCACAGAAACCACCCGCCACAAAGTAGAACTGAGGGCGGGGTGGGAGGGAGCGAGACTTTGAGCGGGGCAAAGGGCTGGGGAACGGGTGGGGTGAGGGAGGCAGGTAAAAGCCCCCTCGGTCAAGGCCAAGACAACGGACCGAGTGGCAGTGGGGCTGGGAGAGTCCCTGGGGAGACTTGAAGGACTCTTTTCTGCAGGAAGGGGAGGTGGTCCCCTGGGCAAACTGTCCTGTGGGCAGCAGGTGAGCAGGGAGCAGAAAAAGGAATCTAAGTCACCCTTGGTAGCAATACTTTAGTAAGAAGCCCACACCTTTCTCAGGGAATGCTTACAAAGCCCCTCTGCAGCTCAGCCTGAGCCTTGCATCTAGGAAGGCAGACAGCTCTCATGCCCGCTCCGTGGCACTGACCTGGCGGTGAATCTAGGGGAGCTCCCAATTGCTAACAGCAAGTCTCTGGGTAAATAACATAGCCTATCAGCCTCAGTTTCTCCATCTGCCAAGAATAACACCCACCCTGAGCATACGAAAAGTAGGCAGGGCATCGTCGTCAGCACTGAATGAATGGATTTGCAGTCAGTGCTATGACATGGTACGTGTGTCCATCAGGAGACCAGACCCTGCGAAGACCTGAGACCCGGGGGGAAAGACCGCGCGTCCCCAAGGTTACATCAAAAGGCGAGGAGTTAACTCCCCTGCACCTGGAGGGCAGGCCTGGGTGAGAACAGTACACTGTCCCCAAGCTTCCTCACAGCTGTCACCTTTTCCCACCTTTCAGTTCTAAGAGTGAAAGCTGCCCTTCCTCAGTCTGATCAGTCTGCTCCCTCGGGGCACAGGGTGACTTCTCTGACATCAAGACGGGGACAGGGGATCAGTTGGAGTCGGAGGGGCTGGGGGCACGGGTGTGTGTTAAAGCTCTCCCTGGAGGAAGCAGAAGCGCCACCCAAGATGTCCTGTTTCATCCCTCAGGAGGCCCATCTCTCCTGGTCTCTGCCACCCGGAGGCTCCCAGTCACCCTGGCCGGTTTCCTGAACAGCCAAGCAAGGCAGGCAGGCTGGGAAGGAAACAATGCCACACACTATGTCCCCCGACACTGTGCCCGCCAGGAGCGGCTGAGCCTGTCTGAGCCCCAGTCCGAGCTCGCCGCCCCACTGCCCCCAGCCTCACGATGTCCACCTATCACCCGGCTCCTGCTGGGCTCTCCCTGCATGTCCGTGTTGTCCCTATATCCATCTAGTCTAACAAAGAACCCCTCAGAACAGGGGGCCAAGGGTGGGGTGTTCTGAACAGGACAGACGAAAGTAGAGGTTAGTAAACCTATCTCGGGTGCTTTCCAAGCAAGTATTTGCAGTTTGGGCTTGTTTAGAACAATGTTTTTCAAATCCTTTAACACCTGAACTAATGAACAGATAAAGGAGGAGGGGAGGAGGACCCCAGAGCCTGTGTGGGGACTCCCTAGAGCAGTTTGAGAAGCGGGAGTGGGTGTGTTGGGGGCGAGTCTGTCCAGCTGCCGGGCTAGTCCCTTCTCGGACTACTGGCAGATCACAAGTATCTTGGCCCAAAGGTGAGCACTCGTTAATGATCTTATTCCTAAAACCAATGGGAGTTGAAGACTGTTAGTGAAACCCTCCCTGATCTCCACCCTCTCTCTCTAGCTTTCCCTCACTGGGGATGGTGGGGGAGGGGGGCTCCCGGGCTTGTTATCGGATGAGGAAACTGAGGCTCAGGGACCTGAGATACCACACAGGTCTCGAGGCAGTGGCTCTCAGTCCAGGCTGCCCAACAGAACCACCAGGGAGTTTACATGATGGTGCCTGGGCCCCCCCGGCAGATGTCCTCTGCAGCTGCCCTGGGCAGCAAACAAGCTCCACCGGGGGTTCTGATGGGTGGCCCCTCACTGCCTCGTGCAGGGTGACGGGTGTGTCCACGGGGCTCCAAGCTGCCACCTCCCTGTCCTGAGCGTTCTCGCCGACGTCTCACCTCAGCCCAGGTGACCAGGGTGTGGCTGGGAGGGCAGGCGTGCCTTAGGAGCAGGGGACTGGCAAGAGCCAGGTGGTGCCACCCTGATACCTGGCTCACCAGGCCCTGTCACTCCCAGGGAAGGAGCAGGTGTCTGTGGCAGGTGCCAGAACCCAAGGGGGCTGGGCCACACCGCGTCTCAGTTGAGACCAGACCTCAGCTATTGTGGTGTGGACTTTGTTAACTTCTTTTTTGCTTATCTGCAACTTTCAGCTTTGCTTCAGTGCCTACCTGGACTAATTATGTTTTTAGAAGAAGGAAAGACAAACTGTTGGAGGTATGCTAGGATGGCAATGCACGGCTGAAGACCCAGGTCCAGCTCCGCTCTGCCAGTCACTTGCCGAGATCCTCCAGGAACACTTGACCTCTGCCTGCTTCCTTCTCGTAAAATGAGGCTGGCCTAGGACTGCTGGGGTCCCCCTGTCTGTACATGTCATATTTTCCTCTGCCCAGAACCGTGACTTCTGAGCCCAATTCAGCCCTTCCGAAGCCGCCCCGTCCACAGCACATTCGAGAAAATACATTCTCATTCTCAAGACTCAGCTCACTGGCTACCAGTTCCAGTTCCTCCTGAGCCCCCAGCAAGTCAGGCCGCCCATGTCAGGAGTGAGCCCTGCTCCTCAATCACACTTCTTTCCTTGTGTCCCCTGGATCCCACTACAGGATGGAGAAGGCGACTCACTGCCTCCCCTCCTCTCTGGTCCTTAAAGTAATGTGCCAGTGCTGGTCCGGGCTGTCCTCCCACAGCCCAGGTGTCTCGGGTGGGGCTGTGTACAAAACACAATCCCCTGCAGTGTTGGTCACACCTACAGAAACCCACGCAACCTCATTAGGCAAGGTGGCAAGTGGCCCACCACCCCACCCTCAGTGCACATTCAGGGGTCACTAAACTGCTGCTTCACCCAGACTGCACGTAGAGATCGTCTGGCGGGAGCTCGGGAAAGTCCTCCTGCCTGGGTCCTCCCCTCAGGGAATCAGCCAGACATGGTCTGGGGCATGGAACCAGGATGCTTAAAGCTGCCCCAGGTGACTCTAATATATACAGCCAATTTCAAAGCCACTGCCCTAGACCCAAAGCCTCCTCCCTGTTAGGAGGCCGCAGTCCAGCCCGGTTCCAGGGCAGCAGGCCTGGAAGCATGGCTGGCCTCCAGTCTGCTGCCGGCCTCCCCCTACACACCCTCCTGGACCATCTCTCAGGGGCCTTTGCGAAGTGCAGAGGCCCTGCTCAATCTCACGCTCATGGGGGCAAGCCCGTGCCAGAGGTGAGCACGTTTTCAGCAGAAATCTCTGGGTTTCCGACTTTCTCAGGCCCGGGAGTCCTGTCTGTACTCAGGAGGGACAATACAAACAAGGCAGGTGACCCTGCCCCCATTGTTCTCTGCCTGGGACGGTAACCCCCCAGCAGCTGGGAGCCCCTCCCATGAGAGCTGAGCCCAGGGACTTGCTGACCTGGGAGGGCTGGAGGTTTGGCTAAAGCAAACAGTGAAGGGCTGGTGGGGGTTGAGCTCAGGATGGGACGTCAGCAAGTGTTCTCAGGCACCTGGAGGGCTCAGCAGATGCGTAAGACTGGAAATGCCTGTGTGTGCAGGCGCAGGGGAGCTCTCTGGTGCGGCTCGGGTCCCACAGCAATGCCACCTGAGAGCTGGCCATGGGGCTAGGAAAGCGTTTCCTCCCACCCATCCACACACAAAGATGACCTTCTGCAGCCATATTCTCAAAATCCACCTCCTGCTTCATCTTCCAAAAGACTCAGGGCAGGTGGGATGTCCCAAGACACCTAATGACAAGAGGGACATCCTTTAGCCACCTCAGCTTCTCTACCCACCAATTCACACCCACTGTCCTGCCGGGGGTGACTGTGGCCCTGTGCTATCTGCTCCCTATCTGGGATGCCGCGGCCTGGGGCCTGGGGTCATGACTTGGCTCCTTCCCTGCCCCCAGAATCCAAATCCTGGGAGTGTCTGACATCTCTCTGCCTTGACAGATGCAGAGGAAACTGTTCAGCCAGGACCCCTCCAGCATGCCAGATGGGCAGAACAGTCCCCTGCCTCCCCCACAGGGATGTGGGGACTAGGGAGTAAGAGGACCCTGCACCGTGTTCAGCTCCTGGCTTGTCCTTCCCAAGCAAGCCAGCAGACCTCTCTGTTGAGCCCCACTCAATGGCTCTAACAAGGAAGCTCTAGGAAGGGCGCTAAGGTGGTGTCTCCCTCCTCCTCGCCCAAACCCACAATCATTAGGCACCTCTCCCACCTAGAAGTCCTCTAGCCCTAATGCCATTTAAGACGGAGACCCTGGAGGAAAGGAAGGCAAAATGGATAGTCGGGAGGCAAAATGGATAGTCCTATTCCCATTTTTTAGCTGAGGAAATGGATCAGAGAGGGCTAGTGAGAAGTCACACAGCAAGGTGATGACAAAGCACTGGGCAGAGACAGCCAGAATCCCCTGACTCTCAGTTGAGGGCCCTTTCCACCCAACAACCAGACCATCCACCACCCATCCCAGGACTGGGCTGAGAAATGCCAACCAAAGTGGAGCGGGTAGGCACAGGTAACTTGTGGCGAAGAGCTATGAAAGTGCTGCGCAGATCTACTTTTGATATCATCTGGGATGAGCGTATGCTGACACTCCCTGTCCCCAACTCCCGGGATGCCTCTTGGATTTACCCCGACCTTGCAGCGGGGTGGAAGGAGCAAACACGGGAAGTCACCATCCATGCAAGGTTTCTAAAAACAGCCTTGGAGCAGGCCACAAAGGAGGTCACAGGAACTGCTGACTTGCCATCTCCCCATCCAGGGCTGATGACCTGAGGGATATCTAGTTCACCATCAGCCTAGCTGCACCCCCCCCCCACTCCACCCTGCCAGCTTGCTTCCCATCCTCCAGAGCTCAGGTCTGCACGCTGGCCTGGACAACTCAAACTGGGATGGCCAATCAACTTCAAAATCACAAAGATCATGTTTGGGACCCTCCATGAGCAGCACGGGGACAGAGCAGGAAAGGCCTGGGCTGTGAGGCAGACACACGTGGATTCAAATCTGGGCTCTCCCATTCACCAGCAGGTCACCTGGGGCATGTCCTCTCCCCTCTCTGAGCTTCACTTTCCGTATCTGGCAAGTGGGGGTGCCAAGACTTCATCGGGTTGGGGTGCAGGTTACGTGAAACAATACGCGGCTGGGCATACAAGTGGTGCTCCCGAAACAGGTACTAGAGGTAGAAAAGTGAACGTGGGAAGAACAGGGGGGATGGGCAGGCCACCTCCACTCTGGGGGTATACACCTGCTGGACAGGGCCTCCGGAGCTGTGGACATGAGAGACGGGCTAGCTGTCAACAGCGATGCCTTCCTTCCCGGCTACCACCACCCGGAAGACCAGGGCTTGGCACAGTACTTATGGCTACAGACATTCTACTACGTATCTGTTATCTGGCCCCCCGTTTATCTCCCCCAAATGACTGTGAGCTCGGAAGGCAGATCTCACTCATCTCTTACCCCTAGAACAGAACCTGGCACTAGTAATCACTCAATATTAATGAGTAACTGAGTGTCCGAGATGTACGTCTTTCACAACCAGCCCTTCCAGGGCACACGGAGTGGTGCCGGTGTATTTAGGGTGGGTTCTGGCTCCACTGGATAAGGAGGACAGTCCCGGTAGGTGCGGGCAGCCCGGGTTGATGGCTCTTTCCCTGCCCCACTGCCTTTCCCCTGCGTCACCCCACCCCACCCCACCTGTCTTCAAGGCCAAAGCCCCCAGAGGTCCTAGCCCTGGTGAGTCAGCTGCCCTGCAGACTTTGGAACCACCAGGATTTTAGAGGAAGGAGGAAGGTGGGTGGGGAAGGGTGGGAGCCCAGGAAGCACGTCAGGGTGAGGGCCACAGGTCTTCCCATGCATGACCCTGCTTTCCCGCTACCCCAGCAGGGGGACAGGATGCTCTGTTCCACGAAGCTCTCTTGAGGCCTGGTGGCTGCCAGACCTGTCCCTCTGGACACAGCTGCCCACTTCCCTGGGCTCCCCTGCTGGGATCCTGAGGACAAGGTCCCCCACCACCAGCACCCCCGGACTCTTGCCTCCATGGTACAAAACCTGCCTCGATGATACCTGCCACACTCCTGCCTCTTGGTTACACCCACACCCTTGACAGAAGAGCTGTGGCTGACACCACCCACCTGTCGTCTCGTCTGGCAGAACACACCGGACCACCGGCACACTCCTCCGCACCCACGGGCCTCGAGGGCAGCCCCTCCACCTGCTTCTTCCTCCTTTCCCTCTCGCTTCACCCGCGGCTGGTGGCTCTGGGTAATAAGTAACTACCCACCCTTGAAGCCTGGGGTTCTGATGATAAGGAATTATTAAGCTTACCCATTTATTATAATTTGTTTAAGATGCTTAGATGGTTAAACTGTAAACCCCTTCACTAATTAAAAAAAAAAAAAAAAGCCCAGAGGGGTCTTAGGGGGTGGGTGGCAGGAATTCTGCATGAAGGGCAGGCAGCTTGAGTTTCTCCACTATGTAGGAACCACCTCCCCCGTCGCCTGTTTCTTACACACACACCCCCAGCACCCAATCCTGGCCCCACCGCCTCCGACCATGATCCCACCTGCCCCTCCACAAAGCCCCCTACGGGATCCTCCTAAGGGCCAACCACCTGTCACAAAATCCTTCCTTCTTGTCGGACTCTAACCTAAATCCCTCCGGCTGCACTCCAAGCCCATTTCCTCTGGTTCAATCTCCAGCTGGAGAAGAACAACAGCTGGCCTCCATCCTCCCTGGAATAAATTGTACCAGAAACTACCGGCCAAGTGGCAGGGGCACTTTGGAGTGGATGGTACACCCCCCACTGCGGGGAGGTGGGGGGGGGTGGGAGGCAGCTTCTGCCTCCATGGCCCCCAAAGCCCAAATCAAATCCCACCAGAAGACAGAGTCCCAATCAGAGACAAGGGTCAAGACCGCAGTGCCTGGTGGCGACTGTGACAATCCCTGGGCCAGATGCAAGGGGAGATCTGTCCTAAAGGGCAGACTCCCCGGATTTTACACACCAGTTGCACCAGGGGCTCTGGCCGCCAAGGCCCCCGTTTGGAGATCACAGAGGTGAGATACGAACAGGATCCCCAAACAGTGTGGGGATAGGAATGGGAGCCAGATATATGTAACCAGTGCCCCCCTCACCCCCAGTGCCACCCCTACCCACGTAGGTCATGAAAGCACAGGGCCAGACCCAGTGCAGCCGCCTCAGCCTTCTCTGCCTGGCAGGGACGGACGGCGCCCCGGCCCACCTCCCATCCCCAGCCGACTGGGGCGTGGACGTGACCGGGGTGAAGAAACAGAGCCGTTTTGTGCTGAAGGTATGGAAAAGTACAGCCAGGCCCTCCTCGCGCAGAGAGGCTGGGTGAGGTGAGCAGTGGTGTGGGGGCTGGAAAAGCCTCCCGGGCCCAGACCTGGGGCCCAGGACCGGCACAGGCCGGGTGACAGGAAATGGAAACTCTCCGGCATGGCACAGTAGGAGAATCGTGCCTGGGAGACAGCCCCATTACGAAACCCACGAGGCGGAACGTATCAGGACTACGGTTCGCTCACTCGCTCCTACATGAGGGCTGTGATTTTAAGCAAAAGCATTTCTCAAGTCTCCTTAACCCCCTCAGCCCCCCACCCCAGGCTCTGACAGCCCTCAGTCTTCTTAGCCGAGTGCAGGAATAGTGAGCGCTCAGGCCTGCACAAGGTCAGCTAGCCCCCACCCTAGAGGTCATGACCTCCATTTCTTCACTTGTAAAATGGGAATAACACCACCTCCCTACCAACTCTCAGGGTTCTGGGTCCAAAGGCTCGATGGACGTGGACATGAAGCGGGTGCACAGGCAAAGCTAGAGATGCTCCTGACTTAGAAACTTACAGTTTCTAAATGCCTAGTGTTGTTGGGGTAGGCTTGCTTTCAGACTCCTGGTGCATTGTGTGTGGCCAGGGAAGGCTCAAAGGCAGGAAGGTAAGTGGCACCAGATTTCCAAGTCACCCAGGGGTCAGGCGGGAGAGCAAAACCCGCTCCTCATGTGGCTGCATCCTGTCCCCCAGCAGAACTCAGTTTCCCATGAAACACTCTACGTGGGAGGCTGGTCCAGGGAGGTCTGTTTACCCTCAAGCCTGCTGAAGACGGCTGTCTGTCCTGTGCCACTGAGGGCCAAACAAGTGACCCAACAGTAGGCTTCCAGGGCACAGCCTGTTACCTCCCAGGATGAGTGGCGAGACAAGATGGTAAGATGGGAACAGGGTTCCCTTCCCCCTCACTCCCCCCTAGGGGCCCTGGGGTGTGCCCCTCTTTGGAGGGGCAAGAGGGCAGCTGTGCCTGCCTACGAAGGCCACATCTGGCCAGGCATCAGCCCCAAGCCCCATGTGGAACCTCATTCAACCCAAGGAAAGATGGGGCCAGAAGCATGGATGACCATGCACTGTGCAGCTCAAAGTCGGGTCTACCGGTTAGGTATTTGCTGAACGCTGGCCACATGCTCTGATGCTGTGAGCCAAACAAGCGAAGTGCAAGACACAGGTCCTGCCTCGGAGGACTCGCTGTCCTCACCAGAGACAGGCAGGAAGACAGGAAGTTACTCGATGGTGGAAGATACCACAACAAAGCAGTGGACAAATGTCAAGGCCAGGACAAGCCCTAGGGCTCGAGCCATGCCCTTGTCCAAGTCCCAGCAACTGAGCACAAAGCAGGACAAGAAGTCCAAACACAGATGGGGAAACAGAGGCTCAAAAGACACAAATGACTAGAGCAGAGCCATCTCCCAGTCAGACGCTACCCCCAGCTCTGAAAACCGCCTGTCCCTACTCCTGGCCTGCCCCCCCCCCCCCCAGGTCTTCCACCTTTCCCTGAGCCGGACCCCAGAAGGATATTGGAAAACCCCTACAAGTTCCATCAGTCACCCCTTCCTTCATTATTTCCAGATTTGTGATGGAAGATATGTTCACAGGTCTCATCCCAAGGGGAAGATGTGCCCCTGTGGCCGGCAGATTCACCCAAGTGGTGAACCTGAACCTTAAGTACAGTCTTCCCTCCCAAGAACCGGGGAAGAGTTGATGCTTCATGGGAGATGGGCAGGCGATCAGAAGAAGGAATTGAGACCCTGAAGCAACAACTGGAGATCCATGAAAAATGACTAACTCGGGGCGCCTGGGTGGCTCAGTCGGTTAAGCACCTGCCTTCGGCTCAGGTCATAATCCCGGAGTTCCAGGTTCGGGCCACACATCAGGCCCCCTGCTCAGCGGGATGTCTGCTTCTCCCTCTGCACCTCCCCCTGCTTATTCTCTCTCTCTCTCAAATAAATAAAGTCTTAAAAAAAAAAAAAAAGACTAAATTTCCATAGCCTGGTCCCCACCTCCACTGAACCGAGCCTGACCGATGACAACAGGAATGACCCTCCCACCAAATACACACTCATCTGAGTCTGATGTGGCTCAGAGGGCAAGGAGGTCCACAGCTCTCTGCAATCTCGTATTTTCTGGGGTGTGAGGGGGGTTGTGCTCACCTCAAAAGAGCTTGCAAGTCTCCAGTGGGTGGGACAGGGAAACCACCTCCTTGCAGGTTCTCGGCACATCACGCTCCACGCTGCTCCGAGGTGGCCAGGCCAGGCCAGCTCTCCCCTCTCCCACCCCAGAGCAGGAATGGAATTTGACTAGACACCGAGAGAAGCCAGTGTGCCATTAGAAACCTCCACAGATTCCTATCAACACGCCAGTGCTGTCCAAGAGAACTCTCTGTGCTGATGGAATGTTCTATATCTGAGCAGTCCCATGTGGCTACCAAGCCTTTGAAATGTGGCCAGGGTGACCGAAGAACTAAATTTTAATTTAAAATTAAACAGCCACGATATTTAGTGATATCACGTTAAAATAAAATTAGTTAGCAGCACGTGGGTTGTGGTTACCATACTGATCCTACCCAAATTCTCTCCTAGGCAGGGTGTGCCTTCCCCTGGACCCTCAGGTTCACCCCAAGCCTCAGGCTGTAGTCTGCAGCACTCTCCTGATTCTGAATTATGTGCACGCTGACCCAAATCTTGCTGGCTTGTCCTTTTTGTTCATTGGTAAGGCAGGGCAAGGTCTCCCTGTGGCCCTGTGGGGCTTGCCTGAGCTGGATGCAACATAACACTGGTCTGTGGGCCTCTGGAAGACACCGCCCCTTATAGGGGACATGGACCCCAGCACTGGGTCCAGCTGCTGGGGCTCCCCCTGGGCTCTGCCAGGCATCTCTCGGGGAACCACAGTCTCTTCTTGGAGACTGCCAACTCACATGAGTCCAGTCTCCAACAGCTTGGTCTGCAGACCAAAGGCCCAGCTGGTGTCCCCAGTCTTTGAAAGCCTTCCCCTCCAAGTATTCAACAGCACTGATGCCCGGAAGTCACAACTTCGGCAGCTAAATTTAAAAGTAATAGCAAGACGCTGTTCAGCAATCACAGGACTGATACCGGGTTTCAGAGTGTGTTCTGTTAAAACCCTGTTTGGCTCTGTGCTTGGTGTTCCTCAGATGTTAAAAATAGCAAGTCTAGAAGTGGCTAATGATATAAATTCAGTTTCTTTGTTTTTAAAGGCAATTCAACAGCATTTCAGAAAACCGGGGAGTCAGAGAAAGAAAAAGGCAGCAATCATCCTGCCTCCAACTCAGCACTAACCGCCTTCTGTTTTTACATCGAGTTTCTATGACTCAATGCGAACAGAACCACACTTGCTAATTTGGGCGTCCTGGCTGCCCTCAACCCCAGTCTTGTTTTTGCCTAACTTGAAGTCTGGCTTACAGCTCAGTCCCACTTTGGGAACACCAACTGAAGCACTGGGAGACCACCCCCACCCCAGGGCCTGGGGAGCCCCTGCGCCAGGCATCCCTGTGTCAGTCTGTCTCAGGGGATCCCATCCACAGGCCACGCAGCCCCAGCCTGGCGAGAAAGAAGGACCACACTATGTGTGCAGAGCAGTGGGGGGAGAGGTGTGTAGGGCTGTGTCCAGAGACACAAGACCAGCGTCAGGAAGGGGAGATTTTTTTAAGGCCTGTGCATGATGACCCCAAACACAGAGCAGGCAGGGAAGCCAGGGGGTTTGACCACATGCAGCTCTCAGCCCTGGAAGATTCCAAGAAGACAGGGCATGCCAAAACAGAGATCTGTGAACTCTGAAGCCTCAGCAGGCTTGGTGCAGAGGGGAACCTTCTAGAGCAGGACCCAAAACTGCCCCCCATGACTCTGACATTGCCCTGCCTGAGCACTGCAGAGCCTGCCCTGGGTCTGGATGCAGCACACACCCAGGGAGATGCTGACACTTCGCCGGGCAACCTACCAACCTGTCCCAAGAGGGCAGTGCGCACAGGAGGATCGCAGGGGTGGGGGCGGTCCCACGGCACCTGCTGGGTGGATGCGGAATCTGGACAGGCAAGACCCCCACGGGGAGGGCAAGGGATAGTTTTCCAGACTAGAGGTGGGCCTAACTGGAAGGCAAAGGAGGGCTGGGAGGGTCCTGCCTCTGGGATTTGGGGGCTGGTGGAAGACAAGCCAAAGGAGAGAGAAATACAGCCTCATGGTTCAGGGTGTTCATTACTAATTACTCCTCACACGGTGCTAGGTTTGCAATGTGATGGGGCACAGGTTGGGGGCCTTGCAGAGCGGGGGAGGAGTGCAGACAAGGCAGAACCCCCACGGCAACATGCTCTGAGGGGAAGTGGCGCCTCCCCTGAGAAGGACGGGGAGCCTTCCCTGACAGCCACAGCCTACAGCAACTTTTCTACCTTGGGGCCCCTGAGGCCCCCACAACGTGCCACACTGCTACTTAATAATCCTCAATATACACTGCACGGCCCCACCCCAACCTCAAAAGCAGGGATAATGTCTAAGCTTCCCAAAATTTCCACAACCCTTAAGCCAGCCCTGGGTGTACAGCAAGTGCTCAGTAAGTATCTCATTGGCCTTAGTGAGCAAGTCCTTCGTTCAGAGAGGGGCAGTGACCTGGTCTAGTTGCACAGTAAGTCAGCTGAGCAAGTCCCAGGACCCTCTAGTCCCCACCTCACTGGGCCACTCCTAAGTAGATCTCTGGGCTGCAGCTAGCGTCTGGGGGATGGGAGAGACTGGGTGTTGAAAAGCTGATAATCAGGACACCCTCCCTTTTCCTGCTCCCCAGGGGGTGCTGACAAGACACTACGGCATTAGCCTGCTCCACTTAGCCCACTCAGCACTTATCCCTCAGTGAGAGGCAGCCCTTCTACCCACTGCTCCAGGGGGCCGGGATGCTGAGAAGGGAAGGGCAGCCTTCCAAAGCTAACACTGTCAGGATGCATTCCACGCCCCGGGAGGCAAGAGCTTTATTTGAACAGCAGAGACGGGGAAGGTCTGGGGCTGCTTTTCTTTCTCCTCCAGAGGGTCTGTGAACAGGTGCCATCCTGCACCCGAGACGTGGGAGGACCAAGGAACTTGCACTAGACACAAGGGACACCCAGGCCCAAATAAACATTCAAGGCCATGAGGGGCCCCCTCCTGGGGTCCTCAGCATGCTGCAGGATCACCGATCTCTGTCATCAGCCAGCCAGGCAGGATCTGGGTGGCATTTCTACTTCAGGAGAATGGCAAGACTAAAACTATTCCCTTCCAAGATGTGGACCAGAGTCCTGCTGGGGCTCTTCCTTGGGGGAGCCAAATGGGGGAACAGGTCATAAGTACGGGTTTAGCTGCTGAGGACGTAGCAGGTAATATGGGGACTCAGATGGGAAACCCCACCGCTGACAAGCAGTTGCATGTCCCCCCTCCAGCTCCTTGATTCTTTCTTGGAGGCTCGGTCTCTGGGTCCCCCAACCCACAAATTCTGCAGTGAAGGGTCGGGGCCTGTTAGGTCTGTAAGGATGCTGGAGGAAAGCGGGTGAGGGCAGGAAAGGAGTTGACAGCCCCGACTCTGGACCATGGCACCCACTTACAGGACCCAAGATTTCCTGCTTTAAAACTTTTCACGCTGAAAATGGCAAATAAACCTATATATGGTCAATGTGGTCGGGAAAACAGTGGTGTCAGAACCCACAAGGCTGCAGAACGCAGTGCTCAGCAAAGGCCAGCAAGCAGGCATGGAGTGCTTTTGGGGTGCGAGGAACCAGTGGGCCCCAAGGAGAAAGTCCAGCCCCAAGGAGTGACTGGTAGCCTAGCCAGATGGGTAGGACTGGCACCGATTTAGGACACCACAGTTAGGACTGGCACCGATTTAGGACACCACAGTCTAAATGAGAGCCCCTCTGCAGAGCTCTGGATGCAGAAGGCCCAGCTGGGTGACTTGGTTATGTCATTTAATTTCTCTGCTTCAGATGCTTTATCTGCAAAATGAGGTTCCCTACAGCACCTATCTTGCCATTGATGGGGGGTCGATGCGACGTGGCGAGGGTCCTCCCCTGGGCTGTGGCGCCCTTCCCCTCACCAAGTGCCGGCCACTGTTACTCCTGTGGTGTGACTGTGGTCCTGCCCCCACTGCCACCCTTCCCCAGAGTGGCTTACGTTATAGGCGGACACACACCTCGAGTTCTTGGTAAGAACTGAAAACTTGCGATGGGTCTACAGCATTTTAGAATGCCTCTCCACCCTTATGAGATGGCCTTCTGTCTATATGGAGGCCGACTGAGATCAAGGGGAAGGGTCCAGAAAGAGGCTGAGACCACGCAGCTAGCAGAGTCCAAATCACATGGGCCATGGCAAGAATGTTGGCTTGGTCTGAGGGAGAAGCCACTGAGGGTTTTCTGAGCTGGGGGTCACGACCTGAGTCTATGAAGACCCCCGACTGCCGTGACACTGGCCAGGATAGCTATTAGGAGGTGTGGTGGTCACCTTTCAACCTACCTCTTGGGGACACTGCTTCTAAGAAACCTTCCCTAATTGCCCCACTTAGCTCTAATTACTCCTTCACTGTACTTCCCTGCCCCTGGTGAGCACAGAAAGCTGGAGAAAGTTACATAACCTCCTAAGGACTGGGCCTTGGCTCCAGGGCTGTACTGGGAGGCCAGTTAGGTAACCACTAGGCTCCCTCCAGCCTCACAATTTATGATTCACTGCCAAGAGAGGTGCCCAGGGCCTGACCCTCCTCCCCCATCAGCCACCCCTGCCAGCCTCCAAGGGGGGGTGCTCTGGGCTCTGGAGAAACCAGCCAACAACAGCTCCTTGGGCACAAACACTTGGGCACAAACACCTGTGATAGGACAACTCCCTGGGAGGCATCAGATCCTTTCTGCTCCAGGCTCTGGATGGCCCCAAAAAACATCCTCCTTTCAGAGCTTCCAGTTACCACCATCTCAACTGCTTCTTGTCCCAGAAAAACTCACTAGTTAGGGTGGGGAAGCTGGGACTCAAGGTCCCAGGAAGGGGTGTCCTGGGCAGGTTAGGAAATCAGGCAGGCCAGGTTAGTGTACGTAGAATTAGTTCTCTGCACTCCAAAACCCCATCATGATTTTGATGTCAAGGCCATTTAAAAAGGCGATTCGAGGCAGGGTAAAAAATGGCTTGGTGGAGAAAGGCTCTGGACCTGGGCAAGCAGAGCCACTGTACCCTGAGCTTAGTTCCACAAACAGTCTGTCACCACCCAGCCCCTCACCAGGCCTCAGTTTTCCTACCTAGCAAATGGGATGGTGTTTCACTGCCACACCTCAGTCGGGCCCAGAGAGGTCACAGGAAAGCACCTCAGATGAACGGGTCTGCAAGACCCAAGGCAAGGCCCTCGGTGGAATCTGGGAAGGGTGCAAAGCCTGGGTATCCGCAAGCTTCTCAGGGGTCCTCCGGGTGCTGCAGGCAACACTGTGCAACACTCCTGCTCCATTCCCTGGGGTCGACACCCTTGGAGGGCTGCCCTGTGAGGGGGGCCCTGGGGGAGAAAAAGCCCAGTGCAGGCTCCAGCTGAGCCAGAGTGATCAGGTCAGGAACAGCCCGGCCTTGCTCCTGTTCCTCCTCAGCAGGCTCTGAAGGCCTCGACCCGTCTCCACGAGGGAGGGGCAGGGGGTGCTGCTTCCCTCCCCCAGTGTGCCCACTTGCCCTCTTGGGTTTCCACAGTCCATGGTCCAAAGGCATTCCCCAAAAGGCAGGGATGGGGCTTGTTCTCTTTGCAGCAGGTCTCAAACAGGTTTGGGCACATAGTATGTGCTTAGCAAAGATCTGCTGAAGGAAGGACTGGATGGCTATTTGCTCTGCCTCAAGTTCCTTCAAAGCAGCAACCACAGCGAGCCTGGCTCGCTGGCCCCGGGGTGGGGGGGTGGGGGGGGTGGGACAGATTGGCCTCGTTAATCCCAGGAGAAAGGAGTTTAGGAAAAGTTTATAAAATAAGGGATGGGGAGTGGAAGCAGGGAAGGGGGTTCCCAGAGATAAAGACCCAGAGAGGGAGAGCTGTTCCAAGTTCCTCAAAGAGGACGAGACGGCAATAAACTGAATCTAAAGGTTAACGTGGAGCTGGCAGCCCGGCCGCAGTGAGTCACCTCCATGCACACGTTCTCCTATGATCTCCTGCGATCTTCGTCCCACCGAGATGGGTAACACTGCTCCCACCTTCCGACGGAGCAGCGCGCTCAGGGTCGTACAGCTTGCAAAGGCGCTGTGACTTGAAAAGCCTGTCCTTGACCACTAGGCAACTTAGCTCCACCTCATGAGGCTTGAAGGGGAAAGTGGGAGCTCATTTTGATAATGGCATTCCCCCCTCCTCTTCCTCTCCACAATTCCCAGCCTATGAGACCAGGGGCCAGAGACTGGGCCTGCGCAATTCACTTAGACAAGTGCCTCGATCTTGAAGAGGCCCAGCCCCTCCCGACTAGACATGGAAACGGAAGGTCCACGGGGCTCTCAGTGTCCCCCTCAGAGCCAGACTCACCACTGGGCATCTCGGGGCCCAAGAGACATTGGGAGCACAGGAGTGCTCAATTAAACCCCACAGGCTTACTGCGCATGTCTGTGGACTAGGGTGGGGGGGGGAGTGGGGGACGGACACAGGTCCCTGCCCAGGTAGGTCTCCTACAGTCTAGCTGGGCCTAATTTAATAGGCACTCCGAGCCTTCTTGAGTGAATGGATGAATTTACTTGAAGGAAGTGGAGTCCAGAGAAGTGAAATCTGGCCAGGGTCACACAGCACATACCAGGAGCGTAGGCAGGATTGGAACCAGGTTAGAATCAGCTATTTCCCACAAAGTGGTTCAAATTCAAGTCTGTCAGCCCCAGCCTCAAGCACAGGTCTACAGAGACAAAGGGAGGGGCTTTCAACCGGGTACTGGCCTGGCCATCAAGCACCCTGCTGGGCTTTTCTCTGGGGCCCCGTGGGGGGCCGGGGGTGGAAGCTTCTCCCTCCCAGGAAGAGCCTAGCTAAACTGCAGCAGCCAGATTACACTGGGCCATGGGAGGTGACAACAGCCACAGTACACAATCTTGCCTAAATATTTCGTCAGGAAACCCAAATATTTAGATGGAGAAGAGGAAAAATAGAAAAACAGAATGTACATTTCAAAGCCAGTCAAAGGGACCTGTCTACCAAGGGCCCTCTGAGAGGGGAAGTGGGGGGTGCCTGCCCCCTACAAGGGTACAACTCTGACCTGGGATCCTACGTGATCACCACCCAGGGAGGACACACGTGAGGCCATCTGCACCTGGAATCCTCCAGAATGCAAAAGGTTCCACAGGGGCCTGGGACGAGCCAGGACTGAGCAGAGAAAGCCTTGCCACCTTTCCCCAGAGCAGGAACCAGGGCCCTGCTGGAAGGGAAGAGGGGGCCAAATTTCTGTATGTTTAGATGTGGACCATTAATTCTTTTGAGGGAAGGGTTATGGGTGAACTTGAAAGAAATGGGAAATGGTGGGTAACTCCACTAGGAGGAATCTGGTGGGCTTTATCATCGGTATCACCAGATCAGGAGCTCAGTCCATGGTGGGGCCTGAAGCAGGCATCAGAAACAGGCCCTCCCCCCGCCCCCCCCCCCCCCCAGAGACAGAGCACAGGATCAGCAGCTAACAGGCAGCAAGTCACCCACTGCATGTGCCAGGCACTCTGCCAAGTGCGTTTACGTGGACTCTGTGGACATGAGGGAGAAACTGTACTACTGTCCCATTTCACAGATGAGGAGACTGACCTGCTCAAGGTCACGCAGCTAAGTGAGCATCCTGAAAGCCGTCCCACATCCCTAAGGCTCTGAAGATACCATGCAAGCCTTGCCCTTTCCTGCCTCTAGGCCTCTGCTCCTTGTTTTTTCCTCCCTTTCCACCCCACACAGAACAGAAAGGTCCAGAGTGTGGACTCTAGGTTCAAATCTTCATTCTTCCACTACCTAGATGTACAACCTCTAGGATGAACGTCTGTGGTCCATTCTGTGGCTCCTACCAGGATGGAGCGCTGGTAAGAGCACCTACTGCAGAGGGCTGCTGCATATGGATTCATGAGATGAGGCCCCAAACAGCTCACACAGCCTGTGGCTAAGCAAGCGCTCAGCTTGCACCCCACCCCCCACCCCCATACCCTAACCTCCAGGCTCTTTCTCCACTCCTGGCTCTGAAGTCAACAGGACAGGGTAAGTCTCAGCCTCTAGTTAGCCATGTAGACCCGGGCAAATCCCTTGGCCTCCATTTTCCTAGAAAATGGGCATAGCATTAACATTTAACCCACTGGACTGTTTTCAGGAGACATGGTTAAAGATGCAGCCCAATGCCTGGCATGCAGTAAGAATTCAGCAGGATGCTCACAGGGGCTGCTACCCACACCACTCATCTTTCCGGCCTGCCTTAAATTCCTGTTTCTTTAAATTCAAGAGCAGAGATTAATCTCTCAATGGTTCACACTTAGAACCTCCAGGTGCATTTACCAATGTCAACCCAGTGATAGGTCCTTTACTTTTCTTCCTCCAGACTGGGGGCTCCCTGAGGGCAGGGGTTATGTGTGGTTCAGAGCCAGAGCCCCTGCAGGCCAAGGGGTTCTACAGGCCTCAGGAAACAGGAACCAAATCCTCTGAGGCCCTGTGACCCTCGTCCATCTCTCCAGCCTCTCCCATCTGCAACCCATCACTCAGCACCAGGACCGCATTTCCCCTCATTTCACCACAGGGACCGTTTCTCTCCCTAGTGAGGCTGAGCTCCCGAGGGCTAAGGTCCCTGTCTAGTTTCTGAGGCTTCAGTACACACCAAAATGCTGGCCAGCAGTGAGGCCCCTCTGTGAGCCCACCCCTTCTTTTGCCCAGATCTCTGAAATTTAACTCCTCACCAAAAACCCAGAGGCCTCAGGCAGCTGTAGAAATCTGGAATATACCACCCTCACTTTTGCATGAAGGGACAACTAAGGCATAATTTGGAAAGGTCATCAAATGGGGGGGTGGCTTTGGTAGGGACCCAGACCTGAGGGGCTCATGGTAAGGGGAGAAGGTGCCCTAACTGAAAGTTGGGCTTTGTGGGGGGGCTGTGGGCTCTGTGGGCTTTGGTGGAAAAACCCACACTCCATCACATCAGAAGGAGGAAGGGAGGAAGCATCCTTATCAGAACACCCATGGGGTGAAGGGATCAGCCCACAGAAATGCTGTTAATTTCGAGTCGAATACTCCACTTTTTTTAAGTTGCAACGCCTGTGAAGGAAGAGGGAGCTTTCTGAAATGCTGTTCACTCCCTTACTTGAACGTTGCAAAAATTTGGTCAGTTCAAATTCCTTGGCTAAACCCAGAGGGCTTCATCATCTGACCCTCACCTCTCAGCCCTGTGGCGGCAGCCCAGGACCATCAGGCAGTTATACTCCTCCCTGAGGGCTGTGGGCAAGAAAGATCCACCATCCCCCTTTATTTGTTTAGCTCTTTAAAAATCTGGTTGATACACACCCAGAAGAGGGAATCTGGATCATACGGTTCCACTTTTAATTTCCTGAGGAACCTCAACCCTGTTTTCCATAGTAGTTGCACCGTTTTACTCGAAGAGACAAATATTACATGATTCCACCTGAAAGGTATTTAAAGTAGTCAAAATCACAGGAATAGAACGTAGATTGCTCATTACCAGGGGAAAGGGGAATTGTTTAATAGAGATAGAATCTGTTTTGCAAGATGAAAAAGTTCTGGAGATCTGTTTCACAACACTGTGAATATACTTAACATGAATGAACTGTACTCTTAAAAGTGGTTAAGATAGGATAAATAATGGATAAGATGGTAAACGCTGTTATGTTTTTCACCACAATTAAAAAAAAAAAAATGTTTGACATTTCTTCTGCTTCAGGAAGGTCCCCCTGATCCTGTGTGAGCCAGACTTGTGTGGGCAGCCGGGCCCCAGAGCAGGGGTGTCTAGGGAGAGGAGCAGTGGCAGGGGACCTAAGCCTTAATGAGCACTGACTAAGGGCCCTGAACTGGTCTAGGCAAACAACGAGGGTGCTATCGTGACATGCCTTCAGAGCCAGCCCACGACCATCATACAAGCTGCACGGATGGGGCTCTTTCAGCAAGAGCAAGGACCCCACAGTTGGTGGGCTGAGTTTCCTCTATCCATGTCAACCCATCCTTGGGGAAGATGGACAGGCCAGGCCTCCTCTGCCCTATTTAAAGAGTCCCAGGGAACTCTCAGTGACATCTCTAAGGACACTCGCCTCGACCTGCTTCGTTCCCCAAAAGGAACACGGGAAGGAGGCAAACCTATGTCACATGCTTTCTTGTAGTACCCAGCACACTTGGCCTCTTTGTATCACCCGGTTCTGGCCAAGTAATTCTTCAGCACCGGTGGGATCTAGCAACCCAATTTGTGGAAAGACTCTCTTGGGGGTTGTCTCAGAAGTATGGCTCCTCTGTTCCCCAAAGCCTTATACTTCCCTGCTCCCCACTCCCACCACACATAGAGTTCAGAGGCTGAGCCCAATCTGACAGCAAACAGCCAAGTTCAAGATGAAAGCCCTTGGCCTGAGGTCAGAGCCAGCCAAGCACAGCATCCAAAACTGGAGGATTGTTTCTTTTAAACGCCAGACTAGGGGCGCCTGGGTGGCTCAGTCGTTAAGCGTCTGCCTTCGGCTCAGGTCATGATCCCGGGGTCCTGGGATCGATGCCCCGCATTGGGCTCCCTGCTCCGCGGGAAGCCTGCTTCTCCCTCCCCCACTCCCCCTGCTTGTGTTCCCTCTCTCGCTGTGTCTCTGTCAAATAAATAAATAAAATCTTTAAAAAAATAAATAAATAAATGCCAGACTATCAGTAGGGCAAAACCCCAAGAAAATACTTAGAAGCAACAGTCCTCACCGCCCTTGCAACCCCTCCTATAAGGACTCCCCCCACCCCGACTAGAACCTTTCAACACTTGTTAATTCCCACCCTCTGATAAGTCTCTAATACCATGCCATCTGTAATCATCCTAAGGGCTCTAGTAAAACTTCCCAAACGATTCAATGAAAATTCACTTTAACTGTTGAAACTCTAACTAGAGCAGTTAACTGAGGCACATTTATCGATTTAAGAGTTCTTATTTTTTTGGCTGCCCTCAACTTTAAGGGGAACATAAACAGATAAGCCATGAGGAGAGGACCTCTTTCTTCCATTTCCTCTCAAAAACCTGACTTCTCTACTTTCCACCTCTGCAGTTCCAGACAGTGAGGATCCAAGTTCACACTAATGACGTGGAGGCCTCCGGGATCTTGGATAATCAAAAGATCTATTGTGTTCCCTTTACTTACAAAGGCAGTTAAGTGGACCAGTGTGCTTTATAATTTCCAACAAGGCTTGAAACAAAAGAGGTTTTCATGTTAACCCTCAATTCTCAAAAAAAATTCAATTAATGTGCCCCATTCTCAGCATTTTGGTCAGATGTAATTTTAGCACATAATCCCTCGTTATACTTTCAAATTTCAGGAGGAGGATTGGTGTTAGTGACTTGAGGTCAGACCTTTAAAACTGGAATCCGCTTGACTGGTATAGACGGGAACAGGTATAGAGTAGGAAGGTTCCAGTAAATAAAAGGAGAGGGGTCTGGCACACATGGAAAACCTCCAAATAGGATAATGCAGTTTGAAGCTGGTGAGGAGGCCAGCAGGATCCAAAAGGCTTCTGGGAACTGGTCTGCTATGTGAGCAGTCTAGCAAAACCCAGAGTTAGGGATGGGGCATGCCAGTGGAGGGCAGGGCCTGGAGCCATCCCTATCGCACCCCTAGGAGACCTGGGAATCTCAAGAGCCACAGCAGGAACACCCCCTCTCTCCCCACTTTTCCTCCCTCTCAAACCCTCCTAATTCCAAGACCCTACTTGAGGTCATCGCCTCCAGAGAGCCCTCCCTGACCCCTCAGGCTGGTCCCTGGGGGCCCTCATGAGCCTCCCTGTCCTGGTGAGCTTATTCATCCTTCTTCCCAGCAGCCAGTTTAAGCCTGGTGGGTGTCTTAATCCATCTTTGCACTCCCAGAGCCTTGCCTAGGGCCTAGCACACAGTGGGCACTTCATAGACGCTTGCTGACTAATTCTCATGTACTTCGGAACACAACACAGTGTGAAACCTGACTCTGCACCATATAATCCTGGGCAAGTTATATCACTGTCCTCATCTATAAAAGGGGTTGGTCACCAAGATTAAATTAAAATAAGAACTTCTATAAAGTGCTTGTTGGAAGCTCTGGTGCACAGCGAGTTCTCAAATCCTTCCTGTTTATGATCACTGCACACCGGAGGTGAAGGCTGAGGAAGGTTCACTGCTCCCCTTCACCCCAACCCTTTGCTTTCTTGTGCTGCCAAAGGAGGGGTGGACTGATGCTTACCGAAGCCACAGAGGAGGTGCTAGCTTGGCCAGGCCCCACACAGGAGGCCTGCCTGCCAATGCCTGTTCTAGTGGAAGGAGAAAACAGAATTCCCCAGCCGGCCAGAGTCCACCTGAACCAATTCACTGAGCTCGCTTACAGACTAACCAGTCAAGAGCTTCACATGCCCAAGAAGGAGGGCAAAGGTGCACAAGGAGCAGGCTCTGGAGGCAGACTGTGCGATCCTGCGTCGCCAAGGCCACCCCAACTGCCCTGAGCTTCGGTTTCCTTATCTGAATATGTAAGGTTGCTGTAAGAAGTAACTAAGGCAGGTAAAGCACCTGGTCAATGTGTGCTCGATAAATGCTAACAACAGGGGGAGACGTGCCGTGCTGGCTCTCCCAAGTCACACCTGTACACACTTGCCTAACGCTTCTACTTGACCTGATCCTCACTGGCCCCTCATTTTGCAGAGGGGGAAAGAGGCAAAGTTAAATGGCCTGATGGGTAAATGGCCAAGCCAGATGACAAAACCAGCCTGTGCCCTCTCTCATAAAATGCACATGCCACCCACAATGCCCAAGGCGTGGGGCATTCAGCCAATGCTAACTGCCCTTTGTGGGAACCGCTGCAATTTAGGAAGAGGCTGGGGGGAGCAAGGCTTGGGAGCAAGACTCCAAGGTGGTTCTGAAGGCAGGAAGGAGGGCAACCATGTGGTCAGAGGCCAGTGGGGGTGGGGAAGTTTGAGGTTTGAAAGTTGGCCTCCACCTCAGTTCAAACCTCAGCTTGAACAGGAGGAAGCACCTGACAACTTGGGGCCTATTTCCAAAGATCTAACGAAAGGTGAGGTGTGTGTTGTGTTAGCTCCCTTCGTGTGCCTTTGAAAGCACGTGCGGATTTCCAGAGTAAGAATAACCCCAGCCCAGACTGCGCCCCCCCTTCTAACAGCCCCTCCCAAGAGCCCACCCCAACCCCAGGAATTCCTAGCGTGGGACTTCTTTAGGATTACAAAGGTGATTCAGAACCTGACAAAACACAGAACCTCAGGTGCATGTGGCGGGCCAGATGGGAAAGAAGTTTGAGTTTTCAAAGACTGAGTCTTCGTTTTTCCTTAAGCCAATTTCCTAGGGCTGAAGGCAATGCTTCAAGTCGCGGAACAAAAAGCAGAGCCAGGCAGATTTCTGCAGACTAAAAAGTAACGCTAGCAAAAATGCTTCCCCTGGTCAGTTTTCGTTTCTTGGGTTTTTCCTATGATGGGAGGGGACTCGCCCTGTTGGAGAAGGTTTGAGAGTTTTCTGGCCAGGGATGAGGAACAGGGCTGTCTATAATCGTCTCCAAATCAGACTGGCCTGATGCCCAAATCTAAAAATTACCTGCCCACTTTTGGGGGGCAATCATTGGCGGGTTTAAGAGGACCTCCAAACAAGAGGCATTTTGTTTGCTCGAACACCTTAAGAAAGCTGTCTAACTTCCAAAGCTACTACCACCAGCTGCACCCGGCTGCCTTACCCCGACACCCCCCCTTTCCCCTCTCCTCGGGTTTTGAAGTTTATTTTCCCACATTCAGCCTTGAATTCTTTCCTTCCTTCCCCTGCTGTGGCAAAGAGGGAAACACTTCGAGGGCAGCTTGATTCTTCATCACCCACGCCTGCCCTCTTCCCCCTCTAAACAAAGCCCTGGAAGAAACTAAACAGCAACTCGTTCTCCGGGGGAATTGTTTCCTCAAGGGAAATTATAAAGTGACCACTCCCCAATGCGCACACACAGGGCAGACACTCATCCAAAGGAGCTCCTGCTATCGGGGGCGAAACCATCCGATTGCCCTCTGAAGCTCATCCTCCCCACCAAACCTCACCTCTCCTGGGCCCCCACTCTGGGGACGGCTGCAGGTCCAGAGGCTCTCCCCACTAAAATCCAACAGCGAACCTGCCCAACCTCCCCTCTGCTGGCCTCTGAGAGGTCAAGTCTTTACTTGCCCAGCTGCTGGTAAGTACCTATATGCTCATGTGTGTGAATGTCCATTGATTTCAGGACAAAAAGGAGGTAGCAAAGGAAAGGCCTCCTCACGTATTCCAAAGCTTTCAACTTTCCAACAGTCCAGGGCAGGGAACACAGATGAAGACAGGTTCATTCTCATTTCACACATGGGGAGCCTTGAGACGGGTCAAATGAGAGACAACTAGACAACCATAAAATGTTGGGGGTCTGCTGTAGATTAAGTGCTGTTCCTCCTCAAACCTCCTTTCTGGCATCTTTTGCCCCAAGAGAAATGTAACACCTTGGACAATCTATCCCTAGTCCACCCCACAATTTAGAACCTTCACCAGCTCTTATACCCAGGTCCTGGTCCTTCCACTGGAGGGAGGCCATTAATGCAGGCCAAGAGGGTGGGTGGTTAAGGCTAAGAGCCTCTGAGAAACTGGAGCAGAGGACCCTGGTCCCCAAACAGACCCAAGGTCCCAACCACCATGGTCAGCCCTAGTTTATCCGAGTGAGGTTAAAGCCATCCCTAGAGCAGGAAGGAGAAGAGGCTCCCAATGCCAACCCGGAGGAGAAACTACCCCCCAACACCTTCCATTCTAATCAACCTCTCCTTCCCCCTAAAAAGGATGCCCAGGGTTTTGTTCCTTTGTTCAACCTGCTACTTTCACAAACTTTAAGTCCAAGCCCTGGGGGAGGAGGGGGGCTGTCTCCTCGAGATAAGCTCTGCCGGAAGCGTGAGCGCGTCCCCAGCATTCCAGCCATCGACCCCCATCCCGGGAGCTCTGGCGGGACAGAGCCCCCTACCCACTTCCTGAGCCTAGCGGGTGCGGGGGAGGGGAGGCTTTGCTCAGGTTGGGGCTGGGGGACCCTCCAGTAACTCCGCTGGGCTCACGTTCGCGAAAAAAAACCGGGCGGGCGCGGCACCGGCCTGGAGCTGGGAGGTGGAGATGCGAAGGGGTGGCACCCGGCTCGACTCCCGAACTCCGGGAGCGTCTCCAAGTAAAGATAAACGCCTTTATCCGCCCTCCAGCCCCCTTCCAACCAGGGAGGTACCCGCACACTCACACCGAGCCACCGCGGGGCCTGGTTCACTGGGGGGTCAACCCCAACTTCTTCTCTCTGGACAAACTGGGTTCCCAAAGAGTCTCCGCGCGTGGGTGACTCCAGTGTCTACCGGTGAACCACAGATCCCAGCAGCCAAACCCATGCGAGACATCCTTTCCTGCCTCCCCCAGGACTACCCACGGGGACTGTGAGTTATCCAAAGCTGTGAAGGGCTTCCCTTCAGCACTCCTAACGCTCTGGCCAGCTCAGGGGCACGGACGGCGGCTCACCTGTAAGATCTTGTCCAGGCCCTCCTGGCCCAGGCACGGGAACTCCTTGAGCAGATGCAGTTTCTGTGTATAGTAGTTTTTCTTGGCCTCTTTCCAGTGCGGCTCCTCGAGCACCTCGAAGATCGCTGCCCCGATGGCCAGGTAGAAGATGATGGCCGAGGTGAGCAGTGGGCCCCGGTCCACCATGGCTCCTGAGCGGCCGCCTCCTGGAGAAAGCCTCCCCTAGCCCCAGCGGCTCCCGGTCCACGCGACCTCCAGCCTCTGGAAACAGCTGTTTGAATTTGGAGCTCCGCATGCGCAGTGCCCTATTCCCCCACCCCCCGGCGCCGCTCCCCGGACAAAGTTGCTCCTTCAAATTGGCCCACCAAGCGCGGGTAACTGTACGAAGCTTTGCTCCCGCAGGCGGGCGGAGGTGGGGGCGGGCGGACACCAAGCGGGGGGCAAGGGGGCGCCCTGGCTCGCGGGGGTAGAAGGAGCTGGGGGAACTCAAGGCCGGACTCTGGGGAGACACGTGGGCCGTCCTCCGCGAGCCACAGCAGTGTGCGCCGCGCCCGCCTCCGCGCGCCTCTTTAACCAGCGCCCCGCGCGCGCCCTCCCGCGCCCAGTCCCGCAGGGGTGGGGCCCGCGCAGGCCCCGCCCCCTCGCCTGCACCGCCCCCGCGCAGGCCCCGCCCCGCGTAGGCCCCGCGGCTGGCCGGACGGTCACCGCGAGGTGCACGCTGAGGAATTCGGTGCTGCGTGCGCTTCCCGGGCCACCGCCAGGGGAGGCTGCGCGCCCCGCGCTGCCAGAGGGATTTGGGGTCTCCGGGACTCGCGTTTGTTATTAATGCTGGTGGTATTAACTAAGATGAGTGTGTATCTAATGACCAGGGTCGGGAAGTTAGTACTATTATTCTTTTCCTAGTAATTCAATTTCCATCTGCTGACGTTTCTGCCAGGAAAGCTTGATTCTCTCAGTCTCTTTCTCTTACACCCTCCTGTAAGCCAGGGGAAAGTGTAAGATTAGGAAGGGACTAGAGAGGTTGTAGAGAATGGGGATATCAGGAACTAATCCAGCCGCAAAGGCGAAACTCTCCCCTATTGCCCCATTCTCACCTGCCCTGGTGAGACAGACCCCCACATCGGGAAGGAGCAGTTGAGGCTGCCCTGTTGTAGACGCTTACCAGCCACACACACTGTAACTCTCCAGGAAATACTTAACCTCTCCATACTCCCAAGTCTATACGGCAACTCTCATCTACACCCACACACGGGCACTCATCTTCCTTGTTGGGAGATATTTTCTTCCTGAATTCCTTCTAATATACGATATAACTCTAATGCACTATATAACAGTAAAATGACCGCTGGGGGGTAGGGAATCTGGACTGTTCAATGACATATCCTCAGACCTTTACATAGTAGACACTCAATAAACATTTGTGCAATGAAGGAGTGAATGAATTTGTCAAAAACGGACACTGAGGACGTTTCTCGCTCATCTAGCTTCGTCTATAAACCTCAGGGAGTACCACATCCTTTCCATGCATCATGAGCTGGGCCTCTAATTATACCAGCCTTGCAGTGAGGAGACGGAAGCCGTGTTGGGTTAATTTGTTCAAAATTTCCAACCAGCCAACAGCCAGAAGTTGGAGTGGCACATTCCAGCACTTGGTACCAAGGGCTGGTCCGGACCCTCTGTGGGGGCAAGGGCAGCAGTGAGCCAAATTGGTGCATGGCCTTTAGCCAAGGCCTTTTATTCCCACCCCCCCACCCCCACCCCCCGCCATGGGGAAGGTGAGGGACTTTGCTCAGGTGTCAAGAGTTAGGACAGTTTTTACTGGAGGGGGAAGTTATCTGTGGTGTGTCTGAATTGGGCAGGAACAGAGGGTCTAGGGATACAGGTCTGAAGGATTGATCTGAGTTTGTGGATGTTTCTGTCTCTCCTTTATGGCACCATGCGTGTGTCTCCAGGAGGCCGGGGCAGGAATCCCCATGTTTCCTAATTCGGTGTCCCTGGGGACTTAGGGATCCAGGTCCCCTCAACGAGGCCTCTAAGTTGCTCCCTCTGGATCCCACCCACTCCCCAGCCAGGCCTAGGCCCTACCCCAGGCAGACCCCTCTTCTGTCCTCTGCAACTCCTGTCTGCCTCCTACCCACCCTGCACCCAAGCTCTGCAGTCCCACCCTCCAGCCCTCAGCCCACAAGGAGTCCAGGCTTCTGTCCCAGATCCCCTGTGTCTGGAAAGAAAGTCAGGGACTGTGGTGTGAACAGTTCATCCAGCGGGGGTGGGGGCAGTTTGAGAGGCCACAGGCTCTCTCTCTGTTTGGAAAATTCTCCACCGTTCCTCTCCCACCTCCGGTCTGTGTTCTTTTCCTAAGAAAATAAAGGGCCTCTTCCTATTTCAGTTTCACTGTCTCACAAAAACATTGCAGAATACTTTGGGATGAATCAGGTTTTATTCAAAGTTTTTATAATTTCTAGTTTCTCTATCTTTCCATTTTACCTATTTCTCCATTTCCCAACTTCTCTCTTGCCCTCAGTGTGGTGCTCACTCTCTCCTCATCTCTCCTTCTGTGGTCCCGTTCCTTACCTTCCTGTGTCTTCCCGAACCTCTTGACTTAGCTCTCCATTCTCGTGCCTCTCTCCCCTTCCCCGGGCTCCTTCCAGAGTGACTGTGCTTCTCCTCCTCTCCCCTCACTTCCTCCACCCTCCCAGACTCCATCCACACATTTGGGTCAACAATTTCTGATGGAGATCAGAAACTATGGCCGTTCTCTGCACAACAGCCAGTGGGTGCTTTTGAAAATATAAACTGTGCTGGAACCAATGAATATTAGACTACTTGAGCCTCGAGGATGGAAAAGTAAAAGTAGGTAAAAGGCGGGGGAGGGGTATTTTCTTACACAAGCTGATGTGGGGAAGCAAGAATTTCCTGTGCCCTTCTGGGTCCTTCTAGCTGGACTAAGAAAATCAAATTGACATGAGACAGATTAACAAGAGAAAATCAAATTTAATTTCATATTTGCAGGAAATCCACACAGACATGGAAATTCCAAAGACAGTTGGTCAAAATGAGGTATACATGTCATTTTGAACTAAGAAGAAGGGGGTAGGGGTCTGGGACTTCAAAGGGAAGGATTGCAATTCAAAGGAAGATGAAAAAGAGTAAATGTTTGGTAAACAAATGTTTGCTAGGTCACTCAGAAACAATGAGACATAGAGGACTTTGATCAAACAGGCCTTGCCAGATTCCTCTGTCTACCATAGCTAGTTCATAGTGTAATGTAGATATCTATGGTGATAGCTCTCTTCCTGGAACAGATCCTCTATCTGAATTCTTTTTAGCAGTTGAGGGGGAAGGTAAAGAGCCTTTCCTGAATCTGCTGGGTTTTGATTGCTTTTTAACTCAAAATAATCTCTACGATTTGGCATAAAGTGACCCATCTTGGGGTGGCCTGCCCTTGGCCCCTACACTGACTGATACAATGCTTATGGCTAATAATCATTTCAGAGTGCCATCTTTTGAAAGGCAATCAGCTTTGAGAATGGAGTTGAATTTCACATTGATAGCAACAGGTCACTAGATTTACGTGGGTCCCCCCTAGGAGAAACTGACAGAGCAGATCAGCTGTTTCCCTCCAAGTCATGCTCTGGCCACAAAAGTATCCACATTTACCTTTGTCTTCCTTGGTTCAATTAGGTAAAGGGGTTATCCTCTTGGTGAATGAATGTTTGATAATCCTTTTTTTTTTTTTAAGATTTTATTTATTTATTTGTCAGAGAGAGAGAGAGAGCACAAGCACGGGGAGTGGCAGGCAGTGGGAGAAGCAGGCTCCTGGCCAAGCAGGGAGCCCAATGCGGTACTCGATCCCAGGACCCTGGGATCATGACCTGAGCCGATGGCAGATGCTTAACCCACTGGGCCACCCAGGCATCCTTGATAGTCCTTTCATAACACTTACTGCTTTATTTCTTTTTAGGAATATTTCTGTTTATATTCTCTTTAGGGATTTCAAGTGGAATAGTTCCCCTCTGAAATTCACATATGATCTAAGGAGACATATAGAAAGCCATTAAGAACATCGAGTGGTTCAACAACACAATCACTTGAAAACCTTGTTTCTTTAGAAAAAACTTTGTAGCTGTCAATTCAGAAGTTCAAAAGGTTTTATTTTCATTTTTGTTCCTGTCATGTTGCTTGAAGGATAGACAGTTTTAAAATAGCTTACATTATGAAAGATTGTCAATTACTTTAATATCTATTCAATTTTCATGTCTACTAATCCTCTGGCTCTTCAGTTAGAAAGGTTCTGAGTAGTAAATTCAATATACCCAATATGACAACCTTCGTGTTTTATCCTAGGAAAAACAAAATAAAATCACAGAGCAATAAATTTGTAGTGAAAATGGTGTAAGTACAGTGGAATATTATTCAGCCTTTAAAAAGAAGGAACTTCTGGGACACCTGGGTGGCTCAGTCGGTTAAGCGACTACCTTTGGCTCATGTCATGATCCCACGGGCCTGGAATCGAGTCCTGTGTCGGGCTTCTTGCTTGTTGGGGAGCCCGCTTCTCCCTCTGCCTGCCGCTACCCCTGCTTGTGCGCGTGCTCTCTCTCTGACAAATAAATAAATAAAATCTTAAAAAAAAAAAAGTGAACTAAAGTTCTCTTTATAAAAAAAAAAAAAGAAGGAACTTCTGACACATGCTACAACATGGATGGACCATGAGGACATAATGCTAAGTGAAATAAGCCAGTCGCAAAGAAGACAAGTACTGCAAGATTCCGTTTATTTGAGGCATCTAAAGCGGCCGAACTCTTAGAAGCAGAAAATAGAATAAAAGTTGCCAGGGAGTGGGGGTGGGGGAGGGACGGGAAGAGCTGCTCAATGGATATAGAGTTTCAGTTTCCTAAGATGAGAAACTTCTAGAGGATTTGCTGCAGAATAAGGTGCATGTAATTAACACTCCTGTGCTGTCCACTTGAAAATGGTAAAGATGGTAGATTTTATATTATATGTAAAGTTTAACGTAAACACACACAGACACACACACAGTGAAAATTAGTGAAAATTGAACTTGTAAATTCAAGGTAAGCTATTTGAAGTTACAAGGATTAGCCAGGCATTGAGGAGAGTGACGTGGCTAAGTGGCGGGAATTAGTCAGTAATTAACCTTCAGCAGGGTTTCAGTTACTCTTAATACTGAAGCTCCATGTCCATCATTCTGAGAGCTTGTAAAGCTGTGGAGAAACATAACCTTGTAAGTTAAGAACAGACCTCAAGCACCAATGCTGAATTTTTGGTCCTGGAAGATTTCAGATAGATCTCTGTAGCCATTTCAAAATCTTTTCCTTAAAAAGGAGGCATGGCAATATGAGAATTTCACAGTTGTGGGACAATATCTGAAACGTCTATGGCCAGGAAAAACAATTCGTTAAGAAGCCCCCAGTCTGGCCAGTTCAGAGGTCACCCAGAGCTGTTCTTTAGACTGGGTCATTTTTTAGAGTTGACACAGCAGGGTGTGAGTTCTGGGACTTACACCCCAAATCTTTCTCTCCAATTGTCATCGATGCCTGAAACCCATATTGGAGACTCATGCCTTTGTGTTACACATTGCCCTCTTCCTAAGACCTCTTTTTAACTCCATGAAAGGGGGATGGCGTTAAGACTCTAACAGTTTACTTCTGTGGATCTTAACCTTTTCTTGTTTTGATTTCACGACTTTGAGTATCTATGATTTTTTTTTCCCCAGAGTTTCTTTTTTTTTTTTAAGATTTTATTTATTTATTTGACAGAGAGAGACACAGCGAGAGAGAGAGCACAAGCAGGGGGAGTGGGAGAGGGAGAAGCAGGCTTCCCGCTGAGCAGGGAGCCCGACGTAGGGCTCGATCCCAGGACCCTGGGATCATGACCTGAGCCTAAGGCAGATGCTTAATGACTGAGCCACTCAGGCATCCCGAGTATCTATGATTTCCTTGGAAAAATGCACCCATGCACTGACCCACCAAAATTTTTACACAAGTTCTGGTGGTTTCAGAGGGACACCCCATTCTCACCTCCCACCACGGTTGCCCCTGGTTAGCCTACTCCATCAACTCCTTCGGCAGGGAGGTTTGGGGGGACTGGGCAGAGCTGTTTGATGAGGAGGAGAGAAGAAGAAAAAGGTGAATGGAGGGACGCCTGGGTGGCTCAGTCGTTAAGCATCTGCTTTTGGCTGAGGTCATGATCCCAGGGCCCTGGGATCAAGCCCCGCATTAAGCTCCCTGCTCAGCGGGGAGCCTGCTTCTCCCTCAGCCTGCTGCTCCCTCTGCTTGTGCTCTCTCTCTCTCTCTGACAAATAAATAAATATAATCTTAAAAAGAAAGAAAGAAAGAAAAAGAAAGAAAGATAGAAAGAAAGAAAGAAAGAAAGAAAGAAAGAAAGAAAGAAAAAGAAGAAAGAAAGAAAGAAAGAAAGAAAGAAAGAAAGAAAGAAAGAAAGAAAGAAAGAAAGAAAGAAAGAAAGAGGTGACTGGAAAGGGGGTGGGACACCAGGGCAAATTTGACATATCTTTACAAATTTGCCTATAACAATAATAATAAGGCACTTTTTATGTGTTCCCTATGTGCTAGATATTTAATAAACACTAAATGAGGTAATGCAGATAAATAAAACATACTATTATTATTATTATTATCTCATTTAATGGTTGCAATAACACCACAGGGGGTTATTAGCCCATTTTACATATGAGGAAGCTGAGGCCCAAAGAGGTTAAGTAACTTGCTTGAGGTACCTTGTACAGGGTGACCTGAGTCCGGAGTCCATGGCTGCTTGTCCCCATTGACCTGAGCACATGCTGTCTCCACCCCCCCCCTTCCATGGCCTCCTCTGGCTCCCCCTGAAGCCTCCTAGTTTCCTTCTGTACTGTGCGTCTTCGCCCTGCTGGCCTAGGCCCTCCCCAGCTCACTGTGGGAGTGACTGGGTGCACCTGGCAGCCTGTGGGGCTACCTCTCTTGTCTCTCTGTCCTGCGGTGAGCAACCTCCTATGTAGCCTGCAGGATTTCTTTTGGATATTGTGGGCTGTCCCTGCTGGTCTCTTACAGCCTGCTCCCTTTGCTGGTCACCCTGAACACAGAGAAGGGCTTTGGAAAGAAGAAGCTGTCAGTGGAGTCAACTGTTCTCTGCAGGTAGAGATGAGACTCCCATACTGACCTTGCCAGTATCTTTGGGCAACTGTTTATAATGTCTCATATTCATGCATTTATTTATTCATTCATCCATTCTTCCATGCTTTTTTTAAAGATTTTATTTATTTATTTGAGAGAGAGAAGGAGCACAAGCAGGGGGAGTGGCAGGCAGAGGGAGAAGCAGTCTCCCCACTGAGCAAGGAGCCCGATGTGGGACTCGATCCCAGGGCCCTGGGATCATGACCTGAGCCGAAGGCAGACGCTTAACGGACTGAGCCACCCAGGTGTCCCTCTTCCATGTTTTTTTGAGCAAATACTATGTGCCAGGCTCCAGCATAATGTGGCCCCATCTTTGTCCCAAAGGGCCTTTGAATGACCAGGAGACAAAAGGGCAGTAAAAGTCCACCTAGGGTTGGGAAGCCAGGGATTACAGAAGTGGGGCTGGGAATCAGTTCCATCTGGATAGAGTCAAGAGTGACTTCAAAGAGGAGCTGATCTTGATAGTCATTTTAGAAGCTAGGTAAGAGTTCACCAGGCGAACTGGGTGGGGGGAGCAGCAAGAAATGTCATGAAGGCAGAAAGCAAGGAGGTGGGCTGAGCAGCCGCAGGAGACTCAGTAAGACTAGCGCTCAGGGGAGGGGCAGCCAGAGACCAAGTCCCAGAGCTACAAAGATGGTGTGTGTGTGTGTGTGTGTGTGTGTGTGTGTGTGTGTGTATGTACACGCATGTGCACATACACTCAGGAGCATAGGGGAGGGGGCGGGGGTGTCATGACAAGGGGTTCTAACCTGTAGTAAAGAGGTCCATGGATAAAATTCAGAGGCTCCATGAACTTGGATGTAGAGACATTTTACATCTTTATTTGCACTAATCTCCGTCTGGAATTTTTTTTTAAAGATTTATTCATTTGAGAGAGAGAGAGAGAGAGAGAGAGAATGAGCAGGGGAGGGGCAGAGGGAGAGGGAGAGAGAGAATCCTCAAGCAGAGCCCCCACTGAGTGGGATGCCCATGGCAGGGCTCGATCCCAGGACCCAGAGATCATGACCTGAGCTGAAATCAAAAACCAGCCGCTTAACCGACTGAGCCACCCAGGCGCTCCTCTCCATGTGAAACTTAACGTCACCTTCAGTAATAACTGCAGATGACAAACACAGTAGCATTAGCAGCACAGGAGACTTCGTCACCAACAGATAGTCACCAACAGATACCGCATTTTCAGCCCCCGTGCAGTGGTAGTAGATACCTCAAAACATTGTTTCAAAATTATGTCATTAGCCCCATTGCTGTAACTTATAATGTGTTAATGAAAAAGCACATATATTCCTATACACAATTTTTATCTTTAAAGAATATTTTGATAATTGTGTTTTGATATCAGCTATGTCCTTGAGAAAGTGGGGGCAGCAACAGTACCGGGGGCGGGGGTGGGGGGAGAGAGTGGGGACCAAAAGGAAGGTAGAAACAGTGGCAGTGAGAGGCAGGAGGACTCAGGAGGTGTGAAAGGGTTGGGAGCTTTGTGATTTGGGGGCCTGTCACAATTTTTGGAACTCCCCTACTTCCTGCCTGTCGTTTGTGGGACCTGCTCCATTCTGGAGTTGGGCACCCATGATAATCGGCCTCCCCTCCCGCATTGCCTGAACACAGGGCTCCCACAAGAGCCTTTCCCCCAGCCTGCCTCCCCTAGCCTCCCTCAGCCCCTGGCTGCTCTAAGCAACCCCAGAAGGCCTCATTTAGACCCACTGTTCAATGCCTACGACAGCCCCATCTGGCCCCAGTGTGGCCGATACCAAGGGATGTAAAAATCCCAGAGACAATTGGCTACTTGTCCAGCAGATGAAAGAGGGGCCCAAGGATTGGATGGGGGGGGAGGGGAGGAGGATGAGGAGAATACCAAGGGGCAGGAGGAACTGGGATTCCTGGAATTTCTGCCTTCTGAGCCAATCTCAAGAGTGAGCTGGGCAATAAACAGAACTTGAGCACACATAGGACTTTGGCCTTGGAGTCCTGAGACGTGTGTTTCTGAGCAGTGGCTCACCAGGTGCTGGGGCTCCAGGCACTTGGAGCCCCATACCTTGTGACAGGACACGTCACACGGAAGTTACTATTCACTGACTCTCCTGAGGGACTGGAATCCCGGTTCCCAGTCACAAAGCACCCCCTCCTCAAACCTTCCTGCGGGTGAACATATTGGGGTGAATGTTCTAGCCCCTTCCCTTGTACCGTCTGACTGTCAGGGCAAGGAGGGGACCTGTCAGAAGCTAGGCCATGATAGGAGTCACCCTTCCTGTGTATTTCTCACGTGCCTGGTGCTGCTCTCAGCACTCGAGACACATGGCAGCGTGTACCGCACAACGGTATGACCCTCTAAGGTAAGCCTGGCCAGTCTCCCCATTTTACCTGGGAAGGAACTGAGGCTCAAGGAGGAAAGTGATTTGGTCGATCTGGTGTGTGGAGAAACCAGGATCGGAACCCGGGCAAAGGCCTTGGAGCACTTAGACAGGGCAGGGTCTGAGAGAGCTTCCCTCCTCCAGAACCTGTCCCCTGTCTCCCCTGTCCCTCCGGAGCCAGGCTTTTACCTTTGGGGGCGGGCAATGTTAATTTGTCTATCCTCCCCCATCCCATTGGCTATCTGCTGCCTCTATTCTTTTCATTATGGTCAAATATACGTAATATAAAATTGACTGCTTTAACCATTTTTATTTATTTTTTATTTTTTTAAGGATTTATTTACTTGAGAGAAAGAGAGAGTGGGGGAGAGGGGCAGAGGGAGAGGGAGAGAGAAAATCTCAAGCAGGCTCCCCGCTGAGCACAGTCTGTCCACGTGGGGCTCGGGGCTCGATCTCACAACGCTAAGAGGATAACCTGAATTGAAATCAAGAGTTGGACGCTTGACCGACTGAGCCACCCAGGCGCCCCTAACCCGTTTTTAAACGTACAATTCAGTGGCATTAAATACATTCACAATGTCGTGCAACCATCACTGCTATTTGTTACCAGATGTTAGCATTTTTAATATGATGTTGTGGCTTAAAAATAAGAAACATTTTCTTTTTAGGGATTAAACAAAATGCCGAAAGAATCTTGTCACTTCTCTGTTTTCCCGAGGCTTGAGATAAAGTCCTGTGTTCTTACCGTGGCCTCTATAAATCCAGTCTTCGCCTGCCTCTCTGGTCACATCTCCCACCATCTTCCCAGCCCATCCACAAGGGACCCAGCCACCACTGTTCATGCCAAGACCATGTTGTGACTTTTGTGGGAGGTTTAGCCTTTGCAGGTCCTTTCCTCTATAAACGATATCTTACAAATGTATTAGTATAAAGACCAATACATGAATATCATATTTAAAACATTTTCTTCAACTGAAAATTTGGTTTTTTTCTTCTGATTTTAAAATAAAAATATTTTCGGGGTGGGGGGCGCCTGGGTGGCTCAGTCGGTTAAGCTCAGGTCGTGATCCTGGAGTCCTGGGATTGAGCCCCGCATTGGGCTCCCTGCTCAGTGGGGAGTCTACTTCTCTCTCTGACCCTCCCCCCTCTCGTGCTCTCTCTCTCATTCTCTCTCTCTCAAATAAATAAGTAAAATCTTAAAAAATATATATATATTTTCATGGGCTCCTTGTAGTCTGGTGGGCCCGGGACACTGTTCCCAGCTACAGCTAATGGAAAAGTTACCCCTGTTCCAGAATCGTACTGTCTCTACCTCCCCAAACAGTCTCTTCTCTATCCCTCCATCCTGGCAAGCCCTACTCTTCCTTGGAGAAGGCTTCCCTGACTGCCCCAAGTCCCCAAGAGAGCTGGTGGCCTCCATCATAGGCATTCACGCCTCCTGAACCCTGGCTTCATAAGAAGCAGCACAGTTGAGAATCATATATTAATCTGTGTGATTCCTTGCTTGATGTCTGTCTCCTCCACTAAATTGTGCATCTCTGTATCCGCAGCGCCTAGCCCAGTGCCTGGCATTTGGGGGTATATCATGATAAATATTTTCTGAATAAAGAAATGCATTGGAAGTATAAAGAGACACCAGTTGTGCTTAAAAACATTTGAATAGGAAAGAGAAAAATGTCTGGAAAGAAATATACCCGAAGGGTAACCATGTATTTGGGGGAGGTAGTTAGCAGGAGGTAGAGAGTGGTAGGTTTAAGAGTGATTTTTACAAAATTGCTAAGAGACTAGCTCTTGGGGGCGCCTGGGTGGCTCAGTCGTTAAGTGTCTGCCTTCGGCTCAGGTCATGATCCCAGGGTCCTGGGATCGAGTCCCACATCGGGCTCCCTGCTCGGCAGGAAGCCTGCTTCTCCCTCTTCCACTCCCCCTGCTTGTGTTCCTGCTCTCGCTATATCTCTCTCTGTCAAATAAATAAATAAAATCTTTAAAAAAAAAAAAAAAGAGACTAGCTCTTGAAGTTCTCACTTCAAAAAAGAAACAATAATTTTGTGATGTGATAGAGGTGTTCACTACCCTGCAGTGGTAATCATGTTGCAATATATAAATGTATCAAGTTGATAAGTAGTACACCTTAAACTTATTCACTGTTATATGTCAATTATATCTCAATAAAAAAGAGTGATTTTTTTTCCCTTGAATATGCTTGAGTGCATTTTCTAGTTCTTTCTCTATGAACATCTGTTGCTTGTGTATTAAAAATATTAAATGAAACAGCAGAGAAGCATTCTTTCCAGACAAGTCCTGAGAGAAAGACCCCACTGACTGCAAGCTCCTTGAGATATGGCTGTAACTATCTTGTTCTCAGTGGCGTCCCTTGTGATGGCCACATTATAGGTGCTCAATAAATATTTGTTGACTGACGGAATGCTGATCCGTGAGGTCTGCATTGGAGATGGTGACAGCAGGGAGGAGGCTTCTGCCTTGCCCTGTTAAGGATGAGATGGGGATGCCATGCAGTCAGCAGAAGGCGGAGAGAGAGGGAACTTCTGGAGGCAGGATTATCAGACTCATAGAGAAAGGATTCATTTTACCTGCACAACTGGATGCATGGCAAAGTAGGGAATAAGGTGGAGAGAGTACAGCAGAGGGGGTAGATAACGAGCTCACCCTGGGGCTTTTTACATGGAAGGTGCTCTCGGCATACCTGGCAGAATCAGCCCAGAGCGCAGAGAGACCAAAAGACCAGAAATTCAGGAATTGGAAGAGACAGATTTGGGGGTCATAGCACCCAGATGGCGGTTGTCTTCTTCCAAGTGGCTCAACGGCCCGCTCCCGCTCCCAGGCTGGAAACAAAGATGTTAGCTTTGTTCGGCTGGCTTCCGAACTCTTGAGAGGAAGAGGGAGCTTCGCTGGGACAAGGATGCAAACCGGTTCCAGGGGCCAGACAGAAGCTGGGGATGAGCCTCTGAATAGAACACTGGAACTGAAACAACTATCAATTACCCCCACTGAGTCAGAGTCCAGGCTGACATTTAAGAGCACAAACACATAGGAACACGTAGAGGAGGCAGAACTTTCTGTTCAATAAAAATCACGGCTGTGACCCAGCTGAACCGTCCTTCAGCTCATGCCTAGACTGGAACCACTTCTCATTCCAGGTGCGTCCTTGCTCTGAAATGGGCATATGAGTCACTTGGAAAAGAAGATTTGATTAGCAAAGATTCAATCAGACTACAGCTGTGGCCAAAAAGTGGGGCGCACCTGCAGGGTGAGACTTCCCTGCAAGCAGCCGGATTGCCAGGCACCCCATTCATGCCTGCTGCCTGCCACTGTGCCCCAGATCTCACCATTGGGGGGCACGCCACTGGGTGAAGGCATGGCAGCCTCCGTGGTTCTTACTGCAAAATGTGAATGTCCCTTCATGGTAGCACATCGCAGTGGTTGAGAACTTGCAGCACATCTGTTTCTGATTCTCCTTGAGGGTTCACTAGGATCAGGACCCTGAGAGAAAGGAGTTTTAATGAGGGAATGGAAAGACAGAGACAGTTGTGTAATTTGGTATGATGCGGAGGGTGGGGTGCAGCTTAAAGGCTTTGGGCACGGGGTGGGGATGGGGTACAGCACAGGAGGGGTCTGCATGAAGTGTAGCTGTGCTGTTCCAGGTGTATGTGGAAACCAATCGGGCTGATCCTGGAACAGCTCACAGCCATCCAACCCTGTGCCCCTGTTGTGGATTGTTCTCCCGTCCATGTATGCTCCGTGATTATTACCCAAATGTATGGAAAACCACCTCTTCTTCCAGGGACCTTTCTTCAAAATTCTGTATCCTTTGAATCTCTTGGCATCACACTGGGCACATAGTTTGTGTGTTAATAAGACATGTCCATTGTTAGCTCAGAGAGAAAAGCTTCGCCAGAAGCCAAGCATCCAGCAGACATACTGATCACCTTCAACAAGTTCTTCAAGTACCTACAGATCTGCAAATAACAAAGAGCTCCACAAAGATGTGCAGTCTCTGAAAACAGCAGTGGGCTCTGTAAACACCTTCGAGCTCTTCAAACAGCTGTGTATTGTAAAGCAATTACAATTTTAAACTGTGATTTAAAAATTTTTAAACATTTACAAATGACAGGCTCTGCAAACAGGGATGGGGCTCTGCAAACATCTGTGGGATCTGTGAACAGCTAGAGGCTTTGCAAAAAGTGACAAGCTCTGTAAACACCTGCAGTCCACCAGCACCTGCATGTTCTGCCCTGTAGCCCAAACCTGAGAACACTATTACAGTTTTTGAAACTGATTATGACTGACCCTTTCCAGAAGGAATAGATATTAGGAAACAGATGGGAAGGGATGGGAGAAGGATAAGTAAATTTGATAAAAAAATGTTATGGGCTCTGGGTGGGTTCAACAAAACATCAACGGAATCATTTTTGTTGTTGTTTAAGATTTTATTTATTTATCAGACAGAGAGAAAGAGAGAGAACACAAGCAATGGGGGAGCTGGAGAGGGAGAAGCAGACTACCCTCCCAGCAGGGAGCCTGATGTGGGACTTGATCCCATGACCCTGGGATCATGACCTGAGCTGAAGGCAGCTGCTTAACTGACTGAGCCACCCAGGTGCCCGCCCCCCATGGAATCATTTTTATGTGCTGAGAATGGTGTTAGGCACAATGGGAAGCAACGGGAAGTGTGGAGAACCCTATGCACTCACTGCTCAGGGAAATTCAAACACCCTGCACCATTTCGGATAGTCATCGAGAATACCTGTACACAGCTCGGATCGATTTCCTTCTGAGTCATGATTACAGTATACCTGGCTAATACCCCTGGTTATCAACTGAAGCAATAAAAACCCATCATAATCCACCTGCAGACTGTATCCAAAGGTGATTGACACTTCTGCTGATGGTTGCTGGCATCAGGGCTGGGCCAGTCTTGTCTGCGGGGACACAGGTACTTGAAGGGCAAAGAGCAGGCCAGGACAGGGGGCAGGACTCCAGGCATGGCACGTCCCCGGTACATGATGCCCACATGCTCCCGTGTGTCCTTCAGGGCCTGCAAAGCATGGGAACGATGCTGAAGCATTTGCTCAACTGAAGGCTCCTGGCAGGAGGAGGAGAGCTCAGGACACACTCACACCCGCCACAGGCTGGAGAGGAAGATGGCTGTTGAGGAGAGGAAAGGAATAGTCCTAGGGGAATGCTGAAGCCACTGCACAGACACTTTCCGGCTGTGTGGCCTTGGGAGGATGATTTGACCTTTCTGAGCTTTATTTTCATATTCTGTGGAAACAGGGGATAGTAGTACCTGCCTTAGAGTGTTGTTGTGAGAGTCAGATGGGTTTGTGTCAACAAAGTGCTCAGAATAGCGATGGCAGATGGCATGTGCTTAGCTTCAGCTTAGTGAGATGACAGTGATGAGGAGGAGGATGGCGGTGATGGTGAAGATGAGGGTAGTCGTGGGGGTGATGCTGTTGCTGATGGCGATGGACACTGTATCCATTTCCTGGGGCTTCTGTCACAAAGTACCACACACTGGTGGCTTAACCAACAGAAATTCATGGTCTCACGGTCTGCGGAAGCCTCAGCTCAAGGCGCTGGCAAAGCTGGGCCCCTCTGGAAGTAGGAGAAAAATCGGTTGCGTGTCTCTCTCCTAGCTTCCACTGATTTGCTGGCAATCTTTGGTGTTCTTTGGCTTGTTGACCCATTCCCTGATCTCTGCTTACACATTCACATGGCATTCTCCCAGTGTGTGTGTGTCTCCCTTTGTGTCCAGATTTCCCGAGGACACCAGTTATATTGAATTAGGGCCCCACCCTAATGACCTCATCATGACATCTGCAAAGACCCTATTTCCAGATAAAGTCACATTTCTGAGTACTGGGAGTTAGGACTACAACGTTTTGGGGAGGACACAACTCAACCCCTAACGATGATGATGATGATGGCAGTGGTGGTAGTATGATGGTGCCCTTCCTTTTTCTCACCTCTCTCTGCCTGATAGCGGGCTTCCTGCACTGTATCGCTTAAAGAAATGCCTGTTCATTGGCCAGTGTCAGATCTTGCCCATAGGGGGCCCATGATAAATACCCATTGCATTGACTTGCCGTCAATCCCACCCCGCCATGACCTTACTGTCTGTTTGGGGTCTCCCATCCAATCCAAGATAGAGGGGGTGGAAATACTCTGCCGAGGAAGCAGGAAACAAGCTGTTCCAGCCAGCATCACCGTATCGATATTCCCAAGACTCTGAGCAAGCAAGGCATGAGGCTGTATTGTTTTATTAGTGTCTGTATAAACAGATGGCAGGAGAGCACTCAGTTGGGACAGGAAGGGGTGATAAGGCACGAAGAGTCATAAACACTTGGGTGCAGGCTTCATCCCAGCTGAGCCTAAGGCTGGGTGTTTGCCCAGGTGTGGCCTTGCCTCCTCCCAGTGCAGATTGCATCACTTTTTGCCCTGGGGATAAGGGGTTAATCTGGGGGGTGGAAAATAAATAAGCACACTCTTCACGGCAACAGCCCCACCCCCACAGACAGCACACCCTTTTGGAATAATCCCACATTCTAAAAAAAAAAAAAAAGTATAACAACAGTCCCCTTCTTACCTTCTCTGCATTTTCCAAAGCATTTGGGTACACTCTTTTTAAAAAATAATTTATTTTGAAATCATTTCAAATTTACAGGAATGTTGCAAGAACAATAATACTAAGAACTCCCTTAACCCTTCACCCAGATTCTTTAACATTTCACCACATTTGCTTTGTCACCCTCTTCCTTTAGATACACCCATTAATCTTTTTCTGAATTTAAGAGCAAGCTGCAGACATAATGCCCATCACTCCTAAATACAAAAAAAATAAAAATAAAAATAAAAAAAAAATCTCTTGTATGAATCATCCTAAGGCTCTCCAGGTAAGGGAATTGACATCAGTAAAGACTACCATTCAGTCCACAGATCCTGTTCAACTGTTGCCCATGTCTTTTTCCTTTCATGGCCCAGGATAGAATCTAGGACCATGCATTGCATTTAGTTGTCATGTCTCATCCATCTTCAATCTAGAAGTTTCTCCATCTTCCTTGCCCTTTGTATCCTTAGCAGACCTAAAGAGTTTAGGCCTTCTATTCTGTAGGATGACCTTCAATTTGGGTTCGTCTGATGTTTTCTCTTGAGCAGCCCCAGGCCACTTCTTCATTCTTGACAGGAACACCACAGATAGGATTCTGTGCCTTCATCCCGTGGACCATCTGGTGTCTGTCAGCCTTCCACACCACACAGTCACCATCTCTGCTTAGTAATTAATACAGATGTTGTGAGGAGATACTATGAAATTATGCCAATATCCTGATCCTCATCGAACCTCTGCCCACCTGCTTTAACATCTGTTGACAAGTCCTGAATCAAACACTACCACTGTGGTTGCCAAATGGGAATGTTTCCATTTTCAGCATTCCTTCTACCATTTGTTGGTTGGCATTTAATTACAAGGAAAACCTTCCTCTCTCCCCCATTTGTTTGTTTGTTTGTTTATGTCAGAATGGGCTCATGGATTCCTATTTTATTTAATTGGTTGAAATGCATTAAGATTATTATTTATTTTAGTGTTCAAATTATTCCAAGTTGGGCCAGACAGACCCCCTTCAGGTTGGCTCCTTGTGTCCTTTGCCATATCCCTATCGTGCTTTGAGCATTTCCTTAATGTCTGGGGCAATAAAGCGTTCCAGGCTCATTTGTACTCTCCCTGCTCCAGCCTTGGAATCAGCCACTTCTATAAGGAATCTTGGTTCCTTTTAGTGGAGGGTGGTATTTAGAAACCAAGATCTGGGTGCTCAGTGAGTTGTTACGGGAGCATCATTACTTCTAGGCCCTCTGAAAACATAGAGCTAAGACAAAATATATATACAGCCACTCTCATTCACAGTGGTTGTGTTTTATAAAGTTCACCAACACTGCATCAGTGAGCACTGAACCACTGCTCTTAGAGGAAATATAAGGTTAGGTTCCTGTGAGCCTTTGGTCACATTTCCACCAACCAATCAATACATAACCTTGTTTTATGCGTGTTTCTGTTTAAAGACATCTTATTTAATAGATACTGTTGACTCATGGACAGTGAATGCATTGCCATCTGCTCTGTAACTCGTGTCTGAACAAAGCTTGTCTAACATGTATTTCCTCCGTGAGGCACGTCACGGCTTTCTTGCACGTGCAGCACTAGACACTTCAGCACTATGCTTGGGCTCCATTTTAAACAGCAAAATCACCAACAGGAAGCACCAGAATGAGAACAAGGTGGCACTAAATAGACCGTGACAAGGATACTTGTCGACAGTATGAGAGTCGAAACGAGGAGACAAAGCAGTCCTTGTCGACCTCAGCTGAGAACACTCACATTGGCAGACTAAACTTTTTTACCTCTCTGTGTGTGTCCGTAACCTCAAAAGTGCTGCAAGTGTTTACTTTGGGGTTACAAATACATTTTGGTGAGTAGGTGAATTTGCAAATATGGAGTAATAAGGATCAAAACTCATACAACTCAATAGCCAAAAACCAATCTGATTAAAAATGGACAGAGGATCTGAACAGACATGTTTGCAAAGAAGACATACAGGTGGCCAGTGGGTACATGAAAAGGTGTTCAACATCACTCATCATCAGAGAAATGGGAAATGGAAATCAAAACCCCAGTGAGATATCATCTCACACCTGTTAGAATGGCCCTTATCAAAAAAACAAGAAACAACAAGGGTTGGCAAAGTTGTGGAGAAAAGGGAAACCTTTGTGCACTGTTGGAGGGAATGTAAATGAGTGCAGCTATTATGGAAAACAGTATGGAGGGTCCTCAAAAAAGTACAAATAGAACAACCATGTGATCCAGCAATCCCACCTCTGGATATTTATCCAAAGAAAACGAAAACACTAACTCGAAAAGATATCTGCAGCCCCATGTTTATTGCAGCATTATTTACAATAGCTGAGATATGGAAGCAGCCCAAGTGTCCATAGATGATGGATGAGTGGATGAAAAGTTGTTTTACATACATGTAAAATATTGGAATGTTATCAGCTATAAAAAAGGATGGAAATCTTGCCATTTATGACAACATGGATGGACCTACAGGGTGTTATGCTAAGTGAAATAAGTCAAACAGAGAAAGACAAATCCCATATGATCTCATTTATGTATGGCATCACAAAAAACAAAAAAGCAAAGTCCTCAAGTTCATGGATGGAGAAAACAGATTGGTCATTGCCAGAGGTGGGGCTTAGGGGGTGGGCAAAATGGATGAACAGTCTTAGAAAGTACAAGCTTCCGGCTATAAAATAAATAAGTCCCGGGGATGTAATATACTGCATGGTGACTAGAGTTAATTACACTGTATCGCATATTTGAAAGTGACGATTGGGATGCCTGGGTGGCTCAGTCCATTAAGCGTCCAACTCTTGATTTCGGCTCAGGTCATGATCTCAGGGTTGTGAGACTGAGCCGCGATTGGGCTCCGTGCTGGGTGTGGAGCCTGCCTGAATTCTCTCTCTCCCCCTGCCTCTCCCTCTGCCCCTCCCCTGTTCATTCTCTCTCTCTCTAAAAAACAAACAAACAAACAAACAAACAAACAAACAAACAAAAACCAGGAAAAGTTGATGGGAGTAGATCTTAAAAGCTTTTGTCACAAGAAAAAAAATTGTAACTATGTGTGGTGATGGATGCTAACTTGACTTATTGTGGTGATTATTTCACAATATGTACAAATATCAAGTCATTATATTGTACACCTGAACCTAATACAATGTTGTATGTATTTATTTATATCTAAATAAATAATGAGTTTTGACCGTATATACATACAATACACACATACACACATAATACCTAATACACCACATAGAGACATCCACAACTCTTTCAGTATCTATCTGCATCAATGTATTTTAAAACCGTGAGTTTGTACCGATACTTCCTATCCCAGTCCCGAAGCTCCAGATCCTTCTAGCTTTCCCTCTCTTCATGTGCTTGTAAAGCATCTCTCTGACAATGAGAAACTTAGCTCCCGTTATCCCCAAGGTATTTACTTCCTGTGCCCGCACCTTCTGAGCTGAGTTCTCTCCAGTCATACACATGCTTCTGTGCAAACCCTTACCCCCTCATGGCCTCACTCCTTTGGCTGCCCCGTGCACCCACCGTTCTGTGAAGAGAAGAGACCCAGGGGAAGGGAGGGAAAGGGAAGCTCGGGTAACCATTAGTATCATACTGGCCTGGTGAGGCAGACAAAGTATTTTTTACCCACTTTACAGATGAGGCTCAAAGAAATTGACCATCTGGCCTCGAGGTCAACAGGGAGTAACTCTAATTGCTGAAGAAGTGGCTCTCAGTCCTGCATGCACTTTAGAATCCCCAGCAAACTTTCCCAAAAGACTAAGACTCAAACTCCACCCCAGGCAATGGGAGAGGCAACTGGGAATGGGAGGCCGGCAGGGTTTTTTTCAAAGCTTTCCAGGGCATCCTGGTGGCTGTAGCCAGGGCGAAGAACCACGGCCTTAGGGCCACGTGAGTCCAGATCAACTCCCTGTTGTGCCGCCTGAGCACAGCTCAGCAGGCTGCTGAGATGTTGGGGAAGGTCCTGGGGCAGGAAGCGGCCACCTCGAGGAGGCGTGAGCCTGAGCTTACATGGGATTGTCCAACATAGCTGTGGCTGAAAGCAGACCCACGCCCAGGAAATGTGAGGCAGGCAATCATGAGCATCTTCCAACAGATACCAGATACCTGGGAGGGTTGCCGGCTCTTCGCTGGTCAGCCCAGAAGGCTTCTGGAAGGGTGAGCAAGCAGGGAGTTGCTGATCCTTATAGATCCAAGATTGGAAGTCAACCTTGACTACTCTGAAGGCTTTTGTTTTGTTTCTGATAACACAGGGACAAGGACTCCCCCCATCTGTTGAGGATGATGCCATGATGGCAGATGGTGTCTCAGGCTTGAGAATGGGGAGCACATTCTGCACTGCTCCGACCCCCAGTCCATCCCTCCTGCTGCCCAAAGACAACAATGCGTGATGTCATCCCCTCTTGGTTGAGGTCTTTGGAGAATGGGACCCTGTGTCCATTTGGAGGGAACTTTAGGGAAGCTCAATGTTTTAGTTAGGAATTGCATTTGGTTGCCAGTAAGAGAGATTCAAAATGATAGTGGCTTAATACGATAGAGCTTTGTTTTCTCTCAAGTAAAAGAACTCCACAGATAAACTATCTTTAGAGTTTCAGTGTCAGCTCCGTGGTGTCGTGATGCCCCAGGCTCCTTCCAGCTTTGTGTCTCTCCATCCTTTGCATGGATTGTTATCTTTTGGGTCACCTCATACTCCAAGATGGCAGCTGGAGCTCCAGCCAGCACATCTAAGTTTCAGAAAGGAAGGAGTATGGGAGATAGGGCAAAAGGCACCTGTCAGCTCAATTAGGATCCTTACTGCATTTCCCCTGAAACCTTCCCCCTCCCTCACCATCAATGTATCATCAGCCTTCCTGCTGTGAAAGGGAGTCTGGGAAATGTTTATTTGTCTGTTTGTTTTAAGCTGGGTACGTCATCACCTCCCACAGTACAATAGTATAAGGAAGAAAGTGAGAGTGGATATGCTATGGCAGCCAGCAATCTCCACAAAGGGCTAAGAACTCTCCTGGCCCTCAAAGGAACTGGTTCAAATCCAGGATGGACAGAAAACCTGGAAAGAAATCCCACTTGTGCAATATCCTGCCCAGCCTTCAGATTTCACTTGTGCAATACCCTGCCCAGCCTTCAGATGGTGGCGATGAAGCTGATGGTGGCCAAGGGTCCGGGTGGTTTAAGACCAGTGCTCCCAGCTGACAGCAACCCCATTTGGGAAGCCCAGTGTCCTCCACCAAGGGGAGGGCAGGCCTGGGACCTTGGTCCTGCTTGGATGCCTTCTCCCGTGACTCAGCCACACTCACTCTTGTTTTCCACTTGCCTGGGCCAGCGGACATTAGCACCTTCAGGGATCTGTGGTTCCATGCCCAGAAGGGATCTGAAGTGGACTGGGGAAGCAGAGGCCCATGGAGTGGCCCTGTTAGGAGGTGGTGAAGGGATGGGGAGGAATAAAGTCAGACAGCTGCATACCCAGAAGAGTTTGACCCCCAGAAAGGAACCGCATAAGCTCCAATTCAATGCCTAGTACCGACTGAACTGACCTCAATTAAAAGAGAGAGGGGAGGGGGGCTCCTGGACTCAAGGGTCTCTCACCCCTCCCCCTTGCTCCTGGATGGGACCCAGCCTGACCCAGGCAGCCCTTTTCTGGCCTTTGAGGCACATGATGGAAGTGGGGGGGGGGGGATGACTCACTCCTGGGGTTAAAGTCTCCCTCTCCATGCTTCTTGCACCTGAACACCCCCACCCCAAGACTTACTCCTTACCACCGCCCCAGTGCTTAAACATTTACCTGGGCCCAGTCAAGTGGCTTTCCAGGAGCTTTGACCCCGTCAGGCACTGATGGCCACTGAACGCCACCCATTTGTTCATGGAGCAGAATTGCAGATGCTGACTTCGACGCCCTCTGCCCCGGGCCCCCCACTAAGGCAGCTACAAGCCAACCACCCTTCAACCTCAGACTGCCTCCCAGACCCCACCCGCCATTGCTCTGAGCTCCTTTTGTCACAAAAGCACCAGGTTTGTCCTCAGAATGCAAAGGGGGTGGGGAGTGTGTGTGGTGGGTGTATGTGGTGGGGGGGGAGGGAGCTGGGACTGTTACAGTCACCTCTGAGTGACAGGTCAAGGAGAGTTGTAAACCTGGCTTTGACACCTGTGTGACCTCAGGCAAGTGATGTAAACTTCCCTGGGCCTCAGTATTTTCATCTGTAAAGTGGGAAAAACTAGATAGGCAGACAGACAAACATGATAGATAGATGATAGATAGATAGATAGATAGATAGATAGATAGATAGATAGATAGAGATAATAGATAGATGATAGATAACAGAAGATAGGTAGATAGGTAGATAATAGATAAATATAGATAATAGAAGTTTCACAGGGCTCCAGCGAGATCAAGAGTACTTATAAATTGATGAAGATAGGAAGTATTTACCCCCTTTAGGTGCTTCCCCAGGGGTCAGCATTTGGGCAGCCCAGATGCTGAGGGATGACACATCTGGCTGTTAAGTCTCAAAAGCCAAGAAAAGCATAGCTAATGTCCGCTGTCTCAATTATTCAAAAGTCTCTGACACCCTCAACACTAATATATAATGTTGGGAATTGCCTGAAATATTTTAAAATGGTCATTTCAGCACTTCTTTCAAATCACAGTGTTTTCAGTTAAAAAATTACATCTTTGAAATGTATTATTACAGTTATATTATAGAGTTCATTTAACTTAAATACTTGTAATGTATAGAGACTAATTTTGAGGTTTTCCAAGGTAAGTGCGTTTACTGCTTGAGGAAAAGCATGCTTTGTTGGACAAATTCAAAATGACAAGTTATATTGTGTGTCGATTAGGGATTGAACGATCTAAAAGTGGGTTTGATACTACTTTCCATGTTACAGAGTCAACAATTGCTAAAAACTGTTTCAGGACATGATGTGTGAAATTCTTGCATTTCGCATCATGAAAAATCATCTGGTTTCTTGTCACACGTTTCAAGTCTGGTTTGCACATGATGGGAGAGAAGGTTTCAGACCACTTTTCCTTTTTTTTTTTTTTTTTTGAGATTTCACCTATTTATTTCACAGAGAGAGAGAGCGAGAGAGCGCACAAGCACGGGGAGCAGCAGAGGGAGAAGCAGGCTCCCCACTGATCAGAGAGCCCAATGCGGCTCGATCCCAGGACACAAGGATCATGACCTGAGCCGATCCCAGGACACAAGGATCATGACCTGAGCCGAAGGCAGACGTTCAACCGACTGAGCCACCCAGGCACCCCTCAGACCACTTTTCCTAAGCATGTCTGCACACATAACACAGGGTGGTATACATAGCCTCCATTTCTAATAAAAGCACAGCCAAATTGGAAAGAATCAACCCTCTCTTGTTTTGTTTTAATATTGTTCAATAATAAGAGCTCAGGACATCTTGTTGTGCTTTAAAAATAATTTTGATCAGATGAATGCAAATTATGGATCTGCTGATGAGCACTGGGAGGCAAATTGCCAAAGCCCATATTGGGTGGTTATGCTTTAGAATCAGTATTTTTTTCTCCTTCCCCTTCCTAACCAACCAGCCATCATAGATAAACATAAAACAATAAATGACAGTATCTAAAAACTATTTAAGGTTGTTTAATGGTCAAAAAACGTGTGGCTGAGTAAGAAGCTTCATCCCCACTGAGCCACAAAGAGGGCAGGCTCCCCTAGTAAGCTCTCACATCTCCCTAGGGAGAAGCTTTTATTACTTTTGAACGGCTAATATGGTCAGGTGGTTTCAAATGCAAAAACTACAAAAGCAAAGTGGAGTGGCTGGGTCAAATGAATATGCATTTATAATTTCAATAGCTGTAGCCGAATTGTTCTCCAGAGGATTTCTTCCAATTTACATGCTCAACAGAAAGATCTGAGTGTTGTTTCTACATATCTTTGCCAACTCAGTATACGGACGAATGTTTGATGTTTGTAGGTGGAATCCTACGTTGGGCCTTGTTTATATATGCAATTCCCTTACTATAGGTGAAATTGGGCATCTTTTCAAATGTTTGAGCCATTCAAATTTTCCCTCCCTGTGGATTGTCTGTTGATGTCCTTCACTCACTTTTTTCTATTGAAGATTGTTGGGTTTTTTCCTTATTGATTTGTAGGAGCTCCTTATATATACTAGGGAAGTTAACTATCTGTTTATGGTGTTAACCACAAATACTTTTCCAAGTTTCTTGCTTGTCCGTTGGCTTTGTTTATGATAGCACCTACCATGCAGAAATTTGAAAAAAAATTTTTTTTGGAGTTAAATTTATCAAGCTTCTATTTTATGACTTCTAGATTTTGTGTCATGATTAGAAAGACCTCAGGATGAAAAAAGCAATTATTTAATTTATTGAAGTTATAAGGCACTGACATGGAAATAGACACCATCATCTCCTTTAACTAAAAGTCCCTGGTTAGGAAGACCTTGGGAGACCCTGGGCTTTCGTAAGACTTTCGTTGGTGTAAGTTGATTTACTCCAACCACTGCACTGAATCAGAGTGAAGACTGAAACCTGGAGCAGAAAAATCCACACAGAGTTGGTGTAGAATGAGTCTGCTCACTTTCCCTTCCGGGGACCTTGCTGTCTCTTTGTAAGCCATCCCCAGGTGAAGGAAACTCACACTGGGCTGATTTCTGCATGCACCCTATTCCTGACTCTGCTGGGAAATGGGGGAGAGAGGCTGTTGGTTCCAAAGAGAGAGGCAGATTCTCCGTGAGCAAGGGGGTCTGTGCTCTGAAGGAAGGGTGGGGTGCCTGCCAGGTGGGGGAGGAGCCTTGGCTACCTCCCCTTCCCACCATCTTCCCTGGCCCTCCCCCTCCTGGAACCCGCCACTTTCCTATCAGAATGCCCCCCCTCAGTGCCCAGCACCCTTCCCTTGAGCCATATCCCGAGGACTCGTTCCTCTCATTAATATCTGCACTTCTAAGAAGCAGGGGCTTAGTTTACAGTGAGTTGGGTTTACTGAGAGGAGAAGCTCATGGAGCTCAAGCTGCAGGGTCTGTCCCGCACTTTCCAGGCCCCCGGGATGGGCCCCAGCAATGAGTTCTCATGGTCACAGGTTTTTGTAAAATTTGTCATTTTGAATGATTTCACTAAGGGTGCCCCCTCCCAAATTGTGGGCGCTTCGAGCCCCACAACCCGTGGATGATCTATACTTAAGTAACCGTAATGGTGGGATCTCGGGCAAGCTAGAGGGAAAGCGTTATTTGGGAGGGGAGGATCCTCCTGCCCTCTCTAAAATCACGTGGAGCCAGTGAAGCCCTCTCAGCCTGAAGCTCACAGAGCACTGTGTCTTCTTCACCCCTGTGTCCCCAGTCCCTTGTGCAGAGCCTGGGCCATAGCACAAAATGAGCCAGTGAGTGAGCCAGTGAAGAATGTGCCCCGGGCGAGCACTGGTCACCTCCCTTCCACAGCAGCCCTTCTCAGAGAAGCAGAAGCAGCCCCAAGGCACTGACTCCCTCTCCTAGGCCCAGCCCAGCAGCCACTTCCTCTTGGCTGTAGTGAGAGGTGCAGGTGGGACCTTGATTGCAGGGTGGGGAGGAAGGTGGTGTCCTTGGATGAGAAGTGTTCAGTGTTCTCCGGGTTGGGGTGGAGTGTGTGTTCAAGTGTGAGTGGAAGATTCTGAGTGGGAAGGAGGAGGGCAGCAATGCCCCACGGTCCACATGTACGCACCTCCAACCTCCTCCCACTCTTTTGGGTAGTGTTCCCCTTCTTCCCTTTCCCTCAGTCACCCCTGCCTTTCAGACCCTTCCTAACTGGCAAGTCTTTCCAGATTATCTCCAATCCAGACCACACCTGCCTTCAGTGTCTCCTTGGGAATTTTGGATGTGATTAGCTCTGTTTGTTCATCCACTCCTATTGTTGGGTCTCCTCTGTCCTCTCCAAGGCTCTGTAATTTCTGCTCCTTACATCCTGCTGAATCTTCCTTCCTGGTGGGGACAGCCTCCCTCCTCAGACTAGGAGCTCTGTTCCCCAGTAACTGTTGGCATTTCTGTAAAAGGTAAGAATGGAGGGGTGGGGCAGGGAGGGTCACTCTCAGACAGGGGTCTGGGGGTGAGTGGAGACCCAGGGGTCTATTAAAAGACCCCAAGAAAGTTTTTGAAAAGCACATGGGCTTTTCTCCCCTTTCTTCTTTTTTAGTAATAAAAAAAAAATTGGCACTAGGTTTGACTTTAGCTTCAAAATTCCAAATATATAAGGAGTGCCAAGTGAAATTCAAGTATCCCCTAGCCCTAGCCTCTAAACACCCCGTTCCCCTTCTTGCCCTCAAATACTATTACCAGGCACCACTGTGTATGAAATATGTTTACGTAGGCTTAGATTTTCTCTTTAATTAAAAAAAAAATGGTGTGCCACCCACTTTGGACAACTGGCAGTATCTTTAAAGCTGACCACTTGCATGCCCTATGACCCGGCAATGTCTTTCCTAGGTTTCTCCCCAAAGAAATGCACGTGTCTGCTCACCATGAGACTTCAAAATGTCCATAACAGCTTCATGTATAAATCAAACAGTGGAGGGGCGCCTGGTGGCTCAGTCGTTAAGCATCTGCCTTCGGCTCGGGTCATGATCCCAGGGTCCTGGGATCGAGCCCCACGTCGGGCTCCCTGCTCGGCAGGAGGCCTGCTTCTCCCTCTCCCACTTCCCCTGCTTGTGTTCCCAATCTCTCTCTCTCTCTCTCTCTGTGTGTGTGTCAAATAAATAAATAAAAAATCTTAAAAAAAAATCAAACAGTGGAAACATCCAAAATGCCCATCAAAGATAGAATGGATAAATAAATTATGGACTATTCTCATAATGGGACTTTACGAAGCAATGAACATGAAGCCGTGGTCGCTATGCACGACAACACAAACATATCCCATAAACATGATGTTGAGTGAAAGAAACCAGAGTCAGAAAGGGGTGTATTGTGTGATTCTGTTTAGAGAAACACAGCCACAAAGAATCGATAGTGTTAGGTGTCAGGCTAGTGGTTACCTTTGAGGGAAGTGAGGGTGGGTGACATGGCCATGGGGAGAGAGGTATCTGGAGCATTCCAGGTCCCTGCATGGGCCCAAAATCCTGAAGACCTTGTTCCTGTCCAGGGCCCACAGTGCACTGGAGTTGAGGACCCACAAGAAAATAAGAATGGGGGTGACATCATGACAGAAGAAAGGCATCCCAGCTTGGGAAATGTGGTGAGCCCCACAAGGGCTGAGCAGACTGGATGACCAGCCCTCTACTTGGTCTTGGCAGCACGTTAGCCTGAGCAGGGCTGGGAGACAAATGAGGTGGTGAACAAGGCACAGGATTTGAGTCAAAAACCTTCCCATTCAGTTCAACAGACACAAGTGCCTGCCCTGGGCCGGACACAAGTCTAGGCTCTCTAGGGACCCGAGATAACAAAGGCTTGGTGTCTGCTCTTGGGGAGCTCACAGTCTGGTGGGAGAAAGACGTGGCAGATAGATGAATAGTTAGCATGCCACGTGACACATGCCAGAGAGGTATGTGCTTTGTCACAGGGGCCCAGAGAAGGAAGTATGTGACTTGAGCCGGGAGATGACACACGAGAGCTGAGTCGTGAAGGGCAACCAGGAACCGCGAGGCCAGCAAAGGCGCTCTCGACAGGGGGGCACAGCATGTGCAAAAGCTCGGAGCTAGGGAAGATCATGGTGTGTTGGGGAGCTGCATTTTGTCTGGAGCATAAAATCTGTGCAGCAAAATGAAAAGAGGTGAGGAAGCTACTGGCACAGGGCAGGGCCCAGAACTGTGAAGAGCTTGGCTTACCTCACTCGGGAGTTTGGACAGGAACCCACATGTCATCCATCTTGCCCTTCCTCCCTCCCTTCCTTTCTCTCCCTCTCTCTCTTTCTCTGTCTCCACCCTTCCTCGCTCCGTCCCTCTTTTGCTTCACTTTCCTTACACGATACAACTAATACGTGCTGCCTGCAATAACTTTGGAATATGCAAAAACCAAGAGTGGGAGCTCAGGGAAGAGAAGAACTTTGCTAATTCCCCATCATTTCCTCAGGGTCTATTTGTGGCACCTGACACTAGGTAGACACTCAAAAAAATATTTGCTGGTGACATGGGTGCTGGGCAGCACCCTGGAGCCACAGTCTGGGCAAGACAGACGGGGGACTGTCCCCGCCAGGGTCACTGTAATTCACCAGCAACAGTCACTTGGCAAGTGCCGTGGCGGGGAACTGGGGCAGAAACCCCTAACCCTGGGGTGTGGTGGGGAATCCAGGGAAGGCTTCCCAGAGTGAGCAGTGCAGAAGCTGAGAGCTGAAGGCCTGGGCAGGAATTCTTCAGAGGGAGAGTGTTCCCGGCAGAGGGAACAGCATTTGAGAAGGCCCAGAGGCCAGAGAGCCCTAGTGGGGGTGTGGGGGAGGGGGTGTTGACTTTAAGGATGAAACAGCTATAGTGTAGAGCTGCAGGAGGGGAGCAGAGGTGAGTACAAAGCTGAGTAGGGGTCATATCTTGAAGGCCAAAGTAAGAATATGGGGCTTTGTCTTCATGACAGTGGGGTTTAGGCAGAAGAGTGCTGTGGTATATTTTGAAGCAAAGAGAAGGATCAGAGGGGGCAAGGAGGTAGGAGGCTGGCAGACAAGAGACTGTTAACACCAGCGGACAGAGGGGAGGGTGGTCCAGGTGAGGCCAGAGGCCCCGGCAACAATAGGCCAAAGAGCGGATTCTGGAAGTCCTTAAAAGATAGACTGGTCTCAGGGTGCCTGGCTGGCTCAGCCAGTGGAGCCGGTGGGGCTCTTGACCTTGGGTCTTTTGAGTTCGAGCCCCACATTGGGTGTAGAGATTACTTGAAAATAAAAATCTTAAAAAAAAAATGGTAGACTGGCGTTGGGGACTGAAGAACAGAGGGGGCAAAGGAGAGAGGAGTCTAGCATGACTCCAGGTTTCCAGCCGGGACACTGGACTCATCTCAGGGAAGAGGAGTTCTGACATTATGCAAACGCTATACAAAGTTCCTGCCACTTCTTCTTATTCAAATGCAGTTGGCTTGTGGTTCCATGGAGGATGACTGACAGAAGCAACAGATGGGCTGTCCTGGAGCTCTGCTGGCTCTCGTCCTCCTGCCCTCTCCTTGCCAGCCTGCTCCTTCCTGTCTGAAGGGCTCACCCCAGCTCTGGTTCTTGGTCTTTGGACTCTCTTCAAAGTCCTTTCCCCTCCCTCCACTCCCTAGTTCTTAAGAAAGCAGAAATTTTTCCTCCTTGGCCCTGCGCCCAGCTGCCAGCCCAGGAATGCATGATCCCTCCCCGCTGTCACCTGTTCCTTGCTCATTCCTGCATGGAAATGCCCCACCAGAGACCAGCTCGGCCACCCCGGCTCGCTTTCCCTTTCTTCCGCCTGGGGTTTTCAGCGAGCCCATCAGGCTGACCCTTCCTGCATCTTTGGTGCTCTCACTTTTCCAATGAAGCCACAGCTTCTCTGAAAATCTTCACCCTTCGAGGACCCCCTTGATTGTGTGCGAGTGTGTGTTCCTCACGCATGCGCGCACACGGGCAGACACCACCAGAGCGGTAGGTCTGCTCCAGCACAGGCATGTGCTCAGCCTGACCCTGACACACAGATATTGAGGCCCAAACCCAGGTATGTGCAGGGAGACGGGCCAGACTGGAAGCTCCCCAGGACAGAGACCGGTCTGATTTGTTCGTTTCACATCCCGGAAGCCTGGCACCCAGCAGGTGCTCGGTCAACGTGTGTCGAATGGAATAATGCGGTGGATTTGGACATGTGCTGTTGCAGACTTCCCTTCAACTGCCTGCCCAGTTGCAAAGAGTGGGGTGAGCTGATGGTTCTAGGTCTTAGCCTCTTCCAGAAGCCCGGGGCTGGGGCCAAGGTGCAGAGAGGGGCACCCAGGACACAAAATGTGAGGACATGCTGGCCGTCAAAGTCATGTGAGCACCTCCTGTGGGCGTGTGCTGTGGGCACCGCCTCACCTCTCCAGCCTTGAGCTTGAGGGCCACTGGCTGAGCACAGCGGCGATTCTAGGGTCTGGTCATTTCTGCCCAGCGCTGTCAGGGCCCCTCTGCTGGGCAATCTTTGCTCTGCGGTTCTCCGGATGGGCTGGGAGGCAAAGGTCAGATCTGCCCATCCTGCCTCTGCCTGTTTCCTTTCTCACAAGTCACTCCCCGGGGACCCTTCCCCATGCCCACCTCCATCTCAGCAGCTGCTTCCTAGAGAACCCAGCCTGCTGAACAGGTACATCCAGGTGACAAAGAAATAGACACACACACATGCCCATGTGAGTACCTCTCGCTCAGTCCCGAACCCAGTGCCTGGCATACACTAGGTGTTCCATAAATCACCAGACAATGGCTGAATGATGGGAGGCTAGTGACCAGATATGTTAACCCAGCTAGATGTCCCTAACCTGGTGTTCCCAAGGCACCCTTGAAGGCGACAATGGAGATGGAAGAGTTCTTTCCCTGGAATCCCAGTCTCGTGGAATATGTGCTTTTAGATGAGATAAAGCCATTCGGGTTAACTAAAAGGCCCAACCTTTTGTCTTGACAGGAATGATATCAGGGTAGTGTGGTAACACGGGGTTATCTTGGGGTGAGCAATGGTTCCCAGTGGCAACTCCATACAAACATGTTTTTTACTGGGCACAGTGGAGGCGGAAGTGAGGAGTGGGAAGGTCGATGGCTCTGGACGGTCAGATGAGGTATCCTCGGGCAAATAAATCATCCCACGTCTCTGAGGCTCTGCATTCTCACCTGTGGAAGCATAACAGGCCCCAGAGTCTGGGGTTTTGGATAATCAGGTCCCCCCAAGATACTTTCCCCTCCATTATCTCATTTGATTTTCACACTAATCCCAGTGGCTCCCTGGGCAGGAAGCCCTATTATTCTGATTTGCCTTTCAAAGCCAGCCCAGATAAGCCCTTCTCCAATAAATGCTTCTCTCTCTGCCCGTCCCCCCATCTCCCCCCCCCCCCCCCCCCGCCCCACCTCCAGGTTAATCATTGCATTCTGGGGGCTGGGTGGCCTCTGAATCTGGCATGGGCTCCTGCCTTTCCACTCAACCCCCTACCTTGCATCAAGGGCACTGACCCCTCATTGTCCCTTTGGTTCCCCAGGGCCTGGCACACAGTAGGGCCCAGTGGCTGTTGTAGGAACACCAAACTCATTGTTCATAGGGCAGACCACCATCTGGATTCTGTCTTCCACAGTGCTCCTGAGTCCACTCTGCACCTGCCCTTTCTAGAAGCTCGATAGGTGGGCATTTGTGTCTTCATCCCAGTCGCTAGTGACAGTTCTGGCCAGGAAGAATCCAACAGCAGAGCCCTGGGCCCCCTCTGCAGAGGGCGTCACCCTCAGGAAACCAGTCCTACAAATAGCTGGTTCCAACACCAAAGAGCTTGGAAATTACCTGCCCTGCCCTGGGCCCAATGTCATCTTACAAGCGCCCAGCCCAGGACTGGAACCCAATGGGCGCTTCCCTAATGTCAAATGCTAGTTCCTGCCCCCTCCCTTCCCTAAGCAGGTGAAGGTAGGCAAAGGGGAGACTCCAAATGGGTTTCCAGTTTACGCCTTTATTACGGCCGAGTGCAGGGGTCCCCCCCACCGGCCACCCACTCCCCCTAGCGCCCGCAGCTACTTTGTAATTTATCCAAGTCTGTTTCCTGCTCTCAGGGTTCTGGGTGGCCTTCTCCTTGGGAGGAATTTGAGGGGTGAGGCAGCCGCTGGGGTTATAAACAGTTGTGTTATGATGAACAGCAAGGATTTGGAGCTGGGCAGTCCCAGCTGAGCCACCCGGGCAAGTCACTGCACCTCTCTGGGCCCAGGGTCCTCATTCTGTGAAATGGGGGTTATAACAGTACCTCCTCATTGGGTTGGCAAGGGTCTTGGATGAGGAAATATTTGTGAAGGGACGGGCAGAGTAAGAATAGTGATTTTTAGAATCTGTTGCCATTGAGGGGCAGTGGAGAAACTGGGCAGGACCCCTCCAGAGCTGCCCCCCAGCCTCGAGTGAGCCCAGGAGCTGCCCTGGCAGGTGAAGGGTACCCAGGCAGCCCTGCACTCCCTGCCACCAGGGCTGGAAGGTCCTGGGTGCTTGCATAAAATTTGGGATGGGGGATCCAAGCGGTTCCTTGTTGGCAAAGCCCCGCTCTCCCTGGGCGCAGAGGCTGCAAGCCTCAGCCAGACTTTCCCGGTGATGACATGTACCCACTCTGGGCAGGGCCTGTCAACTGCTGCCATGGCCATGCTGCCCCACCCCGCTGGAGCGAGAACGGAACAGCGTGTCTCCCTCTGGGTGTCAGCCTGGCCCAGTGCCCCGGGCCCCAGGTACAAGGGTGGAGAATCAGGCAGAGAGAGCGAGACAGTGGACCCTGGTTCAAGTCCTGGCTCTGTTTCTGGTAAACTGATGTGACTTGGGGTAGGCCCCTCACCCTTGCTAAGTCTCAGTTTCAAGACTTTCAAACTCTCAGTTTCCTTTTCAGCTCAAGGAGGTGTCTCCCTCCCACTCTTCCAGGAAAAAGCAGCCTCTTTCCTAGATGTTTCCTGCCCTCTTGCTTCTGTCAAGAAACCTGGGTTTGGATTCTAGTCTCATTCATTCATTCATTCATTCATTCATGTTCTCCTAAGGACCGGGCCCGTTCTGCTCAACACCTATTCTTGAGGCTTAGGGGTTGAGAGGAGAAGAAAGGTCACAAGCCCGCGTGTACCGCAAATCAGTCAGGTGACAGCCGTGCCCAGAGGGGCTCAGAGGGTGTGAGGGCAGCTCTGAGGGGTCAGATGGGACTGAAGGAGAGCCAGATGCGGCACACCGGAGGGAAGGGAGTGCATTCGGGCCGAGGGGCAGGGTATGTGCCTGAAAGGGCAGGAATCAAAAGCCCTGGACGGTGAGCGACCACCCTCAGACCATTCAGGCCTTCGCTTCTGTGCACTGGCCCCTGCCCAGACCTAGGCCCAGCCCTGCTGTGGGGGATCCCTGGGGCTGGGAGCAGCGTGTTGTGTGTCCCGCGCCCCCTCCCCCCCCATGATTCTGTGCGCAGCTTCAGTGGCTGCTCTCAGCTGGTCGCCAGCAACCACTGGAGGGACGAGATGGGCCAGCTGTGGACGCTGGGTCACTAGCTGCATCTCTTCACTCTCCCTTTTGGTTTTCATTCTCGGTTCTCGTCTCTCTTGGGAGCTGTGATTTTCCTACTGCTGAGTCACCCAGGGAAGGGCAATAAAGGAGCGTGATTAAAAGTGTTTCAGTTCCCGGGATTTCCCATTTCTGTTTACAGGAATTCAAAGCAAAGCCACAGCAGTACCTGTGGTGAGCTAGACAGAAGCCTCTGTGGGGCCCTAATGAGGTACCCCACCAGGCCTGGGCTCTCTTAGGGCACAGCCAGGGTCTCCCTGACAGACCTAGGGCTCCCCAAGGGCAGGGGCACTACTTCCCCTCAGACTGGGCTCCCTGAGGGCAGGGCTGTGTCTCCCCCTCAGACTGGGGCTCCCTGAGGGCAGGGCTGTGTCTCCCCTCAGACTGGGGCTCCCTGAGGGCAGGGCTGTGTCTCCCCTCAGACTGGGGCTCCCTGAGGCAGAGCTGTGTCTCCCCCTCAGACTGGGACTCCCTGAGGCAGGGCTGTGTCTCCCCTCAGACTGGGGCTCCCTGAGGCAGGGCTGTGTGTCCCCCTCCATCAGGTGTTTCCCTGGAGTATATTCAACTCTCATTCTTCGGTACCAAGCCCCCTGTAGCCAAGGGTCACTGGGTGTCAGGAACAGAATAGGTGGCCTCCTGGGGCTCGTCTTATGTCAGGGGAAGTAGTCAGGACATAAAGTGTCTCATTGCTCTCCTGTGTTCCTTTTTCCTCTTGCCTTTACCCTCTCCCAGTCAGACCACAAAAGGTTGCAACCGTTTCTTCATCTTCTCCCACCCATCCTACATTGAATCCATTCCTACCCAGCCCTTTGGTCCCCTGTTCTAGCCTCGAACCACTCTGGTACTCATTGACCAGGGAGCAAAGGTGGCCGAATTGGATACTGTGGGTGAAACCAGTGACCAAACAGACGGTGGAAGCCCTGGCCATCTTCCCTCTTGTCTCCTCTCACTGATAGCTAACCGAAGGCCAGCAGGGCTCGTTCTGGCTCTGTCTTCAGTGGGAGCTGAGGGCCAGAGGACCGGCTCTGTACTCAGAGGGAGAGAACAGGAATGCCTTGCTGATAACTGGCTGGGACCAGGAGAAGTGAACATAGCTACTTGTGAGAGATTCTGCCAACATCTGCCATCCCTTACATCGTCGGTGACTCTGGGGTCACTGCCCTAGGGCAGCCCAGGGTGACTCCACACACAGCTGTCCCTAGCTGTCCCTAGCGGCAGCAGCTACTCTTTGCAGAGCCTGTCCTTTGGACTGTGGCTGTTAAAGAACGCTGATTTTTCTCAAACTTTTCCACCAGAATGGTGCCCAAAGGGGCCAGACCACATTCCCCCAAGGGTCTTGGCTCAAAACAGCCAACTCAAAGCCCTAGTAGAATCTCAAGGCTTCTGTTTATCTAAAACCCACACATAAGTTTTGCATTCTATCCCATCATAACTGTGTTTAATACAAAAAATAATATTTTCCTCACATTCTTTGAGTCAAACGGATGTTGCAGGAAGATGGGGCACATTTATCCTTTGGCTTTGTGGCCAAAGCAAAATGGTGGCACAATGGTGCCTGTAGTGGGAGTCTAGAGCAAGTGGCACAGGGCCCACGTGGCCTCAGATTTAGTCCTGGTGCAAACCTGCCCCCCAACCTCAGCTGTGCAAGAAGGTTCTCTGTCGGAGTGCCTGGGTGGCTCAGTGGGTTAAGCATCTGTCTTTGGCTCAGGTCATGATCTCAGGGTCTTGGGATTGAGCCCCTCATTGGGCTCCCTGCTCAGCAGGGAGTCTGTTTCTCCCTCTCCCTCTGCCCCTCCCCACCGCTTGTGCTCTCTCTCTCTCAAATAAATAAATAAAATCTTAAAAAAAAAAAGTCTCTCTGTCCTTCCTGACCTCCCTTACCCAGGTATTCCAGTTGGCTCCCTGAGGGTGTGAACAGGGGTGGGTGAAGGGTTGGGGATGTGCTACCCTGTGCGTAGGGCTCTATGGCTCTTCTTCCAGAGAGGACTTGGCTCTGTTCCCCTGGAGAGACCTGAGAGGAATCCCATTATTGGATTCAGGCAGTTAATGAATCCAGGGACAGTTGGGGATGTCTCCCATATCCGGTTCCAGAAGGCCTGTCATGCCCACAAGCCTGGCCACTTGACAGGCGGCTGTGTGGGACCCAGCAGCTCCTGGAGGGGCTGTGAGGGTGCATGCCCCGAGGAGGAGCTTCTTTGAGCTCAGGGAGCTGCCCCTTTCTGCTCCCGTATGTCCAAACCAGTCCCAAGACCCAATATTTCCATCCTCCAAATGCTTCTCAAATCCATTTCACTTAATTTTTTCCCCAGTTTCACTGAGACATCGCGGACATACACAGCATGGTGTAAATTTTAGGTGGACGGTATAACAACCGGACTTCCATATATTGTGCAATGATTTCTACAGTAAGTTCAGTTAACATCCATCGTGTCAAATGGATATATAAAAAAAGAAAAAAAAAAAAAGAAAAAGTTTTTTCCTTGTGATGAGAATTCTTGGGATCTACTCTTTCAGGAACTTTCAAACATACCATACGACAGTATTAACTATAGTCACCGTGCTGCACGTTACACCCCAGGGCTTACTTCCCCCATAACCGAAAGTTTATACCTTTCAACCGCCTTCATCCAATTCCCCCTCCTCAAGCCCCTGCCTCTGGTAACCACAAATCTGTTCTCTTTTTCTGAGTTCTTTTCTTTCCTTCCCCCTTCCCTCCCTCCCTTCCTCCCTTCCTTCCTTCCTTCCCTCCTTCCTTCCTCCTTCCCTCCCTTCTTTCCTTCTTCCTCCCTCTCCTTTGTTCTTTCAAGATTTCCACATGTGAGATCACAGTACTTTTCTTTCTGTCCGACTTATCTGACTTAGCATAACGCCCTCCAGTTTCATCTATGTGGTCACAAATGGCAGAATTTCTTTTTTTATGGCTGAATAATATTCCATTGTTCCATACACCACATTTCCTTTACCCATTCATCTGTCAGTGGGCTCTCAGGTTATTTTCCGTATCTTGGCTACTGTAAATAATGCTGCAGTGAACATGGGGGTGCAGATATCTCATATATTCAGATATATTTCCGGAAGCGGACTTGCTGGATCATATGGTATTTCTATTTTTAATTTTTTGAGGAACTGTTCTACTGTGAAAACAGTATGGAGACATAGCAACCGCACCAGTTTGGAATCCTACCAGCAGTGCATAAGGGGTCCCGGCATTTATCTCTTGCCTTTTCGATGACAGCCCTTCCAACAGGTGTGAGGTGATATCTCATCGTGGTTTTGATTTGCAGGTCCCTGGTGATGAGTGATGTTGAGCACCTTTTTATGGACCTATTGGCCATTTATTTGTCTTCTTTGGAAAAATGTCTATTCAGGTCCTTTGCCCATTTTAATTAAAAAAATTATTTGTGGGTTTTTTTTGTTTTTGTTTTTTTTTTTTTGCTATCGAAGTGTGTGAGTTCTTTATACCTTTTGGATATTAGCCCCCTATCGGATATATGGTTTGCAGATATTCTTTCCTATTCCCATAGGTTGTATTTTCATTTTGTTGACATTTTCTTCAAAATAATCTTTGAATCTTATCTCAAAATCTTATCTCATTTTTTGGTTTAAAACCCTTTAAAGGCCTCTCTCCCTAGATTCCAGACAATGTCCAACTGGTCTGGCTATCTCTATCCTCATCTCTTTCCTCTCTCTCGACTCTGACATCTTTTTTCTTTCTTCCGTCAGAGGCTTTGCACATGCTGTTCCCTCTCAATATAGAACACTTATCCCCTCATCCCAACCTTGTGCCCCATTCTTCTCCCCCAACCAGTCTGACTCTTAATCATTCTTACTCTTATTCACCCTGCACATTTGTGTCTCCCATGTTCCAGGCCTGGGGGAAAGTTCTTCCTCAGGCTCCCAGAGCACCTCTCCTCACAGCAGCTGGATGATGCTTATGTGGTGTTATGTGGTGTCCTATTCCCGCAAGGGTGGGTCATGACAAAGTAAGAAGCAGAAAAGTCTCTGGCCTTTGTGTCTCAACCCCAATCCCTTAGGGGAACTACAAGGATGTGGGAGTAAAAAATAGGAGAAATGTTTAAAAAAACAACAACAGTAAGCACATGAAAAGATGTTCAATATCACTAATTATTAGAATCATTAGGGAAATGCAAACCAACACTACAATGAGATGCCACCTCACACCCATTAGGATGACTACTATCCAAAAACCAAACAAACAATACAACAAGTACTGACTTAGAGAAGCTGGAACCCTCATGCACTGTTGGTGGGAGCATAAAATGGTGTAGTAACGGGATGCCTGTGTGGCTCAGTCGTTAAGCATCTGCCTTCGGCTCAGATCACGATCCCAGGGTCCTGGGATCGAGTCCTACACTGGGCTCCCTACTCCGTGGGGAGCCTGCTTCTCCCTCCCCCTCCACCTGCTGCTCCCCCTGCTTGTGCTTTCTCTCTCTCTCTGTCAAATAAATAAGTAAAATCTTTTTAAAAAATGGTGTAGTAGCTGTGGAAAACAGTATTGCAGTTCTTCCAAAAATTACAAATAGAGTTACTGGAAAGAGCAATTTCATTTCTGGGTATCTACCCAAAAAAACTGAAAGCAAGATCTCCAACTGATGTTTGTACACCCATGTTCATAACAGTATTTTTTTTTTAAAGATTATTTATTTATTTATTTGAGAGAGAGAGAGAGAGGGAAAGAGAACATGAGCAGGGGGAGAGACAGAGGAAGAAGTAGACTCCCCAGTAAGCAGGGATCCCCATGCAGGGCTTGATCCCAGGACCCTAAGATCATGACCTAAGCTGAAGGCAGACACCTAACCGACTAAGCCACCCAGGCGCCTCTCGTAACAGTATTATTCACAGTAGCCACAACAGGGAAGCAACCCAAATGTCCTTTAATGGATGAATGGATGAGCAAAATGTGGCCTATCCTCACAATGGTGTATCAGTCAGCCTTAAAAAGGAAGGAAATTATGCAGTATACTATAACATGGATGAATCTTGAGGATGCTAAGTAAAATAAACCACTCACAAAAAAATAAATATGGTATGATGCCAGTTATATGAGGAGCTTAGAGTAGTCAAATCATAGAGACAGAAAGTAGAATGATGACTGTCAGGGGCCGGGGTGAGGAGAGCATGGGGAATTACTGTCTAATGGGTACAGAGTTTCAGATTTACAAGACGAAAAGAATTAAGGTGATGGATGGTGGGGATGGTTGCACTATGATGTGAATGTATTTAACACCACTGAGTTGTACGCTTAAGAATGGTTAAGATGGTAAATTTTATGTTATGTGTGTTTTACCACAATAAACAAAACAGTGGGAAAAAAGGTAAAGAGGTCCCCTCTCCATTTGCATGGTAGATTGTATTTTCCAAAAATGGTCACAACCCTATTGCTTCCCCACATGCTCTTCCAGAAGAGGTGGCTACTTCCTCATCCCATGGAAACTGGGTGGGAGCTTGGGACTGCCTGGATGACAGAAGGCAGTGTGAATGTCCCATATGGCTTCCCAGGCTAGGTCGTATGGGGCAGTACAGCTTCTGTCCACTCTCAGGGTTCACCCTTGCCCAGCAGCCAATATGTCATGAGCAAGCCTAGGTCACATGGAGGTGAGCTAGGTCTCAGCCAACAGCCCATTCCAGACACGACTGAGCCAGCGACTCTGTAGATGACCCACCCAGGCTTCAAGCCGCCCTCGCTGATGCGGGCTAGAGCAGAGTTGTCCCCCCAGCACCTGCCTGACTTGCAGCTTTGTGAGTGAAATAACTGTGACCATTTTAAGCTGCCAAATTTTGGGGGTATTTTGTTACACAATCATAGTAACTAGACTGCCCTGGCCCCCATCCCGTCCTTGACTTGAAAAATACTTCTCCTGGGCTAGAAGAAAGGAGGAGAGAGTGAAAGGAGTTGATGGAAGAAGAGAAGGCAGAAGCAATAGAGAATGAATACATTCTCCTTTTACCCTGTTTGAGGAGGCATTTAAAATAGAGATTGAGTTATAAAGAAAGAAAGAACATTGTAGTTCTTGCCAATACAAGATTGTAGCTCTCTCTTTCCACACAGAACTGGGATTGCCTGTTGACCTGTTTGCGTCCTTGACCCCGTTCCTGTCGCTGTCTGGGTCCCCTGTGACTTCTCAGCTCCAGAATTATTCCTGTTACAGACGAGACACTCAATAAACATGTGTCAACGAGTCTATGAACGAATGGCGAATGAATGAAACCCAAAGCCCATCATGGATTTTTTCAGAAAGGTCTTGGTCATTTTCTCAGGGAACATTCATCCAAAGTCAGGTTGGGACACTTACTCCTTTTATAAATGAGGACACTGAAGTCCAGAGAGGGGCAGTGCCTGGCCCAAGGTCTCATGTCCCATGGGTGGCAGAGCTGACCCAGGACTCGGTCTCCAGGAGCCGAGCCCATGCTCCCCCCCACCCCTCCCTGTCTCCTGGCCCTGACTGCCACCAGGCTGCTCAGACCCTGGGAAGGATGGGCTGGGAGACAGTCTTCACTGTCTTCACTGTCTCAAATCATGATTTGCCTAAGTCTACTTGCTGGTCTGGTCCCAGTCCCTCAAGGGCAAATAGCAGATACAGAGAAATTATCCGAAAGGGAGCCCTTGAAGGCTAGTGGCTGGGACTAGGAGGAGGTGTTGCAGAAGGGTATCTGACATATAATAGGAACTCCATAAATATCTGTTGAGTTGAATTGAACTGAATTGAATTGAATTGACATAAACACCAAAATAAATATGTAATTACAAACTTGTAAGTGCTATGGAAGAAGGTTTCAGGGAGATGTGAGGGCTTTCAAGTGGGGTCATGCTTCCTTCTGGTAAGGCCTCTGAGGAGATGACACTGATAGGTAAGGAGTTGAGTGTGTGGGATGGAGTGGGGGAGAGCCTACACGCTGTTCTAGGCAGAGGAAACAGTTTATGCAAAAGCTTCCAGGTGGCAGAGAATCAAGCTTGTCCGAGGAAACCAAGAGAAGGTCAATGTGACCATTGCTGAAGGAAGAAGGCTGTGTATAACAGTGACACAGAAAATGAGGCTGATGAGGTAGGCAGAGACCAGACCAGTGGTGCTCTGGGCTCTTTGTCGTTTAGCTAAAAGACTTATCTCCCAGCTTCCCTTGGAGTGAGATGTGATCTTGTGACTAACTTTTAGCCCATGAAATAGAAGCCCATGGGCTCTTTAAGAAATCTCCTTGAAAGTGGTGGGGAGTGTGGAGCATCTCTCCTCCCCTTCTTCCTTCCTGAGTGAATGTGGACATTATGGCTGGAGCTCACATGGCCATCCTGAACCAGGAGATGATTGGAAGGTGATGATCTCGACGCTTAGTTTCAGGAGCTCAAAGGAGAAATCTGGTTTAGAGATGAAAATTTGAGAGAGGTCAAGCTGTGGTTGGTTGTTGAAATCTTGGCAGGCACTTGATGGCCTAGGGGGAAAATACGGAATGAGAAAAAAGATGGCCTAAGGATGAACCTTGGGAAAAACCAACATTTACAGAAAATAGAGCTGGTCATGGGGCTGGGATGGCAGATAGGACTCCAGTTAAAGTTTCCAGGCTCCATGGGCCCTACTGCAGGAGCTCCAACATCTCCCTCTGGAACTCTGTTATCTGCAGCTGACAACACTCTCAGGGGGCTTCTCAGTCCCAAGGGGCTAAGGCCTGAGATTAAGCATGGGGTGAGAGAAGACTAGAGCCCTGTAGTCTCATCTCTCCACAAATCTCATGGCCATAGGTCACTATTGTACTTGGTCCAGCACATTCCTCTCTCTGAATATCTCTAAAGATCTCACAAATTGTCCACCCGCTCCCCCAAGCTCAGAACAATGGATGCCTGGTTGCCCTGCATTTGAGTAGCTAAGTGTTCCCCAGAAGCGACGCTTTACCTGACAAAGAAGTTCAGTTGTCCTCCATTTTAGAAAGGAAGGAAAGAGGGGAGGAAGGAAGGAGCGAAGGAAGGAAGAAGGGAAGGAGGGAAGGAAGGGAGGAAGGAAGAGAAAGGAGGGAGGAAGGAAGGAAAAGAGGAAAGTATAAAAGAAGGACAGAAGTAAAGAGAGACAGACTATCCTGCTATACTTGAGAAGTGTGGCCAGGAGAGCAGGAGGAAATCCAGTAGAGTGCAGCCATGCATATGCCAATGTGCTATGAGGGACAAGTAAGATGAGACTGTAAAGTGTAGCTGATGCGAAGGGCTGACTGTTTCCCCTCAAAATTCGTATGTTGAAACCCTATCCCCAACGTGATGGTATCAGGAGGTCAGGGCTTTGGGAAGTGCTTCAGCCATGAGGGTAGATGGTATGTGAATGGGATTAGTGCCCTCATAAGGGACTTTTAAAGGAGGCCCGAGAAAGCTCCCTGTCCCCACTACCGTGTGAGGACACAGTGAAAACACAGCATCAGTGAACCAGGAGCAGGCACTCACCACACACCAGCACCTTGATCTCAGACTCCCCAGCCTCCAGAACTGTGAGAAATAAATTTCGGTTGTTTGTAAGTCACCTAGTCTATGGTATTTTGTTATAGCTGCCTGAATTGACTAATACACTTGACTTAGCAACCTGGAGGTCTGTCCTCACAGAGAAACACTTGAGGTCAAATTCTACATTAGAACAGGTTAGGGGAAGCAGGGTCAGGGGCTGTCTTTGGGGGCACTATTGGGCAGTGTGGAGACCCAGGGCTTTAATGCCAGGTGGGCTGGACACAAGTCTGGCTGGACGGAACCCCTGGCATTACCACCTCGCTGAAATGAATTGATGAGTCCAGGCACAGAGCAGGTGTTGAGGACGTTGGCATTTCCTTCCTTCCCCCATTTAATACTAGAGATGCCCGTGGGCAGTTCATATTCTCTGAGCCTTGGTTCTTGCTTCTGAAATAAAATGCCCAGCTCCACTGCCTCTCTTCCTCCAGCAGGTTAGTCTAGAAATGTTCTCATGGCTATGGTAGACAGAGCCAGAGCCAGACAGAGAGAGAGAGAGAGAAGGAAGCTCAAACTCATAAGTACTGTTTGAGCCTTTGTGGGCATCTCATTTGCTAACACCCCATTGGCCAGAGCAAGTCATATGACCAAGCCCACACAGAGCGTGGGAAAGCATTGCAGAGTCAGCCTGCAAAAGGGAGGGATCCAGGGAAAGATGAAGACTTGGGGCTGCTTTTCAGTCTACAACACAGGGCCAGGGGTGAGTAAAATATTAGAATGTCCCATGAGTCCCCCCTTCCCTCCCATTTCCCAGAACATGCGACAACTGACAATTTGGAGTGTTAGGAGAGGAGTAGCTCCGTGCTGGAAAGAAAACTATCAGTTAAGATTAAGTTTAGCTGCCAGGGACAGAAAATCCCAAACAGCAGTGGGCTAAATGAGCTAAAGGCATATTTCTCTCTCCTGTAAACCAAGCCCAGAGGGAAGCAGCTCAGGGCTGGTATCGCTGCACCACCATGGTTAGGGCTGTAGCCCTCCTATGTAGTCAGTCTACTTCATGAACACAGCTTTCACCTCATGGTCTAAAGGGGCCGTTCAAGCTTCTACAATCACGTCTAGAATATTCCAACAACAGGAAGAAGGGCTGAAAAAGGGAATTCTCCTTTCCTTTAAGGACAATTCCTAGAAGCTGTGCACACAAACTGACTCTAGCCTGTTGCCAACACCGTGGCCGTTCACCCCTTCTGACATAGTAATGGCATTTTTAACCAGTTGTATACCTGGTCGGCTGACCAGCCTTCTGTAGTTAGGTGTGGTCATGTGACTGACTTCCCAACAATACCGTGTGAGTAGAAATGATATTTACAGCTACTAGTTGTGACCTGAAAGGGAACAAGTATGACCTTTCTTTCTCCTTTCTCTCCTTCCCACTAGCTGAGATGTGGATGTGATGGCAGGGGCTGGAGCAGCCATGTTATATGATGAAACGAAGGTCTTACATTGAGAATGATGGAACAACAAGATGGAAGGATCATAGACAACCTCCTAGGCCTTTATATGAAAAATAAATACATTTCTCCATTAGTTAGGTCACTACTATTTTGCATCTCTGTTTCAGTAGCAAAACAATATCCCATCTAGTATACAAGCCTTAGTTCTTATCATAAGGCCACACTGCCTCAAGAGAGCTTGGAAAAGGAGGTCTTTATTCTGGGCAGCCATGTGCCCATCTAATAATTAGGGGTGCATTACTGGGAAAGAGCAGATGCTAGAGGAAAACCACCAGTTCTAGATGCTGGAGGGATAATGACAATAGTCGTAGTGTCTATCTACTGGGAGCCAGGCTCTGTGCTGACCACTTTGCCTCCATGTCCTTCTGGAATCTTCACAGACATCCTGAGGACAGGTATTAGAGTCCTGGCTTTAGAAGTGGAAAGACTGAGACCCAAAAAGTGATGTGACCTGACCAAGGTCACACAGCTCCTGGGAGTAGAACCTAAACCCGTGGTTCTTAAAGTGTACTTCCTGGACCAGTAGCTTCCACATAAGAACTTGTACGAAAAGTAGATTGTCCTAGAAATCACATACTCCGCGGATCGGGCCAGCAATCTGTGTTCGAACAAGCCCTCTTGGGGATGCGGATGCACAACTGGGGCTGAGGGCTAATGCTCCAAGCTGAACCTGGAAACAGTGTCCACTTGCCCTCACCTCCTCTCTCCCCAGACAAACCCCACCACCAAGAGAGATTTAACCCTGACCTGATCCAAGCTTTAGTTCTTCTGCCATCCCTACCCCTGGAACTTAGCTTAGCTGGTACACGCAGAGTCTCCGCCAGACGGGAAATGGCCCTGCCTTCTCTAAGAGATTCCTGAAGCGGGTGGGTGGAGAGGGGTGTAGCTGTGATGTCAGGCCCTGGATGTAGCTATGTAGTTTTGGGGTGGAAGGGGGAAGTTTGCACTATCTTGGAATCAAGACTTCTGAGGCACCTGACATTTCCTGTTGAATGCATGCGATCACACATTCTCTCTCTTTCCCTCCTAGTCCCGGGTCACTGTTGGCCAGGGTATGGTTGGTTTTCAGCGGGAAGTTGGCGGGGAGGAGGGCTGGGAGTCTATGGCATAGGCTTCAGGGAGTTTGTGCATTTCATGGACAGGAGGTGACGGTGATGAAGATGACAATGGCTATCATATCTGTAATATTTACTCTGAGCCAGGCCATTTTCTATGCTTATTATATGTATTGACGAATTTACTCTCAGAACCCTTTGAGTGAGGTAGTAGTATTATCCCCATGTTAGATGAAGAAACTGAGAGGTTAAGCAACATGTCCACTGTCACACAGCTGGTAAGGAGTGGAGCTGGGCTCCAAACTCAGATGATGTGGCTGCGTGTCCAAGCTCTTAGCCACTGGGCTATTCAGCCTCCAGATAATAGTAAAGATGTTTGTGGGACTTTTAATATTCCAGGTACTCTTGCAAGTGCTTTGCATATAAAAAAGTGGGACACTCTTACCATGGTGACAACTGAAATATTTCCAGCAGACACTTGGCATTGGAGGATTAAACCTTTGTGGTTTGGGCTATTTTTTATAACTCTGTGTGTGCGTGTGCGTGCGCCCGTATGCTTGCATGCATGCACACATGTGTGCTTCTCGCCAGAAGTGGGAAAGGCGAGGCCAAATATTGTTGCTCTTCCCGTGGTGTCATGTTCTAAAATGAACCTGTGCATCACACTTGTGGTTCCTGGGGAAAAATAAACCAATCCCCACTACCAGTCGAAACAACAATATTTGCGCAGCTCCGGTAATAACCACTGGAACCCGCCCTCCTCCTGGCTTGCTGGTGGCACCTTGCTCTCTGCTCCCTCTCGCTCTCGGGGCCTCTGCAGCCTTTTTTCCATGCAGCTCCTGTTCTTGGGCTCACAGCAGCTGCTGGCTCAGGGCTCGCCTCCTCTGGGAAGCCTTCCTGGATGGCTCATGCCTCCACTCTGGGCAGGACTCAGCTCCTGAGAACTTGATACTGCCTTGTTTTCACTCTCTTCCTTGGACCTCTGTGAAACAGGACTCTGGCTCTCTCTCTACTGCTGTGATCGAGCTTTTTACGTCTCTCTGCCCCTTTTTCTCCTCCCCCCAAGTTCAGTTCTTCCCTTCTCTTTCTGCCTTCCTTTCCCTAATTTTTCCTTCCCTTCATTCCCCTTCCTTGCCTTTCTTTGGCATCCCTTTCTAGCCCTGCCCATTCCTGCTTCTCGGCCTTTGCTCTTGAGGTTCATCCACGTGGTCTGCCTTCCCCCGCTCCTCACCTGTCAACCGGGGCCCAGCTCAGGGCCTCGTGCCTTGATCCAGCCTTTCCTGATGTCTACGGGCGTCTGACCTCATAACCTCCTCCTCTGACTGGCCATGCCTCTCCACCATCTAATCAGCCCCGCTAATTCAAGCATTTGAATCTCTCTGGACTTATTTGGCATTCATTGAAATATTTATTGCGAACCCATCCCGTACAAGGCCTGCTTCTTCCTTTGCCTGGAAAGCTTGTATTCATGCTTCAAAGCTCACCCAGGAAATATCTCCTCCTGCCTTGACCCCCCTTTCCCACAGCTGGGCAGGTGTCTCCTCTGCTCCCATGTCTCCTGCCCAGTTTGAGTGTAATTAACACGTTCAGTGTTACGAGACAGTGCCCTGTCCTCTCTGCACTGACCCATTCCCACGTACTCCGCAGACTTCTGCCCCGCATGTGCTGGGGAGGAAGCACCTCCCTCTTCAGGCAGAAGCCCTCACATGCTGAGAAATGGGAGTGGGGAGTCATATGCCTCTCTTCCTTGCCCCTCGGAACAGGCAGCTCTGAGGCACGCTCCACCCAGAGTTCTGCAGCAGGCTGGAGCCCGATTGCCCAGCAGCCCTCCCCTGCCCGTCAACTCTCTGGATCACTCTCCTTTTCCTCCTGGTGCTCTTTGGAGCCACTTCTCAAATCAACTACTTGACAGCCAAATCCTGCCCCATGATCTGCTCCTGGGAAACTCAGACAAAGAAGGTAAATCATAGAGAACTGACTGTGCCAGGTGCATGAACTCATTCCACCTACACCACAGCCTTCCTCCTGAGGCCGATTGCTGTTGGCACATGGGGGAAACTGAGGCACCGGGAGATTAAGTAGTGAACAACTGTCCCACTCTTCCTGGGACTGAGGGGTGTCCTTGGAGGCGGCACTTTCCTAGGACAGTCTCCAGAGAACTGGGACCAGTTGGCCGCCCCAAGGTGAAGTGACTTGCCCAAGGGTATACAGGTGTGAGTTGGCAAGTGCCCCAGGGACCAGCTCTGGACCACCCGCGGAGAAGGAGCTGTATTCCAGATGGTGGGGGGGGCGGTCACACTTTGCACTTTTCTGTGTCTCTAAGGTTTGCACTGAGGAGTTGTTTGTTGTTTGAGCTAGATGCTGGGGATAATAAGAAAACAAATGAGTGAGGCCAGCCCCTGCACTCAGGGCACAGCTAGTCAGATGGGGGAGACATGGCGCTCCAAGTCTGACAAGGACTTTCCTGTGGGGAACACGGTCTGTCCCTTCTTCCCTGACTTCTCAGCACGGCCCAGAACATGGTTGAGGGGAGCCTTTTCCCCCTTCCTTCATGTTGCTGTCCCCAGCCAGGCAGAAGCAGGTAAGGGTGATGGGGTGTGCCTGGCACCTGGGCCTGGGTCTCCACTCTTGTTACCCTGAGCCAAAGCTGGAGCCTCTCCTGGATCAGGGAGGCTGAGTGGATTCCTCCATGATTTTAATTCAGTGTTTTGAGCCTCCAACTCCCAGCTGGGCTGCAGTCTGGCTCAGGGAGGGAGCTCGGGTTGATGAATTGGGTGCTCGGATCAGTTGGGTCTTTGTGGGAAGTAGATGGCACTTCCCGAAGGTTCATTGCTGAGGGTGTGATGAAGGGAGCATGGAGAGTATGGGCAGGTCTAGGTGATGGTGCAGCTCAGGGACCGGCGACAGTGGGGAGTCATTATGGCCCCTGGTCCTGAAGGGGTGGGGAGCGGGGCTCTCACTAGAGCCCAGTCAGTGTTGCTACCTTGGGAAAGGCGCCAGCCGGACAGGCGCTGTGCCCTCAGGGAAGGAGTACAGCACTGCCAAAACCAGGGCCTGCTGGGAGAGGGGGCAAATACCCTGACTCCTCTCCCCTCCTCCCCTCCCACCACTTGCCCTCTTAGGCTTCCGCAAGTCAGAAGCCAAAGACCAAAGGAGCCTGGGTGACTCAGCCCATGGAGGTCAGACCCTGCCCCCACCGGGGAGGTTCAGGGGTTCAGAGAAAGTCCGAGAGTGGATGGGGAGAAGGAGCCAAGACAGATTATCAAGGAGCGCTGTTGCAGGCTCACACCCACCCCCCAGGGAAGCGACCTGACCCAAGAGGTCAGCCAGTGGGCCGCTCCTCCAATACACACACGAACCCTCTCACTTTACTGGTGGTCTCCTGCTGCCTCCCAGAGCCTTGGCAAATGTATTCCCTCCATCCCTGCCTCACTTCCTGCCCCTCCCAAGTCCACTGGAGGCCAAAGGCTGGGAGGGTCTAGGAGGTCTTCTCAAAGGAAGTCAGGGAAGAAGGGACAGACCGTGTTCCCCACAGGAAACTCCTTGTCAGACTTGGAGCGCCATGTCTCCCCCCATCTGACTAGCTGTGCCCTGAGTGCAGTGGCTGGCCTCACTCATTTGTTTTCTTATTATCCCCAGCATCTAGCTCAAACAACAAACAACTCCTCAGTGCAAACCTTAGAGACACAGAAAAGGGGTGCAGAAGGGCTCCATGAGCTGCCTGATGAAAGAGGGTGGGGTCAGGGAGAGCTTCAGGCCAGGAAGAAGAGAAAGGGAGGGGAGCAAATATTTCTGAGCCCTACGATGTAGCAGATCCAACTCGGGTGCTTTCTCATTCATTACTCACTCCCCCACATTCATCCAAACATTCCTGAGGATGGTATCAGCATTTCCATTTTAGGCTCAGAGATATTATGTGACTTCTCAAATGTTGCACAGCAAGCAAGTAATTGATAGAGTCGGGATATAGATTCACGTCTGCCTGACTCCAGGGAAGAGTAAGTGAGATAAAAGTTGGTCTGAAAAGATGTGGAAAGGATGGAATGCAGGCAAAGGCTGAGCTGGATCCTAACCCCAGAACCAGGCAGGGGCAGGGGGCTCAGTGGCTGATGGGAGTGAGTCTGATTGGTTTTGCTTTCACACTTCTGGAGACTATGCTGGTATGGCAGGGGGAGTGTCCCTGGCTCCCCACAAAAGCCCTAACTGGGGTGGGGGGTGTCCAGCTCTGGTTGCCCCTCCTGCCTCCAGGCCTTGCCAGGGCTGCCATGGGGATTGGGAAGGGTGTTGTGACTGGAGTGGGGGGTGGGCTGGGAATCTTGGGCAAAGACCCCAAGGATGGGCTGAGGAGGCCTTGCGGGGGAGGGGGATTGCTGCCTCCTGAACCCCAAGGAACAATTTTAACTGGAGATGAGTTTTGGTTAGCAAAGGGCAAGAGGGTTAGGACATAACAGGGCACAGCACAGTATAGAGGGGAGAAGGAGAGAGGGTCAGTGGGGCCAGGGCCCAGCACTGAGAGTGTCTGGGGTGTGGGGGTGGGAGGGACAATAGAGTGAGAGACCCAGCGACCAGTAGCGTGGGTGGTTTAGGGAGAGCAGAGGGGGGCTGTCAGAGGGTCAACTTCAGGCCATTGCTCTCCGGGCCTGGAGCCCAGGGGTGGGGAGCCGGTGAGGTAAGGGTAGAGGGAACTGGGGACGGGGAGAGTCTCAGAGAGCTGTTGCCCAGACTATGGGGGTCCTCTGGCTGCTACTGAAGCCTTCTCTGGCCCAGTTCCTAAAATGAACGGACATCCCTCCCACAGCCAGGCTGCCAGTGCTGGAGGGGCCGTGAGGGAAGGACCTGGGGAACTTTGTGTGTGTGTGTGTGTGTGTGTGTGTGAGGGAGGGAGAGAGAGAGGGAGAGAGACAGATAGATAGACAAAGACAGAGTGAGACTTCCTTGGACCTTTAGGTCCAAGCATTTATGCTTAAGACAGCCCAGGAGAGGGCGCCGGGGTGGCTCGGTCGTTAAGCTTCTGCCTTTGGCTCAGGTCATGATCCCAGGGTCCTGGGATCGAGCCCCACATCGGGCTCCCTGCTCAGCGGGGAGCCTGCTTCTCCCTCTCCCACACCCCCTGCTTGTGTTCCCTCTCTCTTGCTGTGTCTTTCTGTCAAATAAATAAAAATTAGAAAATCTTAAAAAAAAAAAGACAGCTCAGGAGATGGTTGGGGCCAGGAACTGCCCTCCCTGAAACATGGTCAACTAGAACAATCCAGACAAAATTCCAGAGGGAATAGAGCCAGTAAGATGCAGAGTCCCCGAAGTCAACCTCATCTTTTACAGAGGCACAGAAAGGGGAATGGCTTGTCAAGATTACAGAGGGCTTAAAGGGAGAGTCTCCCTGCCCCCATGCCAGGCCCTTACCTCTCTCCTGCTCACCCACAGGACGGGCGGCTGTCTTTGCTTGGCATCCAGTGAAAATGTCATTTTCCCTGTCTTAAAACTGCATTAAAAAGAACAGCCCCTTTCTCGGAGTTGATGGGAGAATAACTCAGTACAAGCAAAGTGCTTACAACGAACAGTGCCTGGCGCATAATAAGCACCCCATAAATGTTAGGAAATCATGATGATGACCAGGATGATGACGTGGTGATGACGAATGTCACTGGTTTAAAGGGAACCACCATGTGACAGTGAGTCTGATCTTGCCCTGGCTGTGCTGAGGCCACAGAACTGGACAGCCTGTCCGGTGGGGGGGTGGGGGGGTGGGGCGGAGGCACAGAAGCCACTGGGGTGAGGGGTCCACCTGCCCCTCTGCGTTGTGGGAGCAGCAGTGGCCGGTCCCCCGGCCCTGCGTTTGCACGCTCAGCATGCACTTCCCCTTCTCTGCCAAGAGGCTCCTCTATGACTCACGCGTGTCCAGACCCCCTCATCCTGGCTAGCAGCGTGATGGTGTCAGCCTGGAAGCCCCCCAGGGCGGGGCTGAGTCCTGCGTCAGTGCTTGCTCCCTGGAGCCTGCCTGGCCAGCCCCGAGCCCTGAGAGGGGTCAGCACGTAGCCACCAGCCCTGCCTCCTGCCTGGTCCCGGGGCCCGCTGTGGGACGCCAGAAGCTGAGATGCACATCACGCCTCCTCGGGGATGACGCACACCCTGCTGCTACTTTACACACGCATCGAATCCCGGGACACAGCCCGGCTCTTATCTCCCTTCCTAGAAGAAGAAGCCGATGCAAGATGTGAAGTGATTTGCACCGGTCACCGGAACGGTGAGCCAGGTAGGCTGGCTCCGAGCTCCGCACCCTGAGCAGCCGGGCTCTACAGCTCTGAAAGGCCTGCTTTCCCTCCGCTTCAAGGTGGTGCGAAGGAACGAGTGACCTGGTTGCTTGTCCGCACGGGGCGGGACAGCTTTCTCAGGCTGCCATACGACGCCAGCAGCACGCCTCCTTCCCCTCCCTCTCATCTGCGACTGCAAGACCTCACTGCCCCTTCTAGTCTGTGGTTTCTGTGCCGAGGTCTGACTGTTCTTGCGCCTTTCCCAGACCCAGACCTTTCCCGGTGGCTCCCAACATGGTTTCCTGAGGCTTCTTCTCACACCCCACACCGCTCACTCTTCCTCTTCGTTCCCACCCTACCACCCCTCTCACTTTCTGGGTGGATTTGTGCATCAGGGCTCCAGCGACTCCTCTCATTGGCTGTGGGGCAGACATCTGCAGGCAACTGGCCAATCAGAAGCCTGCCTCTGCCCCACCGTGGGTACCACGGGCTTGTTCTCCCCTGGGCATTGTGAGCATGGGTCTGGGTGTGCGTGGGGTAAAGAGATTGATGGGGGGTGAGAGGGACTCTGTCTAAGAGGCCAGGCATGGGGAGAGAGGGGCTCAAGGTGAGGCAGAGTTGGGACCATGGATATAAACCCAGCACTAGCCTCTGTCTCTCCCAGTTTTGAGTTATGGGTCTTCTCTGTGGAGTGTGTTAAGTACAAGGATGCCAGTTCCAGACCTCCAGCGATCTCATCCTCACCTCCATTTTCCTCTGCCCAGCCTGTGGGCCTTAGGAAGAGGGCATGGACCTTGTTGTTTACTCGCTGGTGTTTGCTCCTGGGGCTGGCCTTGGTCCACTTAGGGCCAGGCCAGATGGCGTAAGCTGGATGGTGTAACAACCCTTCCTTCTTTTTTGGCCAAAAGGCTGCCCCTGACCCAATCTCAGGAGGGCTCTGAGGCCGAGGTGTTTGTCCCCAGGGAGAGGCCACATGGAGCCCCTCAGGTCCCTGTGCCACCACAGGTAGGACAGTGGAGGGGAGCCGAGTTGTGGATATCCACCGAGGCCAAGAACCCAGCTGCCCCCGGTGACCCTCAGGTGTGGCTGGTACTGCCAGGGGCTCCTGGCTGGCTTGGGGACCTCAGTGTGATAAGGAGTGTGCTGCCTTAGTAGCAACCCAGAAGCAAGAGACAGAAAGGCTCAGGGGGAGACACTCTATCTACAGACTGAAGTGACGTCTGCAAAGCCTACCTGGCCTTGCAAACTGTGCAATCACAGTCTTCAAATGAAGTGGGGTGGGGTGAGGCAGGAGGAGCCCACTGGCCTGCCCCTGGCTTTTCCCTGGTGTGAGGAAGCCCTAGGGCAAGGATTCAGCAGTCAAACTGGGACCAGCTGCCTGCTGGGTGGATCAGCCCTCACAATGATCTGCAAATCTTTAGTGAGTTTACCTAGAAGGTCTCTGGAGGTGGAGGAGGAGTTGTACTTCAGCCTTCAACCCATCCCTTTCACCAGGGAGTCCTGGGCAAACTCACCTGGGAAGGGAGTGGATTCTCACTGTGTATGTTTCAGTCTCAGATGCTGCCTTTGTCTCTGGGTGTGTATGTCAATTAGAATTAGCTGTGGTTGTGAGTGACAGAAAAGCCCAAACAATACTGTAGTCAATAAGACTGACATTTATTCCTCTCTCTCATAAATGAAGTCTGGAGGTATTCAGTCCAGGTTTGTTATGGTAGCTCTGCCACCATCAGGAACCCGGGTTCTTTCTACCTTACTGTGTCACCAATCTCAAACACGGCCTCTACCTCATGGTGCCACGTGGTTGCCAGAGCTCCAGCCACGATATCAGCATTGCAGCCAGCTAGAAAAAGGAAATAGTGAAGAGGAACACCTCCCGCCCCCCTCCCCGCCCCGCTGCGAAAAGTCACATTCATAAGTCACACAGGATACTTCTCTGTGGATTCTATTGGGCAGAATTTAATCATATAGCTTCAAATAGCCTCAAGAGAAGATTAATAAAAAACGTAGTCTTTAGTCTGAGTGGTCATGGGCTAAGCTTAAAACCAGGGGTCTTGTTGCTGAGGAAGAAGATGGAACACATACTGGAGTAGAACTAATTGTCCTTTCCACAGCATGAGACCTGAGTAGAAGGTTCTGGATGCTGCATGATTCCCATAGGCTCCTCTGGATGGCAGCCTGGCTGTGGTGAATGGGGTTCTGCCTCCCCATCTGGGTTCTGTCTCCAGCTTTGGGACTTGAAGTTCTCTTTGGAGCTGTGGTGGTAGCAGGAATACGATCTCCCTGGCGTCTCCAGCAGGGAGAGGATGAGTTTGATGATCAGGGCCAGCCACGCCATCCCAAAGAGGATCCATAGGGACACTGTATTCTTGTACCATAGCGGGTACCTCCGGGAGGGGTCCATCCCTGGGGGGAGAGGCAAAGTAAGAGGATGGAGGCCTGGGAAGGTCAAGGCCACATTCCCAAACAGAAGCAGACACACATGGCTTGATGCATATGAGCAGAATATGGGAAGTTCAAATTGATTGGAGATTGCTGGCCTTGGGGCCACCTCTGTAGGACTCTAGGAAGCCTCCTTGGGTTGATGCCTTGGGTTTGGAAGCTAAATTTCCTCTTTGGCTTTCTGACAGATTCTGCGCTCTATCCCAGTGGTTCTCAAAGTGGGGTCCCTGGACCAGCATCAGCATCACCTGAGAGTTTGCTAGAAATGTAAATGGTCGGACCCCACTCCAGACCTACCGAATGCAAACTCTGGGGGTAGGCTCAGCAATCTGTGTTTTAATAAGCCTTCCAAGAGATTCTAATGCCTTCTCTGTTGTTTGCCTGTCTCTGTGTTTGGTTTCCTCATATCTAAACAGAGGCAACTTGCCAGGAGCTTTAGGAAGCACAGAGGGAACCACTGGAGTTTGTATCCGCCTCGGTTCTTCCTAGCTGTGCGACCGTCATCTGTCTGAATGCCCCTCCCCTGTGAAATGGGGAAGATGATTATTTTCCAAGGCCCTGGTTTTTGGGATGAAATCATAAACTCTTCTCCCAAGGTCCTTATCTACTCCTCCAGCCTCGATTTGCACACCTCTTCCCACTGAGTGCTGTGCTTGTCACTCTGGGCTTTCCCCACTTCCTCCATCTATCATCAGTCCTGCCTTTGCATTTGCTGTCCTCCCAGCTCAGAATGCTCTTCATTTCCAATTCCTCTTGGCTTAGTTAACTTCCCCTCATCCTGCAGATAGATCTCAGCTAGTCTTCACTCCCAGAGATGAGGCTGAGCCCCTCTGTTACACTCTCTCCCAGCCCATGTACTCTGCCGGCTAAGCTACTTATTCTCTCTGGGCCTTGACTTCCTCATCTATAAAACAGAGACAACAAGAGGTCCACCTTCCAGGACCGGCTTCAAATATCTAAGGTTTTCAGAATGGTGCTTGGCACATAACAGGTGCCCAAGACCTGGAGTTGGGTGATTGTTTTACTCACCATTAGACCCCCACAAGGGTGCTCCCAACATAGTCAGGACTGGATAAGCAACGGCAGAGGGAAGGGACAGATGGAGGTCACTGGAGGCTTAGCCTGCTCCATAACTTAATTTTTCCCTCTTTCCTAGGGGTCTATCTTGCCTCCCTCATCAGATCGGGTTTGTTCAAAGGGCGAGATCTGTCTTCTTATTTCCTCAGCATCTTTTTCTGTCTTCAGGTCCCGTCCCACCCACCCCTCTGTCCACTCCCATCCTGCCCTGCTGGCCCCAAGACAACCTCTCTTCCCAGTCACTGAAGCCTGGGCCCCTCTCCTGGGCCCCAGCTCGGGAATGAGCCTGCAGCCCTTGACCCCACCTCGCCGCCTGGCAGGAGCCAGGATTGGATTAAGCTGATTGGGTTATGGGGCCAAGATTCCGCTGGCGGTCCCAAATGAGATCAGTGGTGAGCCAGCTCTCTGCCCCTGCCACCCACCAGTTCGGCTTGCTCCTGGCAACTGAGGGGGAGGAGGTGTCCTTCTCCGGTTTGATTTCATTGTTTTAGCCGAAATCGTAAGTGGCGGGAGATCTGGCAGCTGGCAAGGCGCTTCAATGAGTTGCAAATGCAATTGGGGGATGTGGGGGTATAAGGCCGGGGGGGCACAGATGGCTGGGACTGGGGTGCCGCTCTTGGCCACGGCCTTCGGGGAAAGAAGAGCGGCCGTGAAGACAGCACCCCTGTGGTTGCTGATACAGGGACAACGGGCACCCCGAGTCCAGACTGTGGACCTCAGCATTCCCATCCAAGGAAAGGGTTTGACCTTATCCTTGGAGGACAGAGAAGGTCAAGAGACATGAGGAAGAGGCGGGAGTGGGGTTTGTCCCCGCTCAGCCTTGGAAGATTCTGCAACATAGGTATCCTGGCTTGGGAGTCTGTCTTCGACCTGCTCTGGGCTTGCCGGCTCTAGGACCTTAGTCAGCCTCTTTCCCCTCTCTGGGCCTCAGCTTCTGCTTGCAGATGAGGCATTCAGGGGGTCTGTGTGTGGTGCAGGAGGCTGTGGCAGGACCCATCACATCTCGCAGGCCTGGGTTGAGCCCCTTCCGGCTGAGCTCCTGGTGGCCCAGTTGCAGGGTGGAAGAGGGAGAGCTCAGAGTAGAGAGGGAGGCAGGGCTCAGCCACACAGAGGCCCTTGCCAAAATCATGGATTTTGGACTCTATCCTAAGACTGTGGGAAAACACTGAATGTTTTCAGAGGAGCTGGGCAGGTGACATGATAACACCTGTCACTTTTAAAGGTCCTAAGAGCCAAGGGTGGACAAAAATACAGGCTGCACAAATCCATGGGTGCCATTCCGTTGTGCTCTGTGTGAATAGCAACTCCTTAGGGTTGTGCAGTGCTCATCTTTGTAGCCAGCCATGTGCACCTGCTCTGCCTGGACTAAAGGGATGACAGTGGGAACAGAGAGGAGAGGACAGATCCCAGAATCACTCTCTGAGCTGTGAGGGGGCTAGATGTGGCCCTTGGAGCCACTGGGCTCAGCTCTCCTTAGACACATCTCTCCATTTTGAGGGTAGGAGTGAGAGCATACTCAGTTGGAGGAAACCTCCAAGATTTCCTTCGAGAGCAACAGGCTTCCTCCCAGGATGGAGGATATCGGGAAGGGACAGCGTGAGGCCCCTGACAGAGGACCCTTCTTCCCAAGGAAGGAGAGGTTCGGGGAAGGGGGCTCTGCACACAGGTGAGAAGGCCATCACCTAGCCCAGGCCCCCCATTTTATAGACAGGAACACTGAGGCCCAGAGAGGGGATGTGTGAGGTGGTCTGGAAAGAGTATGAGCTTGGGAGTCAACGGATCAGAATTCGAGCTAGCTGTGCAATTGCAGGCAAATGGCTTGGCCTCTTTGAGCCTCAGCTTCCTCCTTAGTAAAATGGGCAAAAAATTGTCACTCTAGGTTGCTTGATGAGCTAACTGCTTGTTACTTTGGTAAGACCTCATTTCAATATTCCAGGCAGGGTTCTGTCTCTAACGATGTGAAGAAGGACAGGGCCTCCTCCCTAATCGAGGGCCAGGGATCTGAGGGAGGGTGTAGAGCCCCTTGAGACCACTGTGCTGGTCGTACCAGTGGCCACTGCTTTTATGGTGAACCTTCGGGGAGGGCAGCAAAGGGGGCTGATGAGGCGGAGCGGAGGGCCCAGCCACCCCTGAAGCCCCACAGAATGTTCCTCTACCGCCACCTGCTGGGCACCTGCCTCATCTTTATTATGCAAGGCCAGAGGTTTCTGGGCCCCTCGCCTTGCCCACACTGGGTGGTGACCGCTGATCTAACCTCACCTTGGGCCTTCTGGACCACACAGCCCTTCCTTGCTGGTGCTCAAAGCTTGTCTGCCAGTTGTTTTCCAATGCAGACTCTCCTGCCTAGTCCCTGGGGCCACGTGGAACAGATGGACCGCGGCCCAGGGAGAGTGGGAAGCTTGGCATTTCATGGGGCAGGGTGAAGTGGGGAGGAGAGACCCCGGGACAAGGAAGGATCAGGGAGGGAGGTCAGGGACTCCCCTAACTTGGTGAGCGCTCATAACAATAGTTGAGCCTCAGACATTTCCAGTGCTTGTCAAGAGGGCCAGGAGTGTGACTTACAGCCAGCCCCAAGCCCTGGGGTCAAACTCCAGGCGTCACTTTTTAGCCGGATCTTGGCCCCATCACACAACAAAGCAGGTTGAACTTGCCAAGGACCGTGTCCTTTGGACTTTGGGCCTGCAAACCCCCACGGGGCCTGGCACGTAGCAGGTGCCAGCAGACGGAGCGGGCGAGTGGAGGGAATGGAGGCCGGCAGCTGCGTGTCCAGGCCACTCTCCCACCGCCTGCAGGGCTCTCTCACCAATCACGTAGTCGCCGAAGCCCACGGTGCTGAGGGTGATGAAGGCGAAGTAGAAGCTCTCCACGTAGCTCCAGCCCTCCATGTGGCAGAAGAGCAGTGGGGGAAGCAGCAGGAAAAGCAGGAGGCCCGAGAAGAGGGCACCAGCACCCGCCAGCCACCGAGCTTTGGTCGGGTCCTGTGGGTGCACATAGAGCCCTGTGTGGCCTCTACCCAGTGCTGGGGGACCAGACAGCCGGGGGGGGGGGTCCCGAGTTGGAGGCAAGGCGAATGCTCCCTGCCAGGAGGAAGGGGCTGCCCTTGCGACCCCTCTACGTAGTCTGTGTTCTCCAGGTTCTTGGGCAAGACCTTGGTTGGCTCATTCCCTTCCTGTCCCCCAGGTACCACGGCGTCTCCCCCACTGATGCCCCTTTATTACTAAAGACCCCATTCTGGGCAGTGGCCTCCAATCCCACCACATCCCCACCAGGAACCCTGCTTTCCAGAAGTAACCCCTGCTCCTCTGGGCCCCCGATTCCCACTACCTGGCTCATCGTAGCATAACCCACCCCTCCCCTTACTCCCACAGCCCCCTCACCTGCCAGGCGCCCCCCAGCCTGCGGGCACAGCGGTGCATCCCCCTCTGCATGAGATGCCCCAGTCGGTTGAGCACCACGAGGTTGAGCGGGATCCCCACAAGAGCAAAGAAAATGCAGAAGAGGCGGGCGGCCATCGTTCGGGGGCTCAGGTTGCCATAGCCTGAGGCGAGATGGAGGCACATCAGGGGCCCTTTCCATCCCCAGGGGCCACTGCTCCTCACCCCCTCCAGACTCGGCAGCTGGTATTTACCGAGACCTTTTGTTCCCGCTCCAGGACCGTGCCTTCATTCCCCCAGTCCCACCTCACAACCGGCTGTCCAAGTGGGGATCATGCCCCATGTTTTACGGACTGGAAAACAGAAGCTCCAGGAGGCTCAGGAGTGTGTGTGAGCGCAAACCCACCAAGTGTGAGACTCCATTCTCTCCCTTTGTTTCCCCCTCTGTGGACAGACAGAAGGACGTGGAGAGGGACACGGAAGGGTGTGGAGCCTGCAGATGCCGCACCTCTGGGACAGACACCATTCCAGCCAGGGCCCTGTTGCCTCCAGGCTCCTGTCTCTGGGCGCCGCCCCAGGCCTATGCAGTCAGTCTTGCTTGGGGCTCCAAACATCTCTCGGGCTCCTTCTTCGTCCTTCAAAGACCTCCTTCCCCTCCCCCGATACATCTCTTACACATCTGATTCTGTCTTGAAACCTGATTGCCGGAGGGCCCTCACTAATGCACCTGGGCTCCCCCCCCAACCCCTTGGAAGTGAGGGGCGGTGGATGGACCATCAGGTGCCCTGGGGGAGGGGGAGGTTGGCTATCTTCCTGTCATGAAGATAAGGGATGGGGAGGCTAGGGGGACGAAGCATTCCTCGAAAGATTCCATCAGCCTGGGCATTCTTTCCTCTATCATTCCTCTCCATCTCTGTCCCCCCACTTCTTGGTCAGCACCGCTGTCTTGCCTTGAGTCAGATGCAAGCCTGATTATATCGTTTCCCAGGATTCTTCGAGTCTGCTGAGGAAAGCCCAAAGTCTCACCCAGCCAAGCTCATCTGGTCCCCCACTTTCCCAGTTCCAGCCACATTCCTGCCCTGCTGAGTCCCCAGCCCCTTCCTGCCTCTGTGTTTTGAGCATGACTCTCCCTCTACCAAGAGCATAGAAACGGCAGCCCCAGTGCCATGGCTCCCCCAGCCCTCTGCCGGCTTTGAGGGGAACCCACTGTATGGGAATGATTTGTTTCCAAGTCTGCTATTCTCAAGGGCCCCTCAAGAGCATGGGCTGAGTCATAATCAGCTTTATATTCTCAGCAACTGGCACAGGATTTGACACCTCATAGGTGCTCACCAAATGTGTGTTGAATGAGTTTTAAGAATGAATGAATGAATGAATGAATGAGAAATACAGGAATGAATGAGTCAATAGATGAACAGATGCCCTGCACCCTGCACCCCCTGGGGAGGCAGACTGGGTCAGCACTCCTACATACCCCATGCTCACTTGTATTGGTGGTTTACCTCACTCTCACCTTATTGGGGGGTCTCAGAGGGCATAGTCCCAAGAGTGGCCAAAGCATGCACTCATCTAGAGCATGGGCTTTGGAATCAGAGGTGCTTCCTGCGTTTGAATCCCAGCTCTGCCCCTTGAAGGCTGTGGGACCTTGGGTGAATGGTTTGACCTTTCTGAGCTTCTGTGTCCTTGTCTGTAAGATGGGTATACATCTACCTCACAGTGTGCCATGGGACAAAAGGAGGCAATGGAGATGTGTCATGGATAGGAATGTGTCCCCTCAAGCATCTAGTATACTGAAGCTGCTAGAGGAATGTTTGCTTTGTGAATGAATGGATGAATGACCCAACTCCACTGTACCAGCTTCTGGTCTGAGGACATCAGCAGCCCCCTTGCTTTAGAACCCCATGCTCCATCTAAGCCACCTCTCATTTCAGCAGGCCTCCCACCTGTCACCTCTTTTCCATTGCTAGTCCAGCCCCAGGACATCCTGAGAGAGCCCTACCAGGAAGGCCTTGTGTGGCTGCCCTGCACCTCCTCCAAAGTCAGGCCTCATTTCCAACCTTTCCAGTCACCTCGTCCTCCTTCCTGTTGCCCAAGCCCAGCAGTCACACTCCTACCTCAGGGCCTTTGCACTTGCTTCCCCAGATATTTACATGGTTTTCTCCCTCATTCTGTTCATGTCTCTGCTTCAAGTTTACCGTATCAACAAGGCCTTCGATATACAATAGCCCCCTTCACTATCAGAGCCCCTTACCTGGCATTATTTTTCTCAAAGCCCCTCCCACCCCCTGAATATTGTCTATGTATCTATTTGTTGGGTGTCCTCTTGCACTAGAATGTCAGCACCCTCCAAGGGCAGGGACTTGTCATTTTCCGCTCACCATTGTTTCCCCAGAACTGTCAGGCTCCCACAGCTACTAAGTCTATTTGTTGAATGAATGCATGACTGGATAAGTGAACGAATGAGCAAGCCAGAGATGGAGTTCATAGGTGATGGACAAAGTGGGGGCTCAGGCCTGTCTGGCTGGTCTAGAAGTGTTCAAGGGCCTGTCAGACCCTATTTCATCTTGGGTCTTGGAAAGTACAGCCTTTACTGGGTGCTGGACCCAGGGCCCCAGGGACGCCAAGGAGGCAGTCCTCTGCTGTGTCTCTCAAATTATTCCTTCCTTTCCTTGTGGAGTGTTCCATAGGTACCCCGTTTCCTATCTCTGCCTTCCTCCTCCTCTCTCTGCATCCCCTCTGCGTGCTCGTGCATGCGTGTGTGGTCAGAATCACAGGGACATGAACTTCCCTACTGTCCACCCCAGAATGGCCCTCTCTTTCTTCCTGTTGTTTAGAATTCCCACTCTATCTTGTAAACCTCCTAAAGGTTTACGCTTAAGAGCAATACTGTCCCCTAGCTGGGTTTCCAATTCCAACTCTGCTGCTTATGTGACCTTGGGGAAATTGTGTAACTTCTATGTGCCTCAGTTTCCCCCTCTGTGACATGAAAATAATAAGCCCTATCCTTGGAGATAAGGCCGTATGGACAAATCTCAATTGTAAAAGAGCCTCTCAATTGAAATCTCAATTGTAAAAGAGCCCCTCACAGTGCCTAGTACAAGTAGATCATGTGTGCAGGGTGGGGTGGGCTCCCCCTTCCTCTGCCCTTCTTCCCTTCAGAGAGAGCTGCATCAGGCCGAGTAAAGAGGAAGGGACAGGCTACCAAAGTCAGAATTCAGAGGGCCAAAGTCCAGGGTCTGGGGCAAAGGGTGTAGGAGGTGCAGGGTTTAGAGACTAAAGGCCCCCACACACCAGGGAGGCCTCCCTGCAGTGACTGCTCCTCAACATCCCCTCCGACCCTGGGACTCAGTGAGTGCAGGTGGAATGGGTATTTTTGGAATTCATTAACGTGTCAGGGTTTGTTGAGTGTCCACTGTATCGGGGCTTTGTACTAGGCTCAGCGGGTGTAAAGAAGAATAAACACCATCCTGGCTAGTCCTTCCAGGGTCACAGGGTCCGTGGAGTCTGAGGGGCCTCCCCCAAGCATGCTTGCCTCAAGGAGGAGGGCTGCCCAAGCTCCTGTGTAGCCCTCAGACCCGTTTCCAAGAAGTATTTGCTGCTTTAAAACTAGATGGAGAGTCCTCTGCGTGCTCCTGCCTGGCTCCACTCTGGGGAGGACGGAGGCTGGGACCCTGGTTCCTGGGGAGAGGATCCTGGCGCGCCCAGAGCTGGTAGAGGTGGCCCTGGCCAGCAGTGGTGTCAGCCTGCCACCTGGTGGTAAATCCAGTGTCATGCAGGGCGGGGCAACCCCAAGGGCAGGGGGATGGGGTTCTGGACTTGAGTTATTTCTTGGGTTTCAGAGCTGGAGGGACCTAGGCTGCTCTTCTCCTTCCCTTTCCAGCAGCCCCCAGGCACCTTCCCAAGACAAGTTCTACCTTTGCTCTCCTGAAGGCGGGGCTGGGGAGACAGGATTGAGATCTGGCTCCAGGGGTCCCTGTGTGTGAGGGAGGAAGTGGGCTTGGAGAAGATGGTGAGGAGGGTGAAGGGTGCCACAGTGAGCTGGGGAGAGGCTTGCAGGAATGGCCACCTTTCCCCAATGCTGAGAAGAGGGGCCGGAAAGGCTCTTTTTAGATTTCGGCCCCTCCCTCCTTCCTAATTTTCCCTTGCCCCTCGTCTCCACCCCTGGGCTCAGTGTTGGGTGGGCTTGGCTCTGGACACTTATAAAGTTGAGAAGCATCTTTACTGCTGCACGGGGGAGACCCCCTGCTTCCTGAAAGGTTGTGTGAGGCAGAAATCCTCCAGAGCAGCGCTTCTCAAATGTGAGTGTTGCACACAAACCTCCTGGAGACCTTGGTGAAATGCAGAAACTGATTCAGCAGATCCCAGGGGAGCCCGAGATCCTGCCCACAGGCAGTGGCCACACTGCAGGGGCTGACTACACTTGGAGTCACGGGGCCCTAGTCACCCCTCTAAAAGGCACTGGTCCCCTGTCCCCCATCCTCTAGGGGGAGACCAGCCTCCCCAGTCCCACCCACTCTTACCAATGGTGGTGACGGTCGACACGGAAAAGAAGAAGGAGCCCATGAACTCCCAGCGTCCCATGCTGGTGGTGTTGCCAAGGACAATGTCCCCACTTTGGTATGCTTGGATGATGCCCTGGGGGAGAGGCTGCAGTGACCACCAGGCTCTGTGGGGCAACTGGGCCCCTGCACCCAAACACATACACATGTGTGCATGAATACATGCACATGCATGTGTGTACAAACACACACACACACACACACATTCATGGACATTCAACCACTCTTCAATCTCAGCCCTTCCAGGGCAAGGAGGTTCTTCCCCTCCACCCAGGGCCTCCCCAGGGGCAGGGACCATGGGGACAGCTCCTTCCCTTCTTTACCCTAGACCCCAGGTCAGCTCAGGGTGTCTCAGCAGCTGGAAGAACACCATTCCATCCCCCCTCCCCTGCTCACTCCCATCCTTGCAACAAGCACTGCCAGGCAGGACACGTGGTGTTTTAGGGGACCCGGAGATGTAAGAGACAGGATCTCAGTCCTCAGCGGGACAGAGACAGACTTAACTCATACAGTGCAGCCAGTGCAGCTTTGGGCATTAAGGCGGTAGAGCTGCATGACCCTGGACAAGATACCTAACTTCTCTGTGCCTCAGTTTCCTTATCTGTAAAACGGGAATACTAATAGCACCTACTTCATAGAGTTGTTGTGTGGGTTAAATGTGCTATTCGGTGTAGACTTAGAACAGTACCTGGGACATGGTAAGTGCCAGTGGTTGCCATCATCCTCATGGTTACAAATATAATAATAGGAATGCAAAGAGGAAAGGTGTTCATTCTGCTGGGGGTAGGGGCAGAAGGCTTCATGGAGGGGGTGAGGTTTTAGTTGGGCCTTCTTTGAGAGTTGAAAGGGACTGCTCCTGGTGGAAGGACATTTAGGGAGATTTAGGGACTCCTGCGGGGCAGGACTGTGCCTGGGATTTAGTACAGGGAGACTGAAAGACAGGTGGGGGCCAGGTCATGCTTGGATCTGCCACCCCAGGGATGGAGCAGCAGGCCTCTCCCAAGGTCACCGAGCAAAGAGGAGGCAAGATCCGGTTTGTGTGTTCCCTGGCAGCTGGCAACAGAGGTGTGAGCAGACCAGAAGGGGAGAGAGCCTTGCAGGGGCGAGTAGCCTGCATCCTGGCCGAGTGGTCCAGGAGGAACCGAAAGGAGATACTCAAAAGCCTAGGCCGTTGGCCCTATTTGGTGTGGGTAGTGAGGAAGCCTCTAAGACCACTGTGGGAGTGTGTGGATGTGGGGCCGATGACGGAGATTTGGAATAGGTGGAGGTGCAGGGCTGGGAGGAGGAGGGCTGCTTGCTCTTGACCTTGGGGGAATCTGGGGAAGTTGCATGTACCTGTCTGTACTCAGCGGGAGATCTGGGCTTCGGACACACCAGATCCTTATCTCGGGGATGGTGGAAGCCACGGGATGGTTGAGGAAGGGGCGAAGTCGAAGTGCGTGTGGAGCAGAGGGGGTTGGAGGGGAAGCTAAGGAGATGAAAGCCCTGCAGGAACTTTGGGGAACATCCCCCACAGATCCGCACCGAGCCCCATCTTGGTGGTTAACAGGCCCAGCTCCCTGGCTATGCAGCCATGTACTTGTATTTAACCTCTTTGAGCCTCAGTTTCTTCATCTCGGAAATGGGATGTAGGTGAGGATGAAATGAGTAAATGCAAGTTAACCCCCCGGAACAATGCCTGACACACAGCGAGGGCTCTGCAGAAGCACTCTCTGCTATCATGGCCATCACTGTCATCCTCCCTGGGCCAGTGCTGCAGGTAAGGGAGGTTCAGCACTTCTGCAAAAGGGGTGCCGCCCAGCCTCCAGGACAAGGCAGTGCCGCTGCATTTGTGAAAGTGTAGAGGTGGGGGGTGGGTGGAGGTGCGACGTGAGGTCCTTAGCAGAGACAGTCCTCCCGCTGCCCAGTCAGCCCAGGCCAAGTGCTCAGGACCCTACCACTGTTCCAGTGCAGGGTCACTTCCCACCCAGAAACGTTTCCCTGCTACCTTCTGGGGACTGGCTTCGGAATGGCCGCTCTGGGACTCAGGCCCTGCCCTCCTCGATGGAGGCGGCGCCAGGACTGCGGGTCCGGCATTTGGGGCTAGGGACACAGCTGTCTGGGTCCCCGGACCCAGGGAGGTCCCGGGACGTTAAAACATCAGCCAATTCTGGGCGGGTCCCGGTCGGGTGTGTCCTGCCCGGAGTGAAAGGAGACCTCCATCCATCTGCGATTCCCCCCTTCCCCAAGAACCCTCCCCTGCCTCTCCCCTCCCCCACGCCCCGCTGCGTCCCGCACTCCCTGAGCAGTCTCTGTGCTCCGGGACCTCTGGATCCCCCGGACGCGTCCAGCCCGAGTCCGAAGACCCGGAGTAGAGCGGGATCAGCCAAAGAGCGCCCCTGTGACTGCCCCCCGCTTCTCTCAGAGCAGGTCTGTGCACTTCGAGCTCCCGGCCCCATACCACTCACCCGCTGGGACAAGAGCGCCCTGGACCCTTTCCTACCCCAAGACTCCCACTCAGCGCATCCTCAGACACTGCCCGTCGCCCCCTGTCCTCCTCGCCCCCCCCGGTCGCATGTTTGCACTCTCTGTGCAAGGCCTCAGGCGCGCCCTTCCGTCCTTGGCCCGCGGTGCGACCCCGACACAGCGGCGCGCGGGCCTGGTGGGACCCTCGCCCCGCCACCTCCCCGGCCGTGCGAGCGCCCCGCCCCGCCAGCCCCGGACCCGGGTCGGCGCGCCCCCTGTCCTCCCCATGCTCAAATTCCGGTGTTGGCGCCTGGCAACCCTCTCCACGGGGCGGGTCGTGCCCTCTCCGCCCTACCCGGGCACTGAGCGCCGCGTCCGCTTCCCTCCCGCCTCAGCCGCCGGTCCCGCCGCGCTCCAGCCCGACCCTCCAACCCCCGCCCGCCCCAGGAGGTCCGCGTCGAACCCCTCCGCCTCTCTGTCCCCTGAGTGCTGCCGGCGGGGCCCGGGCCGCAGCCAGGGCGTGCCCCCTCGCCCCCGCCGTGCCCCCCGCTCGCCCGCCCCGCTCGCCCCTGACCCGGATCAGAGAGTCCAGCGCCGGGCCGTCCAGGCACGTGAAGTTCTGCAGCAGCGCCCACTTGTCGCGCTGGAACCTCGCGCTGGAATCGCGCGCCGCGGGGCTCTCCAGCACCCAGAACACGCCGGTGCCCAGCGCCAGGTAAACCAGGTAGGCGAGCAGCAGGAGCAGGGTGCCCGGCACCGCGCACTCGGGAGCCCTGTGGTCGGCCGTCGCCCGGGCTGGGGGTCTGCACAGAGCCAGAGAGGCAGGGAGGCCTGGGCCTGGAGCCATGGGCCAGGTCTGAGTCGGAAAGAAAGGGCTAGGAGCTCGGCTGGTCCCCTCCTCAGCCAACGCCTGTCTGTGGCCAGTTTTCTCAGCAGAGGAGGCTTGCTGGGGAATGGGACAGCCCAGCCCCACCCCGCACAGGGATCCAATCCCAGGGACAAAATGAGGCCGGAGCTGTGGGCATCTGGCCCCGCCTTGAGTGTGTGTGGCGTGCTCACCCCCCAGGCCTAGCTCAGGGAGAAGGGGAGGGCTGCGGGGTGACGACAGGCCTCAGAAGGAAGGGGCCCAGAGCCCCCCAGGGTGTCCTACTGTAGGGAGCAGAGGGAGGGACTCCTGGAAACTCCACGCAAGAGGAAGAGAAAGTAGAAGACATGTTCATTGCCTTAGGGCCCCAGCCTAAGTTCTTGGATCCTGGGACTATCACCAAGGACTTGCCACCTGTCAAGTCCTCCCTGGATCTCTTGCAACAACCCCCTTTCCATTGTGTACCCAAAGGTGAGGGACCCCAGCTGATCACCTCTTGTCTATGAACTTGGGAGGCAAGAGGATCCTTGACCAGTGGGTTTGTTCATTCCCTGCTTCTGAAGAGGCCCCCTAACTCCCTTCCTGGGGGAAAGGTCCAGGGTATATAAGGAGTCCCCTGGGAGTCTTCCGTTTCCCAGGCCTCTTCTTCATACCAGGAAGTCCTGTGGTGTAACCTGGGTCACTCTTGTTGTTGTAGATCCTTCCCTGTGTGTCCCGTCTGGAGCCTCCTCTTCCTCACAGCCTTGCCTCAGTCCTGTCCAGAGCCCCCGGCCACTATTGGGCCTGCCTTGATGGCAGACGTAGGGGCAGAGGTTTGGAGTCCTTCCTGAGGCTGGGCTTTGGATGGACTGGCCTCAAACTCTCATGTCCTTCTGGCCCGAGATGTCAGAGTCCGGCAGGAGAAAGGCCAGGGCTGCAGAGCGCGTTCCCAAAGGAGGCCAGGCCTCCATGGAGCTCATTTCCTGGGGGATCTCCTGGGATCTGCTGGCTCCCCGTTTTCCCAGGGTGTGTTTAGAAAGGCTCTTAAGACAGACGCTCAGAGGGGGTGATGAGGTCAAGGGGTGCCCTGAGGAGTCAGGGGGAGGCCACATTCCGGAAGGTAGGTGGGACACCCAAGAGCCCCGCCTTGTTGACGGACAGCTCCAGGCCTTAGGCAAGGGGAGCTGGTGGGCTCTGAGAGGTAGCTGCCACCTTCCTGAGGGCAGCTATCCTGTTTGCACGAAGATGCTCCAAAGTCTCTGCCCAGCCTCTCTCCTTGACGCTCCCTGCCAGCCCCTCCTATGGGCTCTTGTCATACCTGCTCTACCCCATTGGGGGTACTGGCTCAGGGCCTCGAGGCTTGTCTAGTCCTTCCATTGGATGAAATGCACAGGGAGAGCAGGATCTTTCACTATTTGCCCCCAGAGCCTGGAACTCTGCCAGACACACAGTGGGGGCCTGACAAATGCACATTGTGCATATATCAAGTGAGGTGAAAATAAACTCACCCTTTGTCTGCTGTACTGAATAAAGTCTCCTGGGTGGGGGGGCGGGATGCAGTAGGACATCATGGGGATTTGACCAGAGTGATCCATGTCTGGATTCAACTTTGCCAGGCCACATTTGGGGGAGGGGCTTTGGGACAACAATGCACATCTCACTCCACACACATCTGTCTTTCATCCTGTCCTACATCTTGCAGTGACCTGCTTGGGCATTCCAACTCCTTTGCTCTCTGGAGAGCTCCTGAGAGCAGCCCTGGCTAGGAAGGGAGTGGGAAAGGACACGGAACAGGAAGTCCAGAGGGCATACAGGGGTAGGGGCAGCAGGAGGGGCTCCTGGGGCCACTGGTGACCTCACGCAGAGATGGGGATCTTCTGAGGTCTGGGGAGCCCATCCATCTCGGGGGCTCCCCGGTCCTTGAGGCTGAGTCCCCTGCTGAGCGGCCAGAGCTGGGAGCACCTGTGCAGAAGCAGAGGGCCTAGCGGGAGGATCAGCGCCAGCCACGCCAGGCCCAGGAGGATCCAGATGGCAGCCAGGCTTCGGTACACGGAGATGTAATGCTTGCTGGGGTCTGTGCCTGGCAGGGAAGGAGACATGATACATGCTAGGGATCTGAGGGCACAGCCCCCGTTGCCCCAGGTTCCACAGGGGTCCCCGCCGGCCTCCCCATAACAAGGATCTGCAGTGGAGGTCCCCGGAGGAAAGGGCCATGGGTCCCAGGCCACAGATATCTAAGGATGTTAGAATCCTCAGCAGCCTCACAAACTGTTGGTCTCCCCTGGATAACCAAGGACTATCTGATCCTCAAAAGGTACCTCCTGCTGATATCTCCCCATCCCCTGAATCCCCGTGGCCCCCACCCTGAGCTATGTGACTGCCTTGTTCTCACCAACAACATAGTCCCCGAAGCCGATGGTGCTGAGAGTGATGAAGGCGAAGTAGAAGCCTTCCCCAAAGCTCCAGCCCTCCACATGGCTGAAGACCATGGGTGGGAAGATGAGAATGACCAGCGTCCCCAGGGTCAGGAACAGAGCCAGGCCCAGGATCTGCAGCAGCTGGGAGCGAGAGAGTCTGTCTCTGAGTCTACTTGGAAGGCCCCAGGATTGGGGAGGGACAAATCTGGGAGTAGAGCTGGGCCATAGCTATGTCTCTTCCTGGCTCTGCAGACCTTTGGGGTGGGGGTTGTATTCTGTGTGTGCGCTCTTGCCCAGGCCAGGGAATATTTGGTCAGAAGGATTTCATTAGTGGGTCAGGCTGGAATCTGGAGACTCTTCTGGGCCTGGGGATCACACTTGGATAGGCCCTCGGGGGACTCAGATCTGGGATGGAGGACAGCCACTGAACTGTCCCGGATTGCTCTGCACCTCGGCCCTCCTTCATGTGCCTGGCTTTGCAAGGTGTTGGCCAAGCGGTTGGGCACTGGGGGGTGTGCCGGGTGGCCTGGAGTTTATTTTTAACCACAAGAGGAGGTGCTAGAGCTCTATGATGACCACAGGGATGTGCCGCCCAGATCCCCCTTCAAAGAAGACCTTGTTGACCAGCCATCAGCCAGTGGCCTCCAGCTCTCAGCTCCTTGGAGGTGACCCTTGGCTACAGAGGACTGCCTGGCCCAAGGGCACACCCTTCCCAGGAAGGCCACCCTGTGCCTGATGGACACGAATAAAGCCCTGGCCAATTTAGCCCCCTGTGGGGCCAACTTCACCGGCCACACACAATGCAGAACTCCGTGAGGGGCTGTCCAAGTCTTTGTTCCAGCCTGATCACAATTCAACCTCTTCCTCGGCACAGCCCTTTCTTCCACAAGCATCTACCCCTAAGACCCTGCCTGCCAAACTGCATCTTGGTGTCAACTTCCATTTTCACCCTGCAGCAGATCCCATCAGGGCAGGGCTGGAAGGGGCTGGAAGGGGCTGGAAGGGGGGAGGGGCCCTACCTGGGAGCGCCTGGGCTGCTCCTCCCACCTCTCCAGGGTAGCCAGGTGGCCATGCAGCCCTGCGCCCAGGTGGTTGAGGAAGACCACGTTGAGCGGGATGCCCACCAGGGCGTAGAAGACACAGAAGACCTGGCCTGCCTCCGTGCTGGGCGCCAGGTTGCCGTATCCTGCAGGGGGGAGGAGTGTGCAAACATGGAGAAGAGAGCGTTCAGAGCTGCCTCCCGCACAGGCTCTAGCAGAAGGTGGTCTTCCACTACCTCTGGGGATGGAGGGGAAGCTCCTCTGTTCCCAAGAACATTCTCCGCCCCCCCCCCCCCCCCCCCACTAGAAAGATCTCTATTTGTAAGACTCCTGCTTGTCTTTGAAAGGCCCATCTCCAGGGACACTGCCTCTAGGAAGCCCTCTTGACTGCCACCCTCTTCTTCCTTACTAGGAGTGATTCTCCACAGTGCTTTGTGTCATTCTTGTCTAATTATGTACTTTGCCTTGTACTATTGTTTTTTGCGTGCTTATCTCATTCCGCTTCACTGGATCAGAAGCTCCTTGAGGGCTGAGCCTGGGTCTGATCCAAGTTTGTACCCTCCTAACTCCCCACTCCCTCTGCTTTAGTTGTCCCCTGAGCTCAAGGAAGGTATGTGGAATCGAATTTAATTGAATGGATGGGTAGACCTTGGAAATGGGGGGTCTGGGGTTTCCTTGGGAGAGGTGGTGTGGGTTTTCTAGGTGAGGGGGTGTAGCAGATGCTGTTGGGTGTCCTGTCCCCTCAGAACAACTTGGGCACCACCTGCAGCTCGGGGGACAGTTCCTGCACACACAGGTGGCTCTCCACCCCAAGTCCCTGCATCTCCATTTGAGAGTGTGCTTGGTCTGTGGGCAAGTTTCAAATACTGGAGAGTTAACACATCCGGGATCAGCTCTCAACCAGCAAGGGCGGGAATTAGTAGATAAATAGCCCGCTTCCTCGCCCCTCACAGGCACTGTTCTGAGGCTGGGCTCTGCCTGGCCTCTCAGAGGGCCCCGGTGGGAGCGAGGCCAGTGACCCTCACTGGGACCCTGCTCGTCAATGCAAACTTTGCTGTCTTTTCTCCCCTCCTGCTCTATCTCCCCACCTCTCTACTCGTGCTTCCTGGCATCATCTCTGAGACAAACCGCATCCTGGTCTCAGCATCTGGTCTGGGGAACCCAAACCAAGACAGGGGCTTTGGGGAAGCCCTTCCCCACCCCGACCCTTTACCTATGGTGGTGACAACCGTGCCTGCAAAGAAGAAACTGCTGCCGAAGTCCCAGTTGCTGGGGTTGGTGGAGTTGCCTTTGGGGTTCACGCCCTTCACCCAGGCTTCCATGATGACCTGTGTGGGGGCAGGGGGGGTGGCATGGGGTGGCAAGAAGAGGGAGTTGAGGCACCAGCTGGTGGCCAAGCTCTCTGCAGGGTGCTTTCCTGTTATCTCATTTAATGATATCCTTAGGGGCTCTTGTTTCCATTTTGTAGAAAAGGAAACCACGGCTCCATCTGAGTAGCTAACTGACTTGCCCAAGGTCATTGGATTCCAAATCCACGGCTTGTTCCATGGGCCAGGGCTGACTGATGTGTGGGCTGTAAACATGGGCTGGGGGAGGGGAAACAGGTTTGAGGAGGCCGAGGGTGCTTACGGGGTGAGCCAGGTGGGAGATGCTGCCTATGGCCAAGAGGGTGAGGCGTAGGTGTGTTGTGAGGCCAATGGGAAGATTTCAGGTTGGATGCTCCCAGAAGGGCTTACTAGGGAACGTGGGGTTTGGGGACCACAGGGAAGCCATGGGGCTGCCCTCCCACAAGGTGGATGGGGGAGACCAAGAGAACCCTGTGTTCTCTGAACTTCCAGGTGAGCGGGTGGCTTTGCTCTTTGCTGTCCCCTAGTGACGCCCCGCCCAGGCTTACCTATAAGAGAAATTCCACCAGAGGCCAGGGCAAAGGTCGGTGTGTAGCAGTGTTTCTGCGTGGTGTGTTGTATACCCGTGACATGCATGGGTTCTCTATGTTGCATGTATGTGCATGTGTGTTGAGTGTGTGTTTACACAAGCTGAACACTTGTGGGCTCAGGCCGAAGCCCCTCTGTCCCTAAGACCAGCCCTCTTGGAGCTGGTTAGGGATCCCTCTCCCGTCTGCTCCCCAGTCCCCTCCCCTGTCACCGTGCATTGTCCCAGGCAGCAGCCCAGCCTTGCCATGTGATAAAGCCCCCAAAACAGGAGGAGGCAGTGGGGGAAAGGGCCACCCCGGCCTCTAGTTCCCGTGGGAACCGTTTCCCTACTGGCAGCTCGAGTGTGCTCCCTGCCGGGGTGGGGTGGCCCTGGTAGGCTGGGCCAGTCTGGGAGTCGTGACACAGGCTGTCTGCTTTTCTTCCCTTTGGCAGAACTGGTCTCGTCACATGTGGACTTTGGTCTCCCTCCCTTTCCCACACACCCAGGGAGGCCAGGACGGAACATTCTGGAACACGCTCGCTCCCTGGAGACCCTCATCCTTGGGAGCAGCGCTTGCCCTAGGCCCAGCTGTCTCCCACGGCCAACCCGAAGCTCTCCAATCTGCTGAGGAAGGGGCCTTGATTCAGCAAGGGTACTGAGTTGGGGGGGGCCCAATGCGACCTTCCAGTTTTCTCTAAGAATCCACACGTGGTAGAGAAAGTCAGACATGAGTCTTCTGAAACTGGGCAAGGCCCTTTTCTTACGGAGGAGTCTCTCATACTGCTTCTGGTGCTGCTAATAGCTTTTTCCTCTTGCGATTGTACCAGTAACGTGTGTTCTGGAATCCTAGACCAGCGTTCTTACTGTCAGCCAGGCATCCCCTGGCAACTGAGGCTCCCTCCCAAGGAGGCTGAGGATGGGGGTGTCCTAATCAACAACAGGGGTGCCGTTAATCAGTGGCTGAGGCTGCAGTCAAGCCTGTTGTCTCCCACCTCTGTTTACAGAGCTAGTCAGATCCAGCTTCAATCCTTCCCGCACCCTCCGGCTCCTGGGTTTCCCCTCTAACCCTAGGCTGGGGGATGAGGAGGTGTCATGACCTCCAGGGCTTCTGTCTTATCCCCCGAGGTCTTGGGAGGCTCCAGAGCCCTTCTCAGCCCCATAGGGCTGCTGGAGAACAAGGAAGCCTCATTTCCTGGGAGAAAGGGTCTGGACAGGGCTCTCACATCTCCGGAAATTTCCCTCTGACCACTCAGCCCACCCATCATCTTCTACGTCAGCTCGTCTCCATCTTGAGGGTACGGGCATGGTCTGGAGGGCTTGTTAACGACAGGCTGCTGGTCCCGCCCCCAGAGCTGCTGATTCCCAGCGTCGGGGGTGGGGTGCCATCACTGACATTTCTAAAGGACTCCCACGTGACGCTCTTGCATCTGGTTCACACTTGGAGAACCTTATCCTGCCTGCCCTCCAACCCCGCACTTATGCTAATTTGTATGGTGAAGAGCTGCTGGCCTATGGGTGAGTTCCGTCTCTATCACTCACCGTGCAGTCTTGCCAATACTCCACCCCTCTGTGCATTTTCCATCTGCCAACTGGAGACAGTGATGGTAATAGGTTGTTATGAGGAAACACACACAAAATGCTTGGCTCCAGAGGATGGATCATGACTAGTCTGACCCATCACGATGACCCTGCTCCCCACTGTTTTAGGCATATTGTAAATGCTCACTATGGGCCATTTATCTCTGTGATGACTCTGCACTTGGCTTGTTCCTTTGTGGTGGGTGTTGTCATTCACCGGGCCCCCTGGTCTCGAAGGCATTCACAACACCGTGGTTTTGCCTTGCTTCTTGGAGAGAGGGTGCTGGGGCCCCAGAGTTTGTGCTGGGGAGCAGAAGGGGCCCAGGTGGTGGTGGTGGGGGAACCCGCTCTGCCACCAGAGAGATCCCCCTACGGACACCTTACTGGTGGAGCTGTCGCCCTGGCCACCGCTCACCCGGCCGGGGAAGGCCAGCGTGGCGGCTGCTCCTGATCTTTCTTTGTGTCTCCCGCCCCCCCAGCCCTCAAGCATGGTCAGCACAGGGGTGTGAGCGGGGAGAGGGCAGAAGGGTTAGCAGCCCTGGAGTCGGCGTTAGGGGAAGGGCAGAGCGTGGGAGAAGGAAATCTGCACAGTGTTGATGACGCCGACACACAGCTCACGTTTATGCCCCAAGTGGCACCTTACAAAAGGGCTCTTAATGTGCCATCAACGCCTGCAGCGCATAGGAGAGTATTCTCACCGTTTAGACGGGGCATTCGGGAGCAGGGAGTTGAAGCGACTTGCTCCCTGTCGCACAGCATGCAGCACTAGGGCTCAGCCGGCTCCCTGTTGCGCCCCGCGCTGCGTCAGCCCCTGGGTGGTAGCTGCGGACCTGCCGGGAGAACCCGCATTCTGCCCACCGTCCCCCGCGGGCCTCTCCCCTCACCTGCACGAACTGCTCCAGGGCCCGCTGGTCCAGGCAGGTGTAGTTCTCCAGGAAGCGCAGCTTCTCAAACTGAACCTGGTCTCTGGACTGAGCTTCCGCCTGTTTCTCCAGCAGCTGGAAGACCGCGGCTCCAAGCAGCAGGTAGCAGACATAGGCCAGCAGCAGGGGCAGCACCCGGCCGCCCCAGCAGCCGCAGAGCCTGGCTTGGGGCATGGCGTGGCCAGGGCTCTGCCGGGGCCGTCGGGCTGCCTATGGGAAGAGAGGTGGGAAGCGCCCAGGGGCCCGCGCCCAGCCTCCTGCCCGCCTCGCCCTCCTCGTCCTCCTCAGCACAGGTGTCTGGAGGCCGGAGAGTCTGTTTGAACAGTGCAGCTCAGCTTGGCTGCACTAAGTGCCTCCAGTGCAAACAGGCCTGCCACCCCCAACCAGCCTTTTTTTTTTTCCACCATGGAGAGCACAGGTCAGTGGTACGGACCCCTCAAAGAGACCTATGGGGTCCTCCGGAGGTCATTTTGTCTTGCCCTCTGCCTCTAGGTTGGATGGGTGTTTCTAGACCAAACCAGATGCTTCCCCCTCATTTTGCCCAGGCCTGAAGGGCTGCCTTCCACAGCCCCCAGTTTTTCACCCATGATGCTTCAGACCCCCAAGCTGGGAAGAAAGCAGGATGGGGGTGGTGCCTGGGTGGTGCAGTCGGTTGAGCATCTGACTCTTGGTTTCAGCTCAGGTCATGATCTCAGGGTCCTGGGATGGAGCTCCGAGTCGGGCTCCCCACTCAGCCTGGAGTCTGCTTGAGATTCTGTCCTTCCCTCCCCCTCTGCCCCTCCCCACTCATGTTGTCTCTCTCTCTCTCTCTCTCAAATAAATAAATAAATAAAATCTTATAAAAAAATAAATCAGGATGGGTGTGAATATGCCTTGTGCCCAGTTGCCCTGGCTACAGAATGGGGTTGGAAGGATTGACCTGCCTACTGGGGGACCCTGAGGATAAGTAAACTGGGTGACAAATCAGGGCAAAGCAAATAGACACATAATAGTCTCGATCAGGAGAGGTACTGGGGTTGATGCTCCTAATCGGACACATTTGTTTCATAGCTTTTGCTGATAGTTTTCTGTGCTTGAAATCCTTTAGCAGGTTCCCTTCAGAGGATACTGTATTGGCGAGACATATGTGTGAATAAAAAAGAAACTAAAAGTATATCCTGGCCTGAGATGTTCACAGTGGCTCACTCGGGGGAGTGGAATCTAGGGTGTTTTCCTCTCTTTCTCTTCTTGGCTTGTATTTGTAATAGCTTTATTGAGATATAATTCACATACCATATCATTCACACTTTTATTTATTTATTTTTTAGAAGATTTTATTATTTATTCCAGAGAGAGAGAGCACAAGCAGAGGAGAAGGGCAGACGGAGAGGAAGAAGCAGGCTCCCCACTGAGCAGGGAGCCTGATGTGGGACTCAATCCCGGGACCCCAGGATCACGACGCGAGCCAAAGGCAGACGCTCAACCGACTGAGCCACCCAGGTGCCCTTCTTTCACACTTTTAAAGTATACAATGGAATGGTTTTTAGTATGTTGAGAATCATGCAACTATCTCCACAATCCCCTACCCCCATTTAGCTATCATCCCCCTATCCACCCAACCTGCCCCCTCAGCCTCTGGCAACCATCAGTCTGCTTTCTGTCTCTGGACATTTCGTAGAAATGCAATCAGACTCTACGTGGACTTTTGCATCTGGCCTCTTGGTGTAATGTTTTCAAGGCTCATCCATACTATGGCACGTGTCATCCATACTATGGCATGTGTCTCAGTACTTCATCCTTATTTATAGCTGTTTCCTATTTCATTGTATGGATACAGCAGTGTTTTATTTATCCATTTATCAGTTGATAGATATTTGGGTTATTTCTACTTCTCGGCTATGATGAATAATGCTGCCAGGAATATTCATGGACAAGTTTTTGTGAGGATGTATGTTTTCGTGTCTCTAGGAGTGGAGTGCTGGTCATGCGGTCACCCTAGCTTTTTGAAAAGTGCCAGACTTTTTTCCAAAGCGGCCGCATCGTTGTACATTTGCACTGACAGTGTGTGAGGATCCAAGTTCCCTGCTCACGTTTTCTGTGATGAGCTGGGGCAGTGGACAACATGGGCCTCCTGCCCACATCCTTTCCCTCCTTCCTGGCTGAGAGAGCCCTACTAGTGTACGTGTCAGCTCCAGGCAGTGGAGCATGATTGTTCTAACCCATCATGATTATCCTGCTCCCCAGGCTCTTAGCTGGGGTCCTCGGGAGCAGCCCTGAGAGGACGATTTGTGTATGAGCAGCGGACTAGGGGAAGACCGGTAAGAATGTGGGGCAGGCGGGGCCACGCAAGGGACCGTAGTCCCAGCTCCGCCTGGTTCCTGGAGAGCCCCGGTGGGGAATGCACACCCTGTGAGTCCCAGGTGGAGGCAGGGAGCCGGGCTTTCATAATCCCACACGGGCTGGTTGTTGAGGTGTCTCTTGCTCTGCACACCAGCAGGCAGAACGGCTCCAGTAGCCTCTCCAGTCCGCTGGAGTCCCAGGTCATTGGCAGGCCAGGCATTGGAAGCAAAAAACACCTTAAAGAGGAGAAGAGGGGCACAGAAATGGGGAGGGGATCAGAGGATTGACGGTGTCTCTTGCAGCTGGGGCGGCCATGTGACCCAGTTCTAGCCAATTAGATGCGTGCAGAGCCCGCCGTGGAGGTGTGGGGTAAAGCTGCTCTGTTCCCACAAAGGGCTCAGCTGCAGCCAGCCCCACCGTCCCCACACAGAGCACCGGCCCTGCCGAGCCACCTCGTGCCCTTGAGGGAGCGGTCCAGAGTGTGGCAAAGACGCTCAGCCAGTTCCTGCACACGCCCATCTCTAGATTTCAAAAATGTTAGAAACATAAAGCCTGTTCTTTCAAGCCACTGCCAGGCATCCTGTTACTCCCCAACGGCTACACAAGTTTTTGCCATTGCTGTTGTTGTTTTCATTGTTCAAGGCTTATTTGAGTTGGAAGGAGTAGGAACACACTCCAATTATCTTAAGTAATTGAAACAATTTGTGGTCGGAACCCAGGAGCCGCCAGCCTTCTGGAGCAACCGAGCCTGCGTCTTCACTCCTGACCGTTAACAGGCTCCGTCCCCTCTCCACACGGGGCAGCCCCTCCACTCATCTCTCTGATGGCAATTCCGCTCCAGGCCGCTGCCCTCATCTCATCAGCGTCAGCTGCTGGGTCCTCTTCTTCTTTCTCTTGGTACTTCTTGCCTCGGGTCCTCTGTGGTGAGGCCAAGTGTCCCAGGGCCCCTTTTCACGCAGGCCACTTCACAGGTATCTGGCCGTCCTTGCATCGGGCACCACCTTCAGCTTCTCCGCCTCTGCACACGGACAGGTGTCACTTGGAAAAGGCTATGGGGAGGCAGAGATGGTGGCCTGCATGTCCAGCACGAGGGAGGGGAAGAGAAAGAGATTGTAGAAAGCAAAAGTCAAGGGGGAGAATTTTACCATTTCAAGTATGAGGGTGATCAGGAGAGTGGGAGCATCATAGGTTCTTAATCTGCTCTGAGGCCCAAACCAGGACAAGAAATCACAGGGACCCGAGGTGCAGGCAGGATGTAGAGGCTGCACATGGGGACATCCCAGTGCTATAACCAGTGCTGAGGGCAGGCCGCGGTGTCCTCCGAAGCACCTCATCTTTCCTGGGGTTTGGGTGGGGCCTGGCCTGGGCATGGCAGCTGCCTTCTCTGTGATCCTGTTGGTTCGGGGTTCCCCGAAGCCACCTGGGGATCTCAAGCTGTCCTGTACGAGGCTCTTCTATACCCAGAGCTTTCCCGGACAGCACCGGGCTGGGCTGTGGAGGAGGAAGGAAGCGTCAAGACTCACAAGACTCACCCTCGACTGGTTCTTCTTTATGGTCTGGAGAGATGGGATGACGGGGCCACCATCTTATCATTACAGACTTGCTAATAATGCCTGGCTTTAAGCTAGGCTTGTAGCTACACTTCAAGACCATGTAATAATCAAATCCTATTTTATTGCCCTAGAGAAGCTCAACATGTGAAGAGTTCTCTTATGTATCATTTAGAAAGCTCATCCATGGACGTCTGGGGGATCTCAGGCATGTCTTAGCAACCTCTGTAGCCCAGTGTCCTCGACGGGTCTGGACACCATCCACAGGTAATGGTGGTGGTTCTAAGGTGGAAGGAAATGAAGGGGAAGAGCGTGGACTACCTGTGTGGGAGAAAGGGGTGGGTGCAGGGAGCCAGAGGTAGGTCTCTGATGTGTTGGGCTGGAGGGAGGGCTGAATCAGCCCTCACTGGAGCCCCCTCTCCCCTCCTCCTGCAGCCTCATGTCCTGGGCAGGTTCACCGGGGACAAGACACTCCATTCGCTTGCAGCCGACCTACTGAGAACCTCCCGTGTGCCAGCAACCTTGGCCCCCCCTTGCCCGGCTGCTCGCTCTCCCCTTCTCATGCTCCTTCCTCTGCTTGCACCCCCACCCCGTGTCCTGTTCTCATGCTCACTTTTCACAGACACCCAGAGACCTGACTGGAATTTAGATAGAGTCCTTCTTGGGAGCACTTCCAGTTTAATGGGGGGTCCTTATGAAAACCCCAAGGCCACAGGGCCAGAGGGTGGTTAATGTAATGGCAGAACTGGTGGATGGGGGTCAAGTAAAGAGGCCCTCAAGACCCTGTGCACCACACAGGCAGTCCTCTTTCTCTCTCCCTGTACTGATTCAGCACATACTCGTTGAGCCCTCTGTGCTGGGACCTGTTCCAGCCACTCCTTCTGTCAGCTGAGGCCCCCTTAGGTCCAGTTTAGGGGAGAACCTACATGACTGTGTGCACCTCCCCTGGCCCTCAAGCACTCCCTCTCCCTGCCCGACACGTCCCCATGTGGGCACACGCCGCTGTGAGGGATGGATGGACACAGGGCATGATTTTTAATTCCTTTCAGGGAATTATTGCTGCTAATGGGCAGAGCCAATTCGTGCTCCCCAAGTGGGGAGGGCAAAATCAATTAATGGAGAGTCAAACCTGGCCAGGCCTGGTGGCAGAGTGTGGCCTGACATCCGGCAGTGATAAGGGACTTTCCGAGGCTGAACTAATAAGGAGACCGGAGGAAAAAGAAGAAAAACAAAACCCCTCTCAGATCAATTTCATGTACAATGGGCAGAGAATGCAGGGTAAACAGAGCAGCTGGGCCCGGGGCCCCTTTCCATCTGAATGAGCCCCGAGATAAGGAAAAGGACAGGCCGCCACCCCGCCAGCCAACATCGGCATTCGCTCAGGGAGTCACTCGATAGGCAGATATCCGCACGAGTGAAAAAGGGCACGTTCCAAACCGGAACTGGAGGGAGAAGATAAGGCCCACCTGTCCCAGGGACGTCCCCTGTGGGGAAAAGGGCGAGCAGAGGGAAAGAGCCCTGGTTTCAGACGCCGCCTCCCTGCGCCCACCGGATTGGCGGCAACACGGGGCCAGAGTGGCAGGACAGGTCCTGTGTGTGGTCATCCAGGCTCCTGGATGTCCCCCACGGTGAGGGGTGTGGGAGGGCGTCCTCTGTGGGGGCAGGGGAGGTGGAGGTTCGTGTGGGGCTTTGCCCTCATGGCCAGAGAGTGTGATCGCTGGGAAGGTCCAGCCCAACGGCATGGCCCGCAGAGAGGAGGGAGAAAGCTGAGGGGTGATTTGAGGGAAAGGCTTAAAACAAACAAACACACCTGGTATTGACCTTGTTCAGATTTTCCATTGTGTTTTTTTGGAGCAGCAGGATTCCTTTCTCACATGAAATCTTTCCCTGTGCCTCAATATGTGGCACCGTGAAGAGCGGGGCTCTGGTTGAAGTTGGGGATGGGGCTCCCACTTTTACCACCTCGAGGGCTTGATTGCAAGAGCCCCCCAACTCGTGACTTTGAAATAGATGCCCTTGTTCACATTGGGCTCACTTCAGAGCAGACCCTGAGGCAAAATCTGGATGTGTGAGCGGTTCATGGGGGAAGTGATCCTAGGAGATGATCCCAGGAGCATAGGGAGGAGAGACGGGGGGCAGTCAATACAAGGTGAGTTATCGAACAGGTGACCGCTGTGGGCAGCTGGGGCTCAGCCCTGCTGGGGAGCTCTGGGACACTGTGTGGGACACACTTCAGAGTTGACCCACAGGGAGGCGAGGCAGCTGAGAGTGTTTATCCACCAGCCCCTCCCCCTCAGTAGTTGAGGATTGTTCCAGGAGAGGCTAACTCCTGCACTACTGGCCTGCCCTGCATATGCGCCGAGAGTGCCCTCGTGACCAAAGAGAACCTTCGGGTAGAGACAGACAGGTACTTGAGATGAAGCTATTGGTGGGGATGGGGACTGTTCACGTGGGACCTCCAAGTGGGCCGGGGGACACTGCCAGTGTCTGTCAGACTCTTAATTCTCTACCCCTTTTTCTGAGTCATTATAGTTGTACATCCTGCAGGACAATAGCTCATCTGTGGAACAGAATGAAGGAGTCATTCAGCTTGTCAGACAAATGCCCTTGGGAGACGACGGAAGTGGGAAGATCATGCCTCTCTCTCTCGAAGGCCACTAAATTTGAATAAGCCTCCATCAGATACCCCATATGAAAGAAGCCCTCCCACCCCCCCCCCCAAAAGAAGCCCCTATGTCTCCTTCTGTCTGTCTACTATGGAAAAACCCAGAGCTGTAAGATGCAATGAAGCAAAAGCAGAAATAAGCCTGGGAAGACATGGACCAGGGTGTGGATGTGGGGTGTTGACCAAGGTATGGTCCATCTTGGCTGCAGGGATGAGTGGAGCCTCCCCAGGGCCTGAGAGACGTAGTGAATGGAGGAACTGAGAGTACGGAAAAGGCCAGGCCTGCTCCTCTCTATAGAAGCAATTCGATAAAAATTATGTCAAATTCATGAGTCCATGTGAGGTATAATAATTTATTGGTGAAGATTTAGAATGTAGCAGAGAACAGGTACTCATGGATTTGTTTGTTGTCCATTCAGTGCATGTGAAGATTCTTTGTTATACGTGAGAGTCACTCAAGTGAGCAGGTCAGCACCATTCGAGTGGCCCAGTCTTGAGCAATGTCATGAGTGGAATGCTCAGGTCAGTGGAATGATCTGCTCACCAGGCTGTTCTCCTGGAACCAAGGATTGACCAAGGGGCCCCAGCACAACTCCATAGGCATGAATCCTGGAGTATCTTGGGGCATCTGGTCAACCACCCCATGCAAGAATAACCTGAAGAGGGGCGCCTGGGTGGCTCAATCGGTTAAGCATCTGCCTTCAGCTCAGGTCATGATCCCAGGGTCCTGGGATCGAGCCCCCCATTGGGTTCCCTGCTCTTAGGGGAGCTTGCTTCTCCCTCTCCCTCTGCAGCTCCCCCTGCTTGTGTTCTCTCTGTAAAATAAATAAATCTTAAAAAAAAAAAAAAAAGAATAACCTGAAGGGAGGAAAGGGAATGAGGCCCACATGGGCCCACTTGATGACACTGTTGGCCATGGCAGGTCCCAGCGCTGGAGGGAGGTTTAGAAACTTTCTGGCAAGGCATTTTAAAGTGTCTGAGGCATGGCTGAGGGCATCTCCTTGCCTGGCTCTAAGGAAAGTCATGGAAAAGGCCAACCCAAAAGATACTTCAGAGGAGAGATGACATTAGTATCTCACACATGGGACAGGGAGTGCAGGGGGCATGGGGCTGGTCTGGGGAAGTGCTGCCTTCTCAAGACAAGGAGTTGAGCAAAGTGAGAGGGAGACATCCCTCACCAGCTTTCTGCTTGCTGGTTGCTCCAAGTTCCCCCTCAATGTGCATAACATGGGCTCAGCCCTGCTCGCTGGCACTTGGCCATGGAAACTCAAATAGAGCAGTTAACCCTAATAAAGTTTGCCACCTCTTCCCTAGCCCTGACAGAAGCATCCAGGGCCATAGCCAGGGGCCACCTGCCATACCGAAGATGGAACCTGTGTTAAAGGAAATGCTATTTCTCCTTCCACATTTTACATGGACATTTTCACCTTCTAACATTCACAGCCAACCTTTCCACACCTCCTCTGCCTGGTTGCCCTGGCAGACCCCTGGACACATGTCATGAGATACTCTCTCCCTCCATATTCTTCAATGACTCAGATCCCCCAAGTCCCCCTATTTGCCATGCTCCACCTTCCTAATTGATGGCTCAGCCCCAGGCCTCTTCACATCCTCGAACCCCTGACCTGGCATTCTAGTCCTGAGCCTGCATCTCCCACCTTTCTCTCGGTACTCTGCCCCACCCTTGATGGTGAGCCCAGGCCCATTCTATCCCACCCCAACTCCATCTTAGCTCAGATTCCCTTGTTTAATTGCTGTCTGTCTCCCTAATTAGAATGTAAGTTCTAAGAGGGCTGGCACTTTCTCTGTCCTGGTCGCCTCTGAGTCATTGGAACTTAGCACAGTGGATGGCACATCCTTGTTAAAAGAATGACCAGATGATTGAGTCATGTTTACATTTAAGGAATGACAAGGGGCATCTTTCTCCCTATATTTTAAACATACACCCATTGCATTAAAAAAAAAAAAAGTCCTTGTCTATTAATTCAATCATCTGTGTCATTCCTGGGTCTGTTTCTAATTCTTTCGATTGGTTTTTCTCCTATGGGCCATATTTTCCTGCCTCTTTGAATGCTTGGTCATTTTTTTACTGGGTGCCACTTCTACATTGTTGTTAGGTTTTTTTTTTTTTTTTTATTCCTTTAAATATTTTTTTAAAAAAGATTTATTTATTTGAGAGAGAGAGAGAGCAAGAGAGAGAGTGCATGATTGGGGGGCAGGCAGAGGGACAGGGAGAGAGAAACTTTAGCAGACTCCTTCTTCGCTGAGCTTGGAGCCCGACGTGGGGCTTGATCTCACAACTCTGAGATCATGACCTGAGCTGAATCCAAGAGTCAGGGACTTAACCAACTGTGCCACCCAGGGATCCTTTACATATTTTTGAGCTTTGTTTGGAAACTCACTGAAAACAGTTTGCCTCTCTTGAGGCCTACTTTTTAGATTGTGTTAGGCAGGACCAGAAGAGCTTTGATCTATGGCTAATTTGGCCCCACTTCCGTGGCAGTACCTTTACTTGATTTCTGTTCAATGACTCTTTTGTTTGAAGGTTTCTCCACTGTGGCTGTTGGGAGCATGAACTATTCCCACCCCTGTGTTATTTCTGGAAATGGTTCCACCTGCTCCTTTCTGGTGGTTCTTTCCCCAGCCCTGACTGATTTCCTCCCCACCGTGCATTGCCCAGCTGTGAGCTGAAGACTTGAGAGTCTCCACAGTACCCTCTGGAGATCTTCGGAGTCTGTCCACTCTCTCTGTCTGCAGCTTGCTCATCCCTTGTACTTCACCTTGCCAGTGGAAGCCACCTTGGCCTCCCTGGACCGCTGGTATCAGTTCCTCAACTCAGGAAACCACTAGGTACCCCATGGCGGCCTTCTCCTGGACTGAGGCCCAAGCCCTGCATGAAGTTAAGTTCCGCAATCTTGGGCTCACCTCACTTGTTTCACTTCTCTTGGCGGTTGGTGTCCTGTACTGCCTTCTTCCGTTGTTTTATACATTTTGTCTAGTTTTCAGTTATTTCAAGCAGGAGGGTAAATCAGGTCCCTATTGCTCTATCATGGTCATAAGTGGTGTCCTACTTTTTCATACACAGCTTACTCTCAAGTGCATTTCAGTAGGCAGCATGGAAGAAAAGAGTGAACTTTGAGAAATTCTGCATCTAGCCATCTACCCTTTCTGGGTTTCAATATCTGTATCTGTTAGCCATTTCTACAATTAATGCTCCCTAACAAATCACCCCAAGTCTCAGTGCCTTATATGGGGTCTTTGGGTCAGCCAGGGTTCAGCTGATCTGGGCTGAGCTTGACAGGGAAGCTCTGCTCCAAGCCACAGGTCAGCTGGGCTTGGCTCCAGGCTATAGGCTGGGCTTAGATATGCTCTGTGTATGTTCTGGGATGGAGGCTGAAGGGGCAGCACCTATCCCAGGCATGTTCTTCTCAAGGCAGATCCCTGGAGTGCAAAGAGGCAAGCCCGAGCATGCAAGGCTTGCATCATGTCTGCTAACATCCCATGGAGCAGGGCAAGTCACAGGACCAAGCCCAAATTTAAGGGGTAGGAAAGTATACCCTGCCACCATGAGGCCATGGCAAAGCTTTGGATGTATAATTTTATTACAGAGAGTAAAGTCTTAAGACTGGCTATTTGATCTACCATAGTTTCTTTATCTGCTTCCTAAAAATCCCTTTTAGCAAGATCTGAGCAAGCCCTCCTCCTAACATCTAGACCACCCTCCTTCTCCTCACATCCCTGTCAAGTGAATAGCAGAGCAAATTGAATTCTAGTAGGGACTGGGCTGGAGTCACCGGCCAGGCTACTTTCCAGAAGACGTCTTGGAAAGCTCCAGTTTGGCCTGGAGTGAACTCAGATGCTCCACTGAGCTCAGGGTTGCCGGACAGTCTTTCCAGAGCCTTGCATCCATTTCTCCCTTTTAGAGGCCAGTGAACTTTGGAGAAGATGCACTGTGCTCAAGCATGTGTCCATGTCCAAGGCCCAGCTTCCATTGAGAGGGGACCTTTGGAGAGGGGACTCCCTCTCCAGTGGCTGCATACACTTTGTATATGACTCCCTGCAGGACACCATGACCCAGCTGTCTGTTTTTCTCTCTTCTTTTCTCTCTGCTCTAGGAGGTGGGTTCACACCCTGCATGGGGCCAACCACACATCTCTGTCAATAAGGCCTTTGGATCCTGGAGATAAGTTCTCAGCAGGAGATCTAAAGTCAATAGACTCCAACCAGCTCTAGAGGGCTGAAGGCACTCAGGTGTGCTAGGTACACTGAGGCTGTCTCCAAGGCGCTCTGGCCAACTCCATGCTGCCTTCAGCGCTCTTGAGAGTGTGTGTCTGTTTGCTACGTGTCGGCCCTGTGGACTTGGGGAGGCTTCTAGGATCAGGCTGGAAGGGCTCTGTTTGATCTTCTCGGGTTCTATAGACTTTATGGAGGACTTACTATGTGCCACAGAACCATGAGGGACCGGGTCGACCAGAGAGACTGGACTCTGCCTTGATGGGCCTCAGTCGCAGAGCCAGAGTAAAGGCGTGGGACAGACGTGAGCCCGAGAGTAGGAGATCTGGGTTCTGACTCTGCCACTCATTAATTGAAGGATTATTTATTTAGTACGAACTTGTGCTGGGAACACGGCGGTGAGCAAGACCTATAGGTCTTTGTTGTCATGGAGCTTTTAGTCTCAGGGAGGGGTGGCAGGCCATAAAAAAATAAGCAAATAAAGAAAGATAATATGTCACGTAGTGATGGGGAAAATGAAACAGAGAAATGGGGGTGGCTCTAGTTGGGGGGTTAGGGAAAGCCCCCCAAGGCTCTTAGAAGCCAGTCCCTCCTCTCTGTTTCAGGTCTCTAATATTATCAATAGGGGTGTGGATTAGAGGGGCTCTATGGGCAGACTGGCTCTGAAATGTGATCATCTACCTTCTCTCACATGATCCTTTTACCCAGTCCTGGCAAGGGGAGAAATTAAGCCAATTATATGTATTTTCTCTCTGCTCTCTCTGTGGTGGCAGGTCCTGTATTTACAGGACAGGGATAGTGGGAGTGGTAGATGGACACTGTTATTCACTTAGCTTCATCGCGGTGCCATTCCTCTCCCCACTCCACACCCCTCCCCACCTACAGCTGGCTTGGGACCTTGCTGATGCTGCCCTTATGCAGGCCAGGTGGCAGTTCTCCAAGGGCCTCCTGAGGGCTGGCCCACCCTCCTCTGGGTCTCTATCCTGCAGCCAGGCCCTGGAGTGCTGAAAAGGCTCACGGAGGCAAGCCCCCAGCAGCTGTTTCCTTGGTAGGAGTGGAAGGTTTTAGCCCCAATCCTTGCCCAAGTGGCTCGGTGAGGGTGTGAGGCCCCAGCTGCCTATACTGCCCCCTCTCAAGCTCTCTGCAGGGCTCCCAGGAGCCATCTCCTGCTCTCGGGTGCAGCGATGTCCTTGGACCCTGATGGAAATATGGCCGATTCAGGTGCTGTCTATGGGTCATCCGGGCTGTGAGGGTGATGGTGGAAGGTTTGGTTTGGGAGATCAGGACTGGCCATCAGGATGCTTTGTATTCAGCTGCGTTATCTTGGGCTCTGACGCCCTGTCCTGCCTGGCTTGCCCCAGCTATTCCTGGGCTCCTACACCTGGCTGGTAGTTAGCTAAAAATAACGGGCTATCATTTCTCCCATATTCTACCAGCACGAGCTTCCCCTGCCGCTACATTCTGATGGTACTGTTTCATAATGTCCCGGCTTTGTAATCGACCATGGGAAGCAGCACCACAAGAGTGAGCAGAAGCCCGTCCCGCCCCTGTCCCGCCCCTGGCACCCTGGCATTGTCTCTAGCACCCACAGCAAGGACGGCACCCTAAGCCCTAGGCCCAGCCTCGCCGGTGGCCTTCAGGACACCGTCCTTAAGGAAACACAGCCCCTTCTATTGGAGCCAAAATCACTAGTTGCTCTCAGCAGACCGCAGATCACATCTGAAGCCAGGGTGAGTGAGAAAAGGCGCCTTCCTTCATCCGTACTCTGTTCCTGCGGCCACGATGCATGGCTGGACACCTACTGGAAACCTGAAAGGAGACGGGATGTTCTTGGTTAGGCTGTGCACGGGGGCACCGATTCCTCCCCAGACGGAAGGGCGCGGGGCACAGGGAGGAGGCTGCAAGCCACTCTCCTCGGCTCTGGGGTGGTGCGCCTCTCAGTGCCCCGACTCCCAGGGGCTGCCTTTATTCCCCCAGCTCTGCAGGACGATGCCTCCTTTGCCCTCTGCAAAAGCTTAATCTCCCTGAGCCAGGAACCGTACTCATTGTCCAACCGCACGGTTTTCACAGACACCCCTGCTAAATTCTCCAAGAGATTCTCTTTTTGCTTTTTGCTCCTGATATTCATTATATTCCAGGGTGGCTCTTTTTTTTTTTTTTTTTTTTTTTAAGATTTTTATTTATTTATTGTTTGACAGAGAGACACAGTGAGAAAGGGAACACAAGCAGGGGGAGTGGGAGAGGGAGAAGCAGGCTTCCCGCCGAGCAGGGAGCCTGATGCGGGGCTCGATCCCAGGACCCTGGGACCATGACCTGAGCTGAAGGCAGACGCTTAACTACTGAGCCACCCAGGTGACCTCCCAGGATGGCTCTTTCTGACCACATGGCTGGACACGGAGAAAGGTTCTCTGGACTAAGAACCAGGGCCCCTGAGTTCTAGCCAGGACAGTCCCCAACCCGTGGTGTGGCTGGGCAAATCATGTTCGTTCTCTGGGCCTCCTTCCGAACATCCAGATCCATGGAGCAGATGAGGTACCCGGAAGAAGAAAGGTAACTAGCATGGCTCCTTGCTTCTCAAAGTGTGAGTCAGCAGCCCTGGCATCCCCAGGAAGCTTGTTAAGAAGTGCAGAATCTTGGCCCCCAACCCAGACTTCCTGGACCAGAATCTACGTTTTAACAAAACCCCTACATTTACTGGCACATTAACACGTGAGGAGTGGTGTGAGTGACAAGCAGTTAATTTGCTTAAAGTCTGGCTATCATAATAGGAGCCAGAGGGCCCCACAGACACAGACTTCAACCCCAGATAAAAGGGGCCATTTCTGGACCCGCTGAGCCCCAGTGACGTGGTGGTGGAGCCGTCAGTCTGTAGGAGATTTTGTGACTGTAGGTTCCCAGACTGGGGGGTATTGCTGCAGAGCAATCCTGGAGAGGAAATCACTCCTCACTGTGTTGGGCGAGCTCTCACCACTGAGGCCAGTTCCCCCAATAACGGCTCCCTGGTGCTTGGCTGCTTAGAGGGGACTTCTATGGATGTTATCTCAGGAGGGGTTGGCCACCCCGAGGGGGGCGAAATCTGAACTTGACAAATGTGTGAGGTGAGCTGCCCAAGATCATACAGGGCCGAGGGCAAAGGAGCCCTGGGTTTGGGCCGCCTCCCTCCCAGTTCTAGGTTCTTTCCATTTCACTGGGACAGATCCTGCACAAAGGCGAGCTGGAGGGTTTCTCGGGGTGCAGATGGAGGAGTTGGGGTGGCAGGGGGCTCTGAGGCACTTGGCAAGAGCCTCTTCCTGGCACCAGCCAGAGAAGAGGGCGTGGTGGTCATGGGGGTCACACCGAGGTTCCTGTCCGCAGGCAAAAAGTTCCAAACTCAGGGATTAGGAAGATTTTTTTTTTTTTTTAAAGCACTCTAGAAAGGGGTTAACCTCATTTTCTCAGATTTTAAAGCCATCCTCGGCAGTTAGAACCAACAGATTTGACACTATGGATGACAAACACCCCGTACAGGGGATATATACCTGTCCACACGTGCCCCTGGCAGGGATTTAAACGTTCCACAGCTTTTCCATGATCCTAAATCAGCTAGGTTCATCCTGGCCCTTGGTGAACTGCAAGAGCTGGCGGGTGAGGCGTCTGTTCAATCACCCTCTCTGGGTTCCTGCTCCCAGGCTGATAGTCACAAATTCCCCATAATGAGCCCTCCTGAAGAAGCCCGGACAGACAGCGCCACTAAATTAAGAGCGGAGGGAGCCCAGGGCAGGGGAGAGAAGTGTTTGCTTTGGCTGGGGAAGGTGCCTGGGGCCCGGCCTGCATGTTTGCCTGACGCGGAGGCCTGATAAGGGGGCTGCGTAGAAAGTGCTGCGTGGTGGGGCCTGGCCATCTGCCGCCCGTCGGAGAGGCTGCACCTGCTGGCCCTTTGGCCCTGACCTGGAGGAACAGGACCCCCTGTCACCCTTCTTCAGCTTCCTTTGCAGCCTCATGGTCACTAAGAACCCAAGATTACTTTTTTTTTCCCCTTAAGAATAAAAATTGAACCCTTGAACTTTTGTTTTGATGAATTACTTCCAGGCTGCTATTTGTTTGGAGAACAAAGCTCCCCAGCTGCAGGGAGGGTGGAGGCCAAGAGATAAACACCCGACCGACCACAGAGCAGCTTTTCAAGACAGTGTGGCCATGCAGAAAGAGTGCAGAAAAGCTGGGTTATCCTGGCTCTGCCATTCAACTGTTGCGTGCCTCAGTTTCCCCACCTGTCAAAAGGGGGATCAGACTCTAGGCTCTGTACACTAAGGGCGCCCGCCTTTCAGCACAGCTTTCTGTACCCTCTGGGCACTGTGTTAGCAGGAAGACACCATCCTGACATAGACCTTGGGTTTATGCCTCTTCTTCTCTGAGAGGGTTGGAAAGAGTGTCTTTATTATGCGGGCAAAAGCTCAGTAAACATAACTTAAAAATGTTGCTTATGTGGACTTCTTGAGGGGATGAATGATGTTTGATTTCTGTGCATTTGTTCCAGGGGAGGGGAGTCTCCCAGCTCCAAATGCCAACCGCTCACTCCACTTAACGTCTGTGAGAACACGTCTGTGTAACCCCTGCTTCTCCTTAGTCCCAGCCTCCTCCCAGCTCAGCCCCTGGGACAGCTGGCCCCACTCCCCATCTCTGCTCTCCTTCTTTTCTTTCCTCAACCACTGCAATGGGCCTTTCGTCCTCCCGCCCCCCCCCCCCGCCCCCCGCCTACAGGGCGCTTGTCCAGCCCACGTGACGGGTGAGTGGCCAGTGGGCAGCGTCCCGTTCGTGCTTCCTCAGCCTCCAGCAGCCCTGGGCTCTAGTGGCCCGTCTCCGCTGGACCACGTTCTCCTGCCTGCCTGAGGCCACGCTCACTCCCCTGCTGGCCCTTCTCTCGCCCTGGCCGAACCTTCTCTGTAGCTTTGGTTGGATCTTCCCGCTCACCTCCAAACGTCAGAGTGCCCCAGCGGTCTGTGTCAGCGATTAGAATAACCCTATTTGTTCTCTTCGACAGGGATTTCACTCAGGGCATGGTGCTATAGTCCACCCAGACTCGTGTTCAGGGGCCTGCTTATCTCCTCTGGGGTCTCAGGGGGCTTCTGAAACTTCGGATGGGCCAACTGGAACTCTGAATTCCCCCAGTAACTTCCCTCTGGGGTCCACGCCTCCCTGCCTTTCTGCCGATGGCATCCCCAGCCGGTTAGCTGCTAGAGCGGATGCCCGCCAGCCCTCCTGGCTCTCCTGTCCCTCACGACTCACGTCCAACCTGCTGCTGGGGCCAGGTTACCCTCACCCCTTGCCTGGACCTCCCCAGGAGCCGCATAACTGCTATTCCTGGGCCCCTGCAGCCTCGGCTGTGTACAGGGGCCAGAGTAAGCTTGCCAAAGCCCCAGTCAGACCACATCACGCCATGGCTTAAATTCTTCAGGGAGCCTTCACTTCTTGGAAGAGAAGCCAAGCCCCTTACCCTCGCCCACAAGGCCTGTTGAGCTGGCTCCTGCTCTCTAGCTCAGCACCTCAAGTGATCTTCCCTATTTGTTGGTGTCCTCTCTTTTTTCAACAAGGAAATGGAGGAGAGAAGGCGAGCCATGGTGTCACCTCAGGCTGGTGGCAGAGCCTATCTCAGGTCTCAGAGACCTCGCAGTGGTGCTGGTCCCCGAGAGCGAACAGTGGGCTGGCTGGCATCTCGGCGAGGGCGCCTGCCTGCTGTCGGTGCGCATGATGTGCCAAGGCCGGCGTTGGCCTGCCACGCTCCACCCATGTGCGAACCTCCTAGTGTCTGAACTGCAGAGAGCTGGCCATGAAAATGAATGTGGGCCTCTCGGGGCAGGTGTGACTCCTGATAGGATCCAAGTCTGCCATTTCATCCATCACGGGGAAGCAATGCCCGGCCCTCTGCTAGCCTTTGGCTTACTGGAATGAGGTTAAAAGTATGGCTGGGCTCAGGGGTCCTGGGTCTCATCCCTGGGGGTCTCTGGGGAGAGGGGAGGCAGGAGAAGAGAAGGCCTGTCCACAGCCAGGCAGCAGCTGCCAAGAGGAAGATGGGGGGACGCGGGTGACAAAGGCCAGGAAGGGCCTTTTCGTTCTCTTCCTGTTGCTGACACATCACCAGTATTTCTTCTTCAACTGTTAATGGTGTCCTCAGGCCTGAGCCTTTAGATGGTGATTATGTCTACAACTCATTGGTAAGAACCAGGCTCCAACAGGAGAATGATAATTCTAGCCAGGGACTCACGCCACCAAATCATCACTCAGCCCCTTCTTGTATGGAAAAGGCTGAACAGAGGTGAGCTGGCTTTGGGGACAGAGAACACAAGGAGCCAAAGATCTGGAAGAGGGAAGGAAGCTTTGCCAAGCAGGGCGGGAACACCTGGGCCCGCACCCCTTTGAGCCTGTCTTGGTGTTTGTGATGCTGCCTCTTGGAGCTTTTTCCTGGAGGAAGCAGATGCTAGGCACGTGTGAGGTGACCACAGGGTCAGTCCTGTGGTTTCAGGAATATGCAGGACGCTTCCGACTTCCTTCTCAGCTCACTCTGGCCTTCCCCCTCCCTCACCCAACGGTTGGTGAGCAGAGCCCTGGAGGAAGGTGCACTTACATTTCTTCTGCAGAATGCTCTGTCTGGCCTTAACGAATGCCAGTATGTCCGAGTCCGTCTGGCTGTCCCCGGTGAGAGGGACAGATGATGCTGGCCTCTCAGGGATGCTGAGGACAACCACAAGTCACACATCACTGCACCTTACATTTGGACTCCATGCTTACCTTTCCAAAGTGCTTTCTGTGTTCAGAGAACGGATCTCACCCAGGAGGCTGGGGGACCACAGTCTGCCTCCTCACCCCTGCACCATATCTGGGCAGAAGCCACAGAAATCCTTTCACCTGCAAACGTGTCATGTCCTCTCTTAACCCTAACCCTAACCCTACCTTAACCCCTAACCCTAACCCTAAACCTTAAGCCCATTAGTGGCTTCTCGCATCACTCTTGGAATGAAACTCAAACTCTCATCTTGTGTGATCTGGCCCCTGGTGTACCATGCTCCAGCCACCCTGCCCTTCTTTCTGTTATTCTGTTACTCAATGACATGAGTTCCTGCTGGCCTCAGGACCTTTGCTTTAGCTGTCTCCTTGGACCTTTGCTCTTCTCCAAGACCTTTCCATAGTTGATTATGCCTTGTCTCAGCACCTTTCCCATCCCTCCCAACTCCTGCCCCCACCAAGGCTATTCCACCTGGGGCTTGACTGTCTCCTTCAGCACCCAACTTAGATGGCATATCCTGAAGGACATCTCCCCTGTGCGTCCCCATACCCTACCATGGCCTAGTTGCTCCTGGGGCAGATAACTGTTCTCTCCTCTCTTTATAAAAACATGGTATTTAGCTGAATATGTTACCATGGCTGGAAAAAAAAATACTACATTTCCAAGCCTCCTTTGCAGCTACGTGCAATCAGGTGACCAGGTTCCAGCCAATGAGATTTGTAAGAAGTGTGGAATTTCCAAGAAATCCCCTTAAAAAAGGAAGAATGCACACGTGCCTTTCTCCCTCCTCTTTTTCCATCCAATAAATCACCCCTAAAGAAAATTCAAAGCAGTGCCCTCCTGGCTTGCCAAGCGCCCCCCTCATCCTGTCACTCCACACAGAAGGTGACAGTGTCCACTGTCTCAGAAGGCAGTGAGGACAGGACATAATAAAGGGCTGCTCATGATCACAAGTAATGGTTTGTGTTGGCATCCAGCTGCAATCGAGGAGAAGTGCTCCCATGGGGCAGCACGGAGCTGTTCCTTCTGTCCGGGCTCTGGGAGGGACATGGCTGGACCTCACCTTCGGACAGCTTGGGAGGTGTGTAGGTGAAGAAGGGTGCTCAAGAGTTCTAGTCGGGGCATAAAGAGCACTGCTGGGGAGAGGTCTTGTCAGCTTTGTTCAGTCTGCAGTGAATGGTGCCCAGGGCCTGAGGCTAGGCTTGTTAACTCTCCATCCTTCTCTGCCTTGGGACCCTGTGGTGGGACTAGTGGGCCATGTTGGAACGGCCCATGGGCCAGCTCTTCTTTCCTTTAATGGCCCTGGGTACATCTATTTACAAGGAGACTTGAAGCAAGTCTGCCTGCATGGGGCCCTGGGAGAAAACCTCCCAGCTTTGGGACTCAGCATCTGTGAGAGACTCCAGGGTATTCCTAGGGTACCGGGGCGGGGGGTGGAGGCTAGCCCTGAGCTCCGTGCAGCTACCAGACAAGGGGCTCGCAGGATGTGGGACAAGAGAACTGGCAATTTTGACCTATTCCACCATGGCAGGGGCTGCCACAGGCATCAGAGGGAGGAGAAGACAGACCTGCCTTCCAGGGGGGCGCTGGTGCGGTTGTGCTCCCGGCTCTGCGGGGTGGGGTAAGGCGAGGGCAAGATTTTCCTGGCGTTCACTTCACTGCAAAGAACAAAGAAAAAAGGAAAAGGAATGGGAGGAGATTTACAGAAAAGAAATTTAGGTTTATATTTAGGAGCTGTACAGATTGAATGTGTGTCCCCCCAAATTCATATGTGGAAGCCCTGCCCCACAGTGTGATGTATCTGGAGGGGAAGCCGCTGGGAGGTAATCAGGTTTTGATGAGGTCATGGGGGTGGGGCCCCCATGAGGGGATTGGTGCCCTTACAGGAGGAGGAAGAGAGATCAGAGCTCGCTACCATGTGAGGACACAGGGAGAAACTGTCATCTGCAAGCCGAGAAGAGGGTCCTTGCCAGCGACTGATTTTGTTGGACCTCGACTGGGAATTCCAGCCTCCAGAACTGTGAGAAATAAATAAACTCCTAATGTTTAAGCCAGCTCGTCTATGGTATTTTGTTATGGCAGCCTGAGCTGACTACGAGAGGAGCCAGGAATCCTGCGTCGTGGATGGTGTCGTGGTCAGCTCAGGCTGCTGTCACAGAACGCCCTAGAACGGTGGCTCACAACAGGAATTTGTTTCTCACAGTTCTAGAGGCTGGGCGTTGGAGACCAGGGTATAGCATGGTCATGTTCTCACACCCGTCCTCTTCCAGCTGACTGCCAAATTCTTCCTGTGTTCTCACAGGCTGGAAAGAAGGTGAGCTAGCTCTCTGCCTCTTCTTACGAAGGCGCTAATCCCCTTCATGAGGGCTCCACCCTCGTGACTTAAAGACCTACCTCCAAATGCCATCACATCTGGCATTAGGTTTCAACAAATGAATTTTTAGAGGACACATTAAGTCCATCACATTCTACCCTGCCCCCTCCCACACCATCGTCAAATTCATGTCCCTCTCACGTGCAAAATACATTCCTTCCATCTCACCAGCCCCCAAAGCCTTAACTTGTCCCAGCATCAACTCTAAAGTCCAAAGTCCTGTCTAAATCAGATATGGGTGAGACTAGAAGTCGAATCACCCTGAGATGGAATTCCTCACCAGCTGTGAGCCTGGGAAACCAGACAAGTTATGTGCTTCCAAAATACCATGGTGGACAGTGTAGGTTAGACATTCCCATTCCACAAGGGAGAAAGAGGAAAGAAGGAAGGGGTGATGAGTCCCAAGCAGGTCTGAAACCTAGCAGTGCAAACTCCATGAGATCTTAAGGCTTGAAAATAATCCTCTCTGGTCCAATGTTCTTGCCCTCTGGACTCACTGGGGTGATGGTCCCATCTTCTGGATCCACTGAGTAAAGGGCCTGCTGGGCTCTGCAGGGCAGGGGTCGTGCCCTCATGGTTCTGCAGGGAGGCCCTGCCCCACAGCTTTGGGTAGAGGCTGTTTGGTCTGTTGAAAGCAAGGCAATGCCCCCCCACTTTTGAAATGGAGGAGGCAGCCGGGATGATCTCTCAATTGCCTTTGGGGTCATTCTTCCTTTAACTTGGAAGAACAGTGCACGCTCGCAGCAGAATAGCTGACATTTATAGACACCATCTACTCACCAGGTCCTAGAAAGTGCTCTACAAACATCATGCCATTTCCTCCTTTCAATAGCCTCATTATCCTCATTACACAGGTGAGACAATGGAGGCTTAGGGAGGTTAAAGAAATTCTAAACATTACCAGCTGGCTAAGGGCAGAATCTGAATCTGATCCATGACTCTGTGAGGGGTCAGAATCCGTGCTCTCAGCCATGATACTTTATCAACCAGACTCAGCTGGAGATGCATGGCTCACCTCCGGCCATACCGACTGACCAGCCCCTGCTCCCAAGTGACAAGTCAGACCCAACAGCTCAGGCAGGTGCATCTTTGCCCGTTTAACTAGGCTGCCTGAGGTGTGCGCCTTGCCTTGGATTCCTGGTTGCAAACAGCAGAACCCAACAGTGCCCCTTGGGAGATGAAGGGGCCACCACTGTCCCAGGATGCCAGTGACAGGCTGGGGTTCTCTCCCTTGCTTTGGAATGGTCCTGCCTAGGCACCATATCAGGGCTGGAAGAGACCTAAAAGGTCACCTGGTCGGAACCTTCCTTTACAGATGGGGACACTCAGGCTGAGAGGTGGGCTAGGGTTGGGGGAGGCGGCTTTGCCTAGCCTGCACCATCCATCTGAGGCACTCCATAGGCCCAACAACCTGCTGCCCTACCCATGAATACAGCCCCTTCCCCCGTTCCAGCCTTCTGCCCTCTCCCATCTCAGCCAGCTGCAGGGCCTCTTTCCCTGGGCCTGCCTCCACAGGTTTGAGACTGTGGGTCAAACAAACAGGAAAGGAAATCAGAGCCTGGGAATCCCCCCATCCTCGTGCCTATTTCCCTGCATCCCAGAGACTGCACTGGCTAGTTGGGGGGGGCAGGGCGGGGAGCATCTGTGCTGTCTGGTTAGGGATGCTGTAGAACCAGAGGCAGCCACAAGGTGGCAGGCTCTGCATGCTTTTCTTTGGAGAACAGTGGTCAATGATCAGGGCTCCTTCTGAATGGTTCCTGGTGCAGGCCTCCAGAAGGGAAGGAGAAAGGGCTTTCCATTCTGTAGGAGCTTTGATTACACGAGGTCAAAGTCAGTTTGGAAACTGTAGCAAGTCTTGCAAGACCAGGTCACTGGCACTCAAATGGCTCATTAACTCAGTGGATTTCCAGTGGATTCCCAGTGGCTCCTTGACTAAGATTCCAGGGAGCATCCACAGGTACAAACAGTTGAGGGTTGGCAGTGGGTGGCAGAGGGGCAGAGATGGACGTGGACAGGGCAGAAAGGTGTCGTGATCAGCACCGTGGAAAGATGGGGGTATCCAGCATATTGCTGCAACCGTGTAGGAGGATGGCACAATGTGAAAGCTTGGGGCTCCTGAGGGAGATGACTCCCCCAGTTTCTTTTTTTTTTTTTTTAATTTTTTTTTTTTTTTAAAGATTTTTTTTTTTTTTTTCAGAGACAGTGAGAGAGGGAACACAAGCAGGCAGAGCGGGAGAGGGAGAAGCAGGCTCCCCGCTGAACAGAGAGCCCGATGCGGGGCCTGATCCCAGGACCCCGGGATCATGACCCGAGCCGAAGGCAGATGCTTAACGACTGAGTCACCCAGGCGCCCCTCCCCCAGTTTCGAAGCTGCTAGAGTGCCCGTGGATGCCACAGCTCAGTTTCTGAACCCTTAGGATCACACCACAAATTACTTTTGTCTGCTTTCCTGACCAATCAGCCTTGCACATTGCATTCATTTCTCATGTTGACGTGCCTTCTGGAGAAAGAACACACCAGCCATCAGAACTATCTTTTTCTTAATAAGGGTTAATGAGTAGTATTAATAAAAGGCCTCCTGGGTTGCCAATCAGAGTGTTGTGAATTTAGTGTGATCAGCCCGCAGGCCATCCCTGAGGAAGTGATTCGATCAGGTTTCTTCCAGAACCTGAGGAGCAGAGGACTAGCCCCAGGCCTGCAGTGAGTCCATCCGGAGCAGCCACTCTGGAGCTCGGGGGAAAAAGCCAGCGGACTCTGGCTTTCTCACCCCTGCAGCTCCTTCCATGGCACTGGCACATTTATCTGCTCGTGGAATGATAGTGTCAGAGGGACCTAGATGTATCTCGAAGATGAGATGAGGAAATCCGCAAGGAGGGAGCTGCCTTGCCCAAGAGTCTGCTGCTTGAAAGAACTAAAATGAGGATTTGTTTCAGACATCCTTTGTGAAAGTCTAAACTGAGGGGATTCCTTGCAGGTAACCTATGGTGATGTGATGCACACCTCTGAAATCCACTGCTCAGAGCTTCAAGGTTAAGGGTCTCTTTCAATTGAAATACCTAAGGAATGTTCAGGAATGCCATGGTGCCACTTCTCACACCAGTGGGTGCTGGGAGGGGAGCATGATTCTTAGAGTGGTTCCCCAAGAAGATTCTAAGAGGCCCTGCCCAGTGGCTGGGCACCCTTTCGCAAAAGCTGACAGGTAAAGTCTGGTGGCAGAGGGGACAAATGGACAAGCAATATGGAGAGGCAGTCTTGGCTGATGGAGAGCATGGGAGAGGGGCATGATGCCTAGAGAGGGAGACAAATAAAAAAGAGGGAGAAAGGGAATGGAGGGTGGGGATAAAGATGAGCAGAGCAAGAGAGTGGGAGAAAAGGATGGGGAAGAATGGAGTGCAGGAGTGAAGCCAAGAGAGGAGAGGAAGCAGGGAGAGGGCAGGGGGGAGGGAAGTAGGAAGAAAGAAAGCACCACCACTCAGCCTGGAGCCTGAAGTTCAGAATTATCAACTACAGCGATAAAAACATCCCTTTTCCTTTCTGGGCCTCAGTTAGTTAAATGAGGGGATGGAATTCAGGGCTTCTCAGCAGAAGTGGTGGGGGCAAATAGCAGGGAGTTCTGGTTTTCCAGTCAGATGTTCGCTTTGTAGGCAAGTGTAGATTTGCTTTTTGAGAATCCTGGCCCCTTGGAAAAATCAGGCTGTGGACACATTGAAAGAGGGGAGGCCCCAAGCAGGAGGACCTGGCATTTGGTAGAATATAAAGAAAGCAAAGTTGTATAAAATAGCACAGAATATGGGCTGGAAAATGCCCACCTCCTACTAAGCAAGAGAATATACACGTGCTCCTCAAGAGCAGTCACTGATGTGAGGAGTGAGCAGAGTAGCTGGGCACTGACAGGTTCCAAGCCTGCCTTACCACTGATTAGCTGGGAGACCCTGAGCAAGTTAATTGACCTCTCAGAGTCCGAGTGTTCTCATCTGTAAAGCGGGGACAATGATTGTATGCTGCACATTTGCTCAGTGCTTGGCCTACAAGGCCCAGGAGAAGAAAAGAGAAGAAAGAAAGAGAAGAAGTAAAAAGAAGTAAGAGAAGAAAGCTAAAGCTGTCTCCTTGGGGAATTTAAAGACACCAGCAACTCATCCTCCACTGCTGGATGTTGGCAGAGAATGTCTGAGAAGCCACGATGACGTGGGACAGTGTGCCCTTCCCACCTCGTCCCTGCTAGAGTCCTGTGAGCTCTTTTCTGCCAGCATTATAAAGCACATGGCAGGTGATTTCTCTGTCAGAGGTGGAGCCCTACGCCTCTCCCTTTCCAGTCTCCAGCAGGGACCTTTTCCTCTCACCTACTGGAAACCTTCTGACTATAATTTTGGGAATCCAAACTGCTGCATGGAGGGAATTTAGGGGTGCCAAACACTCACAGTTGAGGTGTCTTAGCAAATACCATTCAGGATGCTTGGTTATCTCTGCCGAGGGTTAGAAGTCCCTCCAGAGCACCGGCTGCCACAGGAGATGAACAGCACTCCAAGGCCTATCTGGGCCATCTCTCCAAAGACCCTCCTGCCAGCAGTCATGAAGGGGCCTGGGGTAGTGCTCTGGGAGCAAGATTTTGAGAAAAGCTCCCATGGGTGATCTGATACACACTTTTGAAATTCAGGATTCTGAACTTTACTTGGCAGGCGTAGTCTATTTCTACCTTATAGCCCTGGAGTGTGCGTACTGGGCCTTTACACACACACACACACACACACACACACACACACATGCACACAATGCATTGTCTTTGAAACAAAAGAAAACTTAGAGATGGAGCTTCCTATTTGCTGGGCAGGATATTTCTACCGGTAAGGAACTATGCAAGAGATCTAGAAAAGAGGCTGGGGAAATAACCAAGGGTTCTGAGCCTCATCATTGGGAGGAGACCTTATTAATGTGTGGGACACATGAGAGGCTTGGGACCGAGCCAGAGCAATGACCAGGGAAAGCCCTGTCCTTTTGGCTGGGCCAGTGTTTTTCAAACATGTTCTGTGCAGTCCAGGAGTTTCAGGGGAAGGAGGCCGCTATATAGGGGTTGTAAACTCAAGTGTCCCAGAGGTCGGCAGGTACCTGAGGGATGCACAGAGGACCGGTGTAGGACGATAAGGCTAGGCTGTCTGCATTGCTGGAGAGCAAGTCTACTTACACTACCGTTTTAAAGAATTTAAATTGATGAACTAATTTTTTTGAGAAGTTTTAGATTTTTTTTTTTAAGATTTTATTTATTTATTTGACAGAGAGAGACACAGCGAGAGAGGGAATACAAGCAGTGGGAGTGGGAGAGGGAGAAGCAGGCTTCCCGCCGAGCAGGGAGCCCGATGCGGGGCTCGATCCCAGGACCTGGAATCATGACCTGAGCCGAAGGCAGCCGCTTAACGACTGAGCCACCCAGGCGCCCCTAGAGAAGTTTTAGATTTACAGAGAACTGAGCAGATGGTACAGAGAGTTGCCTTATCTCCCCTCTCCCGCCTTGTGGATTCCCCTATTATTAACATCTTGCGTTAGCACTGTACATTTGTTACAACTGATGAACCAGTATGGATACATTATTATTAACTGAAGTCCATAGTTTACCTGGGGGTTCACTCTTTCTGTTGTACAGTTCTGTGGATTTCAACAAATGCATAATATCATATGCCCACCACTACATAGCATACAGAATAGTTTCACTGCCTTAAAAATCCCCGGTGTTCCCCCATTCATCCTTTCCACCCTCCCCTCTTGCCTTGGCAATCACTAGTCTTTCTACTGCCTCCATAGTTTTGCCCTTTCCAGAATGTCATGTCGGAATCACACAGTATGTAGCCTTTTCAGTTTGGCTTCTTACACTCAGTTGTATGAATTTAAGCTTCCTCCATGTCTTTTCATGGCTCAATAGCTCATTTCTTTTTAGCACTGCATAATAGTCCATAATCTGGATATACCACAGTTCATTTGTCCATTCATCGTTTGAAGGGCATCTTGGTTGCTTCCAGTTTAGGGCAATTATGAACAAAGCTGCTGTAAACACCCAGGCACAGGTTCTTGTATGGATCTAAGTTTTCAACTCATTTGGGTAAATACTAAGGAGCATGATTGCTGAATCGTATGGTAAGAATATGTTTAGTTTAGTAAGAAACCACCGAACTGTTTTCCCAAGGGACCATGCCATTTTGCATTCCCACCAGCAGAGACGGAGAGTTCCTGTACCTCCACATCCTCACCAGCATTTGCGGATGTCATTGTTTTTGGATTTTAGCCATTCCAATAGGTGTGTAGCAGTATTTCATTGTTGCTTTAATTTGCAATTCCCTAATGACATATGACTTTGAGCATTTTGTCATAACACATATATCTGTAAAACTTCTTGGGTGAGGTGGCTGTTCAGATCCTTTGCCCATTTTTAAATTGGTTTGTTTTCCTTATTTGTCGAATTTTAAGTTTTTGTGTATTTTGGATCCAAGTCCTTTATCAGATACATGTTTTGAAAGTATTTTCTCCCAGTCTGTGGTTCATCTTTTCTTTTTCTTATCAGTGTCTTTTGCAGAGCAGTGTTTTAAGTTTTAATAAAGTCCAACTTATCAATTTTTTCATTTTCGGATCTACACTGCCTTTTAAAACACCAGGCTAACCAAACAGAACACACTTACTAATTGTTGACCCTGGACTTAGGGGCTCAGATAGGAGGTGTTTCCTAAAACTGGAACGTAAGTGGAAGTACTGGCACCTAGGGTCAGCTTGCGGGGGTATGCGGAAGTCCAGGGAAAATGTCAGTCAGGTGGTGGAGGGCTCACTGGCTGGCCTTTTTTTTTTTTTTTTTTTAAAGAATAGTTTCAGATGATAGCGTAATGTATAGACTTGTGGAATTACTGCGTTGTAAACCTGAACTAATGTAACAGTATGTGTCAACCATACTTAAACACAACAACAAAAGAAGAGTTTTAGGTTTACAGAAAAGTTGCCAAGATAGTACAAAGGGTTACCATGTCCCTCATACCCAGTTTCCCTTATTATACTTTCCTACCTTGGTATGGTATATTTGTCCCGACTAATGAAACAACGCTGATACATGATTATTAATTAAAGTCCATGCTTTAGTTGAAGTTTCTTAGTTTTTCCCTAATGTGTTGCTCTGACCTAGGACCCCTTCGAGGCTCGCACATTACCTTTTGTTGTCCTGTCTCCGTAGGCACCTCCTGTCTGTGACAGTTTCTTACATCTTCCTTGTTTTTGATGACCTTGACAGTTTTGAGGAGGATTGGCCAGGTATTTTGTAGAATGTCCCCAGGTTTTTTCCTCATGATTGGACTGGGGTTATAGGATTTTGAGAAGAAGACCATAGAGGTTGGGCACCCGGGTGGCTCAGTCGTTAAGCATCTGCCTTTGGCTCAGGTCATGATCCCAGGGTCCTGGGATTGAGACCCATGTCGGGCTCCCTGCTCAGAGTCTGCTTGTCCCTCTCCCTCTGTCCCTCTCTCCGCTCATTCTTTCTCTCAAATAAATAAATAAAATCTTAAAAGAAAAAAAAGAAGACCATAGGGGTCATGTGACATTCTCATCACGTTAAAGGTACTATCCGGCACAACCCCCACCTCCCACTAGTACCTTTATTTATTTATTTATTTATTACTTAATTATTTATTTATTTTTAAGAGAGAGAGTGAAAACGAGAGAGAGAGAACGAGCAGGGGAGTGAGGTAGAGGCAGAGGGAGAAGCAGGCTCCCCACTGAGCAGGGAGCCCGATGTGGGGCTTGATTCCAGGACCCTGGGATTATGACCTGAGCCAAAGACAGACGCTTAAAAACTGAGCCACCCAGGCGCCCCAAGTTCTATTTCACATTTCCCAACTTGAGAGCTCAGCTCCTATTCAAACCCAGTCAAAGGATTGCTCCTTGGTGGCAGAGGCCAATGCCCCACTCATGCCACCCTGGCCTCTGTCCTGACAGTAGGGGATCTGTCTGGGGGATGGAGGGTGGCCAAGGCATGCGTCCTAGGCCTTACCACCTGAGTTGTGTGGTTGGAAAGATAATAACATGGATGGCATGAGAAGGAACCTGCCTTCAGAAGGTGGTGTGGGGTGGGGGGGAGTGGCGTCCCTTCTGGATCATGCCGGCATTCAAGGAAACTGGCTCTGGGCTGTCCTCAGGTGGAGGCCGTCCTCATGCAAGGCTGCCCACATCTGTCCTGAATCTGTGCTAGGACAGAGTCTTTTACCAGAGCTCCTCCATATCCTGGCAGGTCTGCTACCCTCTGACCTACCACCGACATCCCCCTTCTTTCCCATTCCCCTTGTGTCCCCCATGCTACTCTCCCTTCCACCTACTGCCAACCCCTTCTTCCTACCGGGGCTTTGCACAGTTAAACCACTTGTCTCTTGTTGCCATGGCAGTAGGTCCACTGGCTGTCAGAGCCGGGGAGAAGGACCGAGAAGGTGTGCTCAACAACCCTTGCTCAAACCTGCCCGAAAGCCACTGGCTTGAGTATCACAGCCAACATAACAGTACACGTGATTCATCTTCCCGGATCAGGCGGCCCATACAGACACATTTAGAGCAGCAAGAACAGGTGGAGGAGAGGTAGGGAAACTTTTCTGCACCCTCCCTCTGTTGGAAGAGTTCTCCCCTTACCTTTTGTTAGAGACAAGCTGAGGCCTCTCCTGCTGGGACTCAGGCGTGTGGGGAGAGCGCTTCATGTGAGTGAGTGAAGTCATTGCTGGCGAGTCTACCTGTTGGGCCAAGAAGGAATTTCACAGTATTACCTTGAAGCTACTGGCATGGCAAAATGTCCTTGATGTATTTTTTTAAGGCAAAAATGTTAGCTCTAAAAGTTGTTAGGTACAACATGTGTGGGAGAAAAAAAATTAATCTAGACATTGCGATGACTGTCATGATAGGCACCAAAATATTATCTCTGGATGGCAGGATTATGGATAATGGTTGGTGTATTCTTTGTCCTTTTCTGTGCTAAGTCTTCCAAATTGAGCATGTGTTGCTTACTTGCAGATAGGAAAAAGGGTTTAAAATGCGATCTGACAATTCTCCAGAAGTCCTCTCACTTTTGCCTCCCCTTGTCCCCCAAAGAGATGCTACCAGAGGCAGGAGAAATCCATTGAGCACTTCACGTCGAGGAACAGCTCCACCACGGTGCCCCAGCAACCCTACATGGCTCCACACAGGGCTTGTGAGCAAGGCCTCAGCAGCAGCTTCTCTGAGTCTTGGCAGAATGCCCTGTGATTCTCCCAGAACCTGAGTAGCTGCTCCAAGACTGTTCCCCACTTGCCTTCCTATCTCCCCGGGAGGCGGTCATGGGACAGTTTCTCAGCACCTCCCATGTTCTGATGAGGTTTAAGGCTTTCTGCCTCACTCCCCTCAGGGTACATTTGCAGGCTGTAAAACTGCCTAGCGGCAGCATAGACTTCACTCCTCAGCAACAGGGTGCCCCATCATCCCTCCTGCAGCCACCGGGCCCATTTTGTTTTAGTGACTTCCTGTGGGGCAGAGCTGACATCTTTGGCCACACCAGTTTTCACTGTCTCTGTGAGCAATACACCGCCTGAATCCGTCCGCCTTGCCTTGACTCTTGCTGCGTCACACAGGATGACCCTCATCATCTACTGTTCAGTGGCTAAAGTCCCTTGGGCATCAGCAGTGGCTGACGGCCTCTCCCCGGAGGGTTCTTAATGGGGGAACAGACAGAATGTGGGGGTGCGGGCAACATGGATGGGAACCAATGACATTTTTAATTTTCCTAACTTCTCCCTGAAATTTAGCATTTCTCTCAACAGTACAATGTGGACAACAAACCGTAGTAGTGTATGTCGCATCAGTGACTTGTCACCAGTGGGAAGTCACAGATATTTTCATATCATATTACACTGTTGCAGAAATCTTGAAATACTGTGTTCACCATTACTTCGAAATTATGTTAAATGTTGGGCCCACCCCCTAGATCTTATTAATACATTTGTAAAGTGGTTTACATCTTATTATACCATAACTTTGCTTTAATATTTTGATAACTTTATTTCCATCTTACTGGTTTTCTTTGTCATCTCGTGTATTAAATTTTATCCAACTATTCTTCTCTAGTGTCTGATAACATGGCTATTTGGTAACATATGGCCACTGCTTGGCTGTGTGTCATTGGCCAAATAACTTCTTGGGCTCTCAGCTTCCTTGTCCTTAAAATAAAAGGATCAGCTGTTAATCTTTGAGGGTTCCGCCAGCCACACCAGTGATGTGATAATATGTATCTCGTCACTTCCATTATACCACAGCTGATGAGTTACAGGAGGACAATTGGAACTGGGGGTTTGTATTACACTTCTTAATATGTCATTTTAGCCTTCATAGTATTGTAGAGAACTTCCAGGAACCTGTCTAGCAAGTGTGTAAACATTTATCTACAAATATGTTTCCAGTGCAAAACTAGAAACAAACATTAAACAATAGAAGATTAAGCAGACAAAAATAAATTCATAGGATGGAACAGTGACGGCCATTAGAATGATGTAGAAAAGTATCATGGAAGAGTAGCCATGCGATGCAGTGAGCACCACGAGCAAAAGCCATTTGTGATCCTTGAAGACCAGTATGACTGTTTTTATAAAAACATACAGAAATATATGCATCGGAAAAAAAGATAAAATAATATAATCCAACATGATAATATTGGTTATCCTTAAAGGTGGGATTATGGTGATTTTTACTTCTTTGTGTTTTTCTCTATTTTCCAAAATTTCTGTAACTTATCTATAAATTATAGAAGTATATACTTACATATACATACATGATGTATACACACACACATACATGACTGTAGTAAAAAACAGTCAATATTGTCAGTATGGTATCACAGGAGAACATTACACAAAGCAACAGTGGCAAATCCACTGGTCTGGGCACACCTTCCATCCCCCACCTTTCTACGTGTCAGGCCTCAGAGTACGGAGACAGCGAGCCCCCGGCCGGCGGCATCCTCGTTACTAGGATGAGCACTTGCCTCACTAGCTAAGGCTGAGAGCATGTGGGCCTGTGGGTCGAAGCCCCCACTCTTCTGCCTCTGACAGCCCCTCTCCAGGCCCCAGGAGGAGGGTGGGCTCTGGGGCAGTGAAGGGGACGGCGGCGAATACCTGCAGGCTGGCGGCTTCCTCTGTCCACCAGGCTTCAAACTCCTTCTGCAGCTTCACCTTGGCCTTGTCCATGAGCAGCTGCAAGTGCTCGATCTCCACCTTCAGGGCCTTCAGGCGGGTGAACATTATCTTATACCTACAGTGAAATCAGGGAAGAGTCGTGAAAGTCGCTGGCAGGGGGAAAGGCTGGGAGTGGAGTGTCACTGCAGGGCCCGTGTCTCAGAAGTCTGGCGTACCTCACTGGAACGAGGGACTGGGACCCCAGGGGAGCCCACAGAGGCCGGAGGCCAGGGCCTGGGCTTGAGCCCCTTACAGGGAAGCAGAACCACGTGTTTTTGCCCAGCAGGCCCATGGGCTCCATGTATGAGATGAATACCCCCTTCTTCCAGAAGGATGGCTAGTGTTACTGAGCATTTATACAGGGCAGGCATTGCCCTAGGCACTCGGCATATCCACGCATTCAGTCCTGTACACAGTCCTATCAAGGAGACGCTCCACTTTACAGATGTGGAATCTGAGGCATGGAGGGGTTATATAACTTTCTCTGTGGGCTAATAAACCGAGGGGCCAGTATGTGAGCGCCGGCCATCCGGCTCTAGAAACCACAGCCACCTCTCTATTCCATTGGTTCACTTTGTACTGAGGACAAAAGTCGCACCGCATCTGTCACTGCGCACTCAGGTTTGGGGCATGTGGCCACGGGGCAGAAGTTGTCCAACAGGAACCAGTTAGGCAGCCGAACTGCAGACACAGCGTGGCTCCTGGAGGGACGCTGGGGTTGGGAATGTGGACCAAAGGGACGACACAGGGTGGAGTAAAGACACAAAAAAATGGGTTGGAAAGAAATTGGGAAAAATAAACAGAGTGAGGGAGGAAGAGGATAACTCCAGGGCAACTCCAGGGGGTGGAGAGCAACAGCAGCACATCTGGGAGGGCAGCGCAAGGCTTTCTGGGAGGAGGATGCGGGCGGGACAGGCCCCAGTGCAGCTATGGGGAGGAATCTGGGGACCTGCTGCGTGGGGCCTTGTTCTGCTCCAGTCTCGGGGCGGCAGGGGTGTGTGAGCGGCGAGGGCGGGGCACACCTCGCCAGCCCAGGGATGGCACATGTAACACTGACTCCATCAGCATCCTGAGGGCCAGGAAGGTGACTTGTTCGCTCTCCCCAGAGCCTGTCCATGGCCTGCAGGGCATAGCAAACATTGGTGGAATGCATCAACCAAGGAATGAAGGAGGAAGCCGGACCGCTGTGTTAAGCGAGATTCTGCGACCATGCTGAGTATCAGTCACAGCCACGTGTCTGCTGATGCTGGATTCCTCGCTCTGTTCGTGACGTCATCTGGGGGCCCTGACTGGCTGCAAGAGGCTGTGAGGTTCTCAGGACGCCCTGCAGGTGAGGAGACTCAGGAGGGCAGTGGGGGCAGATCTGCAGGCAGGCGGGAGACCTCCGTGGTCATACTCCTGGACTCCCCTAGATGGCAGCAGTAGATAAGCCTAGTTGCTCCTGAGCCACAGCCGGGGACCCTGGGCGGGGGAGGGTGCCAACAAGCAACCCTCTCTATGGGCTCCAGGGCCTGGCGAGGCCTTCTGCTCCGGATTCCAACCCCACGCTGCTTATGGTCCCTGCATTCCACATCTGTCTGCTCAAAGGCAGCACGCCCTCCAGCTATTTGAGGACCTGACCACTGGACCCACTTCCCAGAGGAGCTCCAGACCTGGGCTGGGGAGTGGCCACTCCGCCTGGCCTGGGCAGCTCCCGGTCATCCCCGAGGGCCCTCAGTGGATGGGGTCAGGGTGTGTGAGGTTAAAAAAAAAAAAGGGTACCTTCTCTTTTCTTCCTCCAGTTGGGATCGGAGCTTCTCTTCCAGCAAGTCTGGCATCGAAGGCATGGCTGTGTTTTCTGAGATGCCTGTGGATGAGAGATGGGTTACTCCAACAAGGAAGAATGGTAAAAGGAGAAGTGTGAGATTTAGGGCAGAGGACAGGGTAAAGGACCTGTGAGGACCTTCTGGGGCCTTTGGGTGGGAGTCTGCTTCAGCCCCCTCCTCTGGATGGCAATCTCTGCTCGGGGGAAAGCCTCCAAGGAGAGGCTTTCATGATTATTTCGGCTATCCCTGCCACAGTCCATCTGTCACTGGAAGAGAATTCGTCCTTACATTGCTACTAATCCTTTTACTGTTGAGTTCACTTATTTCCTCTCGAATCCCCAGGGAAGATGCAAAATAGCATTTTCCCATCCTCTGCTCCAGAGCCCCTCACAGATAGGAAGACATCACTAACCCGTCTCACATCCGTCACATCTGTCTTTGCACCAGTTGAAGTGCTGAGGGTCTCTGGCCTCCAATCATGTCTCCGGTTTTTGACTTCCCTCCAAAGCAGAGGTTGCCAAGCGTGATGAACCCAAGCAATGCTAATACGCAGCCAGAGCTGAGAACACGCTCAGACACCCTGCCCATGAGACAGGGCGGCAGGACCGTGCCACGGTCCTGGTGAGGGCTGTGCTCCCAGGCAGGCCGACCCCTGCTACTGGTTACATAGTTGCCCGCTCTGGCTGGTTGCCCATCCGGGGCCTGGCCCATCCTAGCCTGCTGGGTGGGGTCTATTTATCCTCCTAGGAGTCCCTGTGGTTGCTCTGCATTTCCTAGCCCCACAGAGGTCATCTCAGAAGTCACACAGCTCTGGTTTTTTACTCCAAGTAGGGGAGAATCTACTTTGGGCCAGGTGCTTTCTGGACACGATCGGACTTCATCCTTCTAGTACTCATTTGAAGCATTATTGTTCTCATTTTGCAGAGGTTAACCGAGGGTCAAAGAGGTTAACTTGCCCAGGACCACCCGGCTAACTTCAGGAACCTGGATCCAAATCCAGCTGTGTTTGGTTGCACGGGCCTTGGATCCAGAAATTCCTTCTAACATTTCTGACAGATGGTCATCTACTTTCTGCCCAAATACTTCCAGGGGTGGGGAGCTCACTCCTTGGCACGGTAGCCCATTTCATGGTGGGTAGGTCTGTCTCCTCTTCCTTTGAGCTGAGACCCATCCCACTCACTTCTTTCCACCTCTACTTTGGTTCTTCAGGGCAGCATAGCATGTCTTCCTTCCTTTGATGGTTCTTTAGAGATTTCCACAATGACGACAACAAAATAATGTACTAACCATGTATCTGGAGCTTTATTCTCAGGCTGATTCTGCCCAACTCCTTCATCAAGGGCTCAGTGACATGGCTGCTTTCTAACAACTTCCCACTCACCTTATTGCTAATTCTCAAAATAACCCAGCAGGGAGGGTCTTACCATCTCATTTCAGTTAGATTCTGAGGCTCTGAAAGGGCTGTGAATAACCCAAAGTCACACAGCTAATGAGCACAGCTGGGATTTGAACTCAAATTTTTCTGGTTTCAAAGAACTCAGTGTGTAGACCAGGCACCCTCAGCCCAATGCTGTTTTTGTTTTTCAAAGCTTTATAATTGTCATGGCCTATCAGTTTGTCACTGGCCTCTATTAAGCTTGTGGTTAGTTTAAACACTTTCATATTTTTATGAGTGGTTGTCAAAACACATCCTATTCCAGTGTGATTGTCCTTTTCAACCCAAATGCCACCTTTCCCATCTATTGGGGGTTAAGCCTTCTGAGAGGTCCTTATTCTGCCATACCTTTATTCTGTCCATGTTAGCTGTCTTTTGTACCATTATCCAGCTCATTGATAAATATGAGAAGTCTGTCCTTTATCTTCCAGGCGCTGATACTCTCTCTCCATGTGCCAAGTGACAACTGTCTCTTGGAAAAATGACTGGACAGGTGTCTTACTCCATCTAAACACGGGACATGCAGATACCATTCGACTCTCCAACTGAGGATAACATGTCACCTGGGCTAGTGTGATTTTTGGACCTGATGAGTTGGCTGCCTGTCCACGTTGCCCACGCTCCCCCAGGCACAGGCGCCAGAAGCCCCTGGAGGGCAGGGACTGGTCCTGCTGCTGTCGTATCTCCCCTGTGCTTCCTTCAGGCTCCACGTGCAGGGGGCACTCAATGCTTTTTGCGTGCACAGCCCTTGCCCTCTCTGAAAAAGGTCAGATGCAATAAACCGAAGACAGGATCTTCACATCAAACTGACAATGGTAGGACTTGAAATGGATAGAATGTTTCGCTGTCTCTTAACAGTTTCAGAAATGAGCAAATCTATCTACCAGCTTGTGGAAAAAGAAAAGCTGTGAATTTCCTTCCTTCTTTTAACACTTTTTGGCTCCACGCCCAGGGAACCCCTGAGAAATTCAACGAAGACCCTGCTCCGTAGTGCAGCCCCCAGCCGCACTCTGTATGAGAGGTCGCGGGAGGCGGGTGAAGGCAGGGCCGCTGGATCCGCACGGGGGCGTCTCACCCAGCCTGGCGGAGGCTATCTCTAAGGGCCTCATGCACGGAGGCCGAGATGACCTAACGGCTGTGGCTGACCCAGCATGAGTGAGGAGCCCATCTGCAAGAGAGGGCTCTCGCCGCACCCCATCGCTGGCTGTCTTTTCCTCGGGCATCTTGCAGGCTCCCCTGGCAGATCACAGTGGCAGGTGCCTTGGAGGTGTGTGGGTGTCCAGGAGCCTAAGGCAGGGACAGCATTACTCTGAATGCAGCTGACCCAGGAATAAGAGATGATGTCAGCTCCCGTTTGTGGGGCATGCTCTTGGTTCTATCCTCTGTGCCGCCTCATTTATTCCTGTCATTCTAGCTAGCAGATATTATCACCTGTTTTTCAGACAAGGAGACCAAGGCTTGGGTGACCAGGTGGCTTACACCATGCCATAAAGCTGCCAAATAGAAAAGCCAGCTTCGAATCCATGGCTGGTCATTCATTCTCTCATGTAACAAATGGGCTGCCCCTATTCCAGGGGCAGTCTGCTGGGGAAGGTGGACATTGAACCAACAAAAAATTGGGTTGACATAATGCCAGGGACCGAAGGACACCAGGAGGAGAGAAAGCTGGATAAAGGGTGGAGGGCTGCGATGTTAGGTAGAATGGTAGGGGAGGCGTCTCTGAGGAGGGGGCAAAGACCTGAATGAAGGGAGGGAACAAGCATGCAGAAATCAGGACAGAGAGTATAGCAGCGGGTGCAAAGGGCCTGAGGTACGTCTGCTTGGTGCTCTGAGAAACTGCGAGAAGGCCAATGTGTCTGGCAAAGTTGGTAGGGGAGAGAGGTGGGAGCTGAGGCCAGATCACATAGGACCTTGTAGGCCCTGGTAAGGATCTTAGCTTTGAGAGAGACGGAGGCTAGAGCATTTTGAGGACAGAAATGGCTCGATCTATTCCTTTGATTGCTAAGCCAAGCAGTTTTTTGCTGATCAAGACAAAGCTGCTCCGAACTAAAGAATGGTCCTTGTGAGTTGGCGCCGGGATGCTGTAAGCCTATTGAAAGGATGTGGGAAAGAAAGCTGGGGTGAGGGACCTTGGGCAGCCAGAATGAGGGCACAACATATCCCCAAGACACAAGCTGTCCACGTTGTCATGGCAACCAATGGGTTATTGCCAAAGGTGATGTCTGCTTAGTGAAATGCATTGTAACCCCAGCAGGAGACAGCCCCTGGCTGCTTCTGATGCTTCCTGAGGTTGGGTTTATCAGTCTTCTCTGAAGAGAAAGAGGGGCTGGGAACTGAAAGGGAAGTGAACAAAAGGGGCTGAGCAAGAACAGAGGAAGAGGGAGTAACTGAAGGGCATTCGGGCTTTGTAGGTCTCCGTGCCCACTGGGACCATGGCCAGGGACAGAGCCTCCAGTCACCTGACAGGAGGCACAGGGGGCTGTCCTTTCAATCACAGGATTCTGGCTGGGACAGGAGCACAGAGGGTCGTAGCCCTGAGTGGCCTATGAGGTGACATTGTGACTCTGCTTGGGCAGCCGGCTCCAAAGCAATACAAAAGCAAGAAAGAAGGGTTTCATTCCAGCAGCCACAGATCCGAATGTCACACAAGGAGGGAGCCCTGAGTGGTCAAATAGTATATGAAACTTCCAACAGGCACCCCCAGTCCCAGGCTGACCCTATGTCTGGTGTGTCGGGTATTCGGGAACCAGCAGCACCAGGACAAGAGAGGCCCCTGCTGGGAAGGCCGGCTTCCCGTGCGCCCCCTCCTACCTGGCGGGGTTTGGGGACACTGAAAAGATCATTATAACTCCTCTTCCTGCTTCCCCATACCCTCCTCTAAACATATTGCACATGCGTGCATGTGCATGCACCCCCCCAAAACTCTCCTACAGTTATTTCAGTGTCTGAAATGTGCAGAATATCATTTCTTTGGTTCAGTGGCTCTCTATTGGGTGTGCACATGAGAGGCTGGTAAAAGCACCGAGACAGCTGGGCCCTTGGAGACTCAGATGCTCAGTCCTCGTTAAGAAACACTGCTCAAGGCTTTGAGCCCAGGTTCAATGCAAGTGCTCCACGCAAGCGTTACAAGGAATGCAGAATCTGCAGAGGTTTAGATGGGACAGTATATGGGGCTAGCATGTTCCTTTGCCCCCGTCCACTTTCTAGAGCCCCAGTGGGGAAGAGGGGCCCAGGGGTTTCCAGCAAGAAAGACACACTCTTCGTAGGGCTGGAGCTGCCTGCCCTTGACCCTTGTAAAGGGTGGACAAAATGTGAACCATGATATCCACCACTGGGCTGCTCCATGGGTCAGATACTTCCTGCGTCTTATCTCATATAATCTGAATGATGCCCACTACAGATGGGGAAACTGAGCTCTGATAGAGGAAATAATCTGCCCAGGATCCCACTGTTAGTAAGCAGAGCTGGGGTCGGGACCCAGCTCTGTCTCACTTCAAAGCTAGTACTTTTTCCTCTGGAAGTGATTCTGATAATGAAAGAAGCCATGGGGCAGATTATTGACGTTGGTATCGACTTGTCCTTGGTGTTTGAAGGCAATGCCCTTTTTCCATGAATGCCTTTCAGATCTGGGGCTGGGGCTGACGGAAAGCCTCAGCCTCTCCTCGAGTGCTGGCCTGTGGAAGACTGCCCTTTACAAACCAACACCATGGCCTGCAGCCTGATCCCACTTGGTATTTGCAGCTCCCCTGCTGGGTGTGAGGAGTTGTCCTTACTGGAGTCTGAGCCTTTCCCAAGTTCAGTGGCCGGAATACCCAGAGCCAGCCTGCTCTTCTCCTAGACTGTGTGATAGGAGTCCTGAGGAAGGCAATATTGAAATTTCCAACCAGGCGCCAGAGCCAAAAGGGCCCCTGTGGGCTTCTGGAGGCTTCCGTAGAGCAAAGGCTATAGGGCCCAACATGGCAGTTGCTGGTCCAGTGCCCTGTGTGGGAGGAAGCCATGAGTTATGTGGCTCTACCATGGCTGACAAGACCTCAGGGCCAGGGAGGCATTCCGGCTGGTCTCCTCAGCTATCCAATAATGATTCACTTACTGAACACCCACTCTGGGCCTTTTGGGGCTAAACTATCTCATAGAGCCATAGATTACTCAGCCCCACCTGTTTGAGAGGTCAACGTGTCTATTCTTACAGAGATTGATGGTGTCACCAGCTCAATTACTACAATGGTCAGCAGCTCAGAGGCAAAGATTCTGGCTTTCCAATCAGACCATTTCCTGTTTAATGGCTCAAATTTATTGTCAGCTGGAGTGATCACATGCTGACAGGCACTCGGAGCCTCCATCCATCTTGGTGTTGATTTTGTAACGCCTTAGCTGCCTGTGGCATGCTCAGGCTTAGGGTGTGATGAATACCCTGTGGACACATGGCTGGGACCGATAATCTCTCGGGCACACTCACACCCACAGCCACAAATCCAGTCACTCAGCCGCCATCCCCCCAGGGAGCGGCCATGCTTTAGTACAACCAGAACGGTCAGGGAAGCCTTTTTAGAGCAAAACGGAGACCTAGATACACCCTGTAGAAGGCCGTCTGCCATCCCCTGCTGCCCAAGTAACCTCCCCTGTTCTACTCTGGGCTTCTCTGCCCAAGATCACAGCCCTGGGAGGGCGGCGCTCTCCTTCTGCATTTGCTTCTTCTCTCCCTCCATGTTCCCCGTGGAGGAGGCGAACTGTGCAGAGGGTCAGCGTGCACCAGGGTCCGTGTGGACTTGCAGGCACACCCGGGAGCACACTGCAGACACAGGAGAGACATTTCTAGTGCCATTACTTGCTTCAGCTTGGCACAGGGTCCCTTCCATGGTCACCTCTGTTCAAATAGGAACTCTTCTCTCTCTCCACAGTCCTTTCGGCTGGAGCCCCAGATCCATCTTTGGTTTGCTGTCAGTGTTCTCTGGTTGCAACCACTCAGAGCCTGGCATGGCGACTCTCCTTCAGAGGGTCCAGGTGCTGCTCCTGTCTGCTTTCTGGTCCACTTAGGCTCCCCCGCTCCTCAGACGTGAGCTCACATTTCCAAACACAGGGTTTCTCTCCAAACCCGAGTCCCTTGGTAAGTCTACTGTCTGTCGCTGCAGCCTCCCTGACCAGTGGTGACCACAGGCCTCAATCCGAGTGGCTTTTCAGACAGAAGTTAGCAAGAACCTTGCATCCCTAAAACCCAGTTTCATCTTTGTCACACTGGAACAAGCCAGTCTGGAGTGTTCTCAGGGCACATGTGACCTTGTGGGACGGCGGTTTTTCTCATGCCTTGAGAGTGAGCATGGGCCTTCCTCCTATAAAAACCTCTAATGATGATGGTTGGTGCGATTTAGTCAATTCTTTTGACTGGCTTATAAGAGACATTTTAGGACTTTCAGGAATTGAGTTGAGGATCCTTAATAAAACTGTCTCCTGCCACTTTGAGAAAACTTATCTGCTACTAGCCAATTTGTAAACCAATCTGTTCGTTTCCAAAAAATTTATTACACATTAGAGTCAGAAGTGAGTTCTGAGACGGACCACACAGTCAGGCTGGCACATTTTCAAAGTATGATGGCAAGAGCTTGCAAGACAACCAAAATACCCCATATCAAGACAAGGGCCAAAAGAATTTTTTGAAGAGAATTTCCTTAAAGAAAGCTGGCAGTTTGCGTTAAGTCCACCTTATCCTCTTCACTGGAGGCAATGTGTGTGTGGAGGTCCTTCTCCCTCCCTTAAAGATCTTGAGGGGATTTGAAGACCACTCAGAAAGATTGGTTAGAATCCTCGGGAATCCGTGCATGTGTGTGGGGTGTATGTCGTGTGTGTGTGTGTGTGTGTGTGTGTGTGTGTGCACAGTGGACAGAAATCTGATTCCCATTCAAGAACTCTCCAGCAGGGCATGGGCTGAAGTGCTGGGAGCAAGACCAGAGAGTTCGCCCTTGTGGAAACAATGTGGGGTGTACCTACTCCCATCATGGCTGATTTCAAGCTGCCAACATGATGTTCCTGAATTCGGAGCTGGGAAGAGATGCACATGGTCAGCTCTCACGAGCCAGTATGAGCTGGCTCCGCACACCACTTACTCCCTCTAGCACACACTTAAAACTCAGATCCTTTTTCTTCAGTGCAAAAAACTCAGATCCTTTTTTAATAGGGCCAGCCAGAAGGGCAATGGGACCTAAGTAGAAAGAAACTTGGCAGTGGACCACAGGATGCCTGTGGGCTGAGCCCTGCACCTGTCTATTTTTCTCCCCTAAGTCCCCCTTCCACCGCCTTCTACTCTTCTGCTACTTGCCCTGGGAGGCTAGCTGGTGGAACAGTGGGCTTCCTTACCCCTCGCCTTCTGTCTGGGCTCAGCCAATGGTGAGCATGGGCAAGTGACTGGAGGCGCGGGAGGGGAGAGGGGCTGAGGTGCCATGAGCTGGATGCACTGCTTGACTGAAGGTCATAGCTCCTATCAGATGGCCTGAGTCTTTCTGCACAGCCCTTTCTGTCTTCAGGTTCAGGTAACTGCTCACTCTTCTTGCCCCCTCAGGTCTAGGGGCAGCAATGCTTCCTACCCTGCTGTTGTTACAACCTCTGCATTTCCCTGAATTCTGCTAACACCTTTATAAATAGGCTTGTATTCAACTCTCTTTATAATACTTAATTTGAAATTTTTTTTTTTTTTTTTTTTTTTAGAGAGAGAGAGAGAGAGCGCAAGTAGGGGAAAGGGACAGAAGGAGAGAATATTAAGCCAGCTCCACTTCAGCCCAGAGCCCTATGTGGGCTCGATCTCATGACTCTGAGATTATGACCTGAGCTAAAATCAAGGGTCAGATGCCTAACGGACTGAGCCACCCAGGCGCCCCACCTAATTTGATTATTGATTTCAGTAATCTGCTTTGTGTTTGGAACCCAGAAAGGCTCAAAGTGGGTAAGCAATTGTCCAACAAGATACATTCCATCAGATCAAGGGACCTCCAGGAACCCATGAAAGTACCCCAAGTGAGGAAGAGTCACTTGAAACATCTGCGGGGCCCAAAGAGTACAAACCATGTTACAAAGTACCAGTCAAAGTAACATCTTTACCAACTGCCTTTCCTCCTTCTCTCCAACTCCTTCTTGGAGTCGGCAAATTGAGCTCAGCAGACTGAGGGAGGAAGTGTCTTAGAAAGAGAAGGAGCTGATTGTATTCCTTTCCTCCAGGTGGTTAGCCTTAGCTGGGGAAAAGGAGAGAAGTCTTAGCTTTGAGTGAAATTTGAATTGTTGAGACTGTAGTTACAATATAAAACGACCAATGTTTTTTGGTTCTTGTTTGTTTTGTTTGTAATTAACAATGAAGGAGCAACTGAGTTACTGAGCTGTCCAATTTCCATCCAGTGCAGAGGCCGAACTGTCCCTACTGCAAGGACTTAGAGATGGTGGAAGAACAAAAGGTGGGCTTACAAGCACCTCCCCTGCATTGCTCAGTATGTCCGGCACACCCTCTTTAGCTATTAAGTCCCTCCTAGAGGACACAAGGCACCTAGAAAAGGAAATGAGAAGTGGTAAATTTTTTGTTCCCATCTTTAAGTGAAATGCTCCTGACACAAACAGTAGTGAGGAAATGAAAGTTAATCAGAATTGAATTGGGATTTGGTTTTTACGACCACTGCTCTCATGGGGATTCCACTTAACAGTAATTTTTGTTTGATCTCTGAACCCTTGGAGTGTAATCCTTCATCGAGTTTGGAAATTATTATAAACCATTTCAAACATAAAAAAGTTTAGAGAGTGATATAAATAACACCCACATACCGCCTCCGTATTTTGAAAAACTCCATAGTATGCCATAGGTGCTTCCGAGTGTGTGCATGTGTGTTTGAATGAGAATATTGCAGAGCTGGGGGAGGCCTGCTTAGTACCCACCCCCAGCCACTATCCCTGCCCCCCAAAGATAACACTGTCCTGATGGTGCTGTAGACCTTCCCTTCTTGCTGGCACACTCTGACCCTGTATCTCTAATATCTCTTAAAATTACTTCATTACTTAGCTATTTCTTGACCTAAGAGGAGGTGGCAGAGGGATTCTGTTTGTAAGTATTTGTTGGACTGTACATCTGTACATATGTTTTATGCATTTTTCTGTACTTATGTTATCTTGCACCATAACACAGAGCTCCCACTCCCCTCCCCCGATACACAATATCAGCAGTTTTACAATTTACATAAATGGCATCATTCCACATATATCCTTCAGCAATTTTCTTTCTTGCAACCATCATTGTGTTTCTGAGATTTATTCATATTGCTACATGTAGTTCTAGTTTATTCATCTTTAATTCTCTATGGTGTTCCATTATATAAATATGAATTATATGAATATATCAGATGATATGAATATATCATAGCTGTAGCTCATTTATCTACCTGCCTACTGAGGGGACCTTTGGGTTATCTTCCGTTCTTGTTTTTGTTTGTTTTTTGGTTGTTCGCCATGATAAAAACAATGCTGGTTTCCTGTTGGTAGGTCTTCCCCAAACTCATGATCAACTTCTTTGGGGAAATGAGCTTTTGGGGAAATGAGTCTTACCTAGCTCCATTACTATGCAACAGAATTGTTCCCAGGGAACACCAATACCTTTCCTGGGCTGGGACTTGCCAAGCACAAATGGTGATTTTTGTCACTTGTGCCAGCTAGAGGGGCCAGCCACCATACATTTTACCTTACCAGATGACATCAAGAGGTTAGAATTTTGTCTTCTATATATTTGACTGGTTATATGTTTATTATACGTTATATATGTTGTATATGTTTGTTATATATTATATATTTGGATATGATTGTATGTTTGCTTGTGTAACCCCAAAATTCATATGTTGAAATCGAGTCCCCAGTGTGATGGTATTTAGAGATGAGGCCTTTGGAAGGTAATTAGGTCATGGGGGTGGAGCCCTCATGAAGGGGATTAGTGCCCTTATAAAAAGAGGTCAAAGAGCTTGCTCACCCCTGTTCTGCTGTGTGAGGACACAATGAGAAGCTGGCAGTCTGTGACCCAGAGGAAGGCCTTTACTAGAACCACCATGCTGTCACCCTAATTTCCGGCTACCACCCTCTGGAACTGTGAAAAAATAAATTCCTGTTGTTTATCACGCACCTAGTCTATGGTACTTTGTTATAGCAGCCCCAACTGACTAGGACATTGGTCGAATGCTTAATTCATTCAAAGTAGCATACATGGTTCCCGCACATTTGCATGATGAATAAAATGGCCCTGGCAACTGGGAAAAGGACCATCTTTAACCAGTGCTCAGTGGAAGAGATAGGGACCGGATTTTTGCAAGGTAGGGTGATCAGTGGTGCCTATGAGCACATGTGGGTGGAGGGATGTGGTGAATGCAGAAATGTGGCGACCTCCACAGTTAAGCCAACTGGTGCTGTTGGCCCAGAGCCGTGGTAGGCTCAGCAGCAGGGGGCTGTGGCCTGAGCATCTGGGTGTCTGCTTCCTGGCACTCAGAGATAGGTTCCATGCTGATTTGCTGAGCATATACTCTGTCCTTGACTCCATCACACACACACTTCACCCAGTACTCAGACCAGCCCTGGGAGCAGATATTCTTCTCTTAGGGACAAGGAAATGGAAATTCAGGAAGGTCGATGGACAAAGGTCACATGACTAGCAATGGGTAGAGGCATGATTCAAGCAGGGCCCTCCTGATTCCAAGGCAAGTGTCTTTTTACTAAACCACAGCTGCAGTTCGAGGCTGGCACCAGGGCTGATGCCCAGAGCCTCCTTCTGCTCTCCAGAATGGCTAGTGAGGAAGTCTGGAACTACCCAAGGGGACTGGAGCCTTGGCAATTGGGAACTCGGCAAGGAAATCGGGCGGGGACTCCTCACCCACAGACTCCATCTTGAGCCTGGGAATCTGGCCAAATTTGGCCTCATGTCACAGAAGCTGGCCCTATATTCACAAGCAACTGTGGATTGGAATTGACTCAGGTGGAGAGAATTTATTACTGGTCTTACAGAGCCACCTGCGTCCTTCTGGAACCAACTGAGATGACATCTTAGCGTTTGGGGTAGCTGCTTCCTTTACATTCTGCCTTACTCCAGGGGTTCGCATTTTGATCATTCCTTTCTGAGAGGATGAAGGCACCTCTAATCCAAGCCCTCACATGTCTCCCCACCAAGGCTATGTTTCTTGCATGTCTTAAGGAGGTCTGCATTCACAAAGAGGTAAAATCATGACACCTGAGGGTGAGAAGTGTTAGATTCATTTGTTCATTCAACAGGCAACCAGCAAACGCCAGCTCAGTTTCAGGATGTGCTGGGCACAGGATGTCACTTGGTCCGACCACCTCATTTTATAAATGTTGGAACCTAGGCACAGAACAAACCTTTATGGAGGACCTACTGTGTGCCAATCCCTGTGCTCAGTGTTGGGGAAATAAAGATCTCTGTACAGTGGGGGAAATGGATAAAAGACTGAATAATTATCACACAATGTGATAAGTCCTATCACAGAGGTACAAGCAGAATTCTGTGTGAGTCCAGAGGAAACTCAGATAGTTCTGGGGAGGGGACCTGGGAATCTGCCTCTGGAAATGTCTTAGAGCCACAAAGTCTGAAGGAAGACGTGTTAAAAGCTGCAGAACCTTTTCTTCAAACAAAGGCTTCACAGCAAAAAGAGAAATAGAAGTTGCTTTGGTTGAATCAGGGTGGGCAAAAATCCTGGGGCCCTGCCGCTTGCACCCTGGCTCTCCTCCCCCTCGCCTCATGCTCCCTAAGAACACTTAGGTCCCAGAGAACCCATTCTGAAAACTACTGAGCTAGAGAATGCAGGAAGGTCCCCTCCAGTTCCATCCCAATCAGTGGTTCCTCCCCATAGCCTGGACTTCATGGTTTCACGTTCTGACTGGATCATATGAGGTGCTCAGTGAAGTCTGATAAATAAATGGATGACATCTGACCTTTTGCTTTCTCTCAAGTTTGTTATCCCCAGGAGCAGAATTCTAAAAAAGCAGTTCCAGATTCAGTCTTAAACAACAGTTTGGAGAGGCAGAGGGATGGCAGAGGCCTCGGTCTAGAGAGCAGCAGGGATGGCTCAAGAGGCCACTGAAGGAATTCTGTTCTGGAGACGAGAACCCCTCAGCAGACTCTAAGCTGGGACAACGCAGTAGAATAGGCAGCCTCTGGCCTCAGTGGCTCTCCCAAGTCTCCTCAGGGCGCCTGCTGGGGACATGCAGCTGTCACTGCCCTGTTTTCAGGGTCAGGGAGCACACACCACCCAGGGGCAATCCAAGGGTCCACGAGGCACTGCAACCACAATAGACTGTTCTTGGGGGCTTTTTTTGTTCAAAGGATTTCTGCTCCTGGGGTGGTGAGAGGGGTGGGGGAGGGGAGAGGAAGACTAGTATTCAAGAGGCTAGTATTGGGGGCGGGGGGAATCTCAGCATACCATTTGGAACCTGCCAATGTCATGCTCACGGATTTTTATTTATTAATCATTATTATTTTTATCTTCTGTAACAGTATATTAAAAAACATGCCTACACATAGAAGCAATGGGACGTTCCAGGAGGTTATGTTTTCACAGAAGTTGGGTCAAGGGATAAATGCAGAGAAAGGTGTGGTATTATCCAACATGGACAGCTTGTGTGGGGCACATCTGTGAGCTTCTCAAGGGCTGTGATCTCCCCACTTCCATCTACCATAGAACAAAAGAATGGACTGACCACCTACCCACAAGGGGCCAGGCCAGTCTGCAGGGCAAGTGATCAGCGTGCAGCAACCTGCGGCAGCATCATATCTCAGCGGGTGATGTCGGCAGCAGATTTACTCAGACAGCCAGACGTCCCAGAGGCCCTCCCTGAGTTTGGGCTGGAAGCATGTGTGCCCAGAGGAACAGATCAGAGCAGGGCAAGTGGGCAAGGGGCTGGGGGTGGGGTGGTATAGATTATTTACTCATCAGTCAGAAATGCTGAAGAATTGGAATGACTGCTTGGGGGCTTTCTTTTCTTAAAAGGCCTCTTTGACCAAAGCTTCCTTGCTCAAAAATGTTCAGTGGCTCAACTGCCCATAAGATAAATGCTCAGATTCAAGGCTTTCAGTGAAACTGGCCCAACTCACCATTTTAGATTTTCCCTCCACTACTTCAAATAACTCCCCAAGAAAGTCCTCTCCCTCTACCCTCCACACACAAAAACACATACCCCACACAAAACATACACACACCCCACACAACCACACATACAAATACCCCCCCCCCCACACACACACACCACACCTATCTCCCCACTCTGTTCCGAACCTCATGGTTCGGCCTAGGCCTGTGGCCTTGGTGACAACTGCCAGGGGCCACTCCCTCTGGTAAGTTCCCAAAGCTCTCATGGCCTGTCCCTCTCACCTGACACATTTCACATACTGCTAGTGCCATGTGTCTCAAATCTGAATCACAGGCATTTGGTAGAGTTTTGACTGTGGGCAGAAAAAGAGCTTGTCCCTGATCAAATATTGCTCAAAAGAGACACTTAAGAGAGAGGCCATAGACCACATTCCTGGGGCTAGCTTCTCCTGGTTTTATTCCTGCTCTGTTGCAACCATCAGAAAGCAGAGTACCTGCAGCAGATTACCTCGGCCGCTCCCATAAATGTTTTCAATGAGTTATGCTTTAATGTCAGGCCTCTTGCTTTTGTTGAGGGTCGATATAAGAATCATCTGGTAGAACAACATTTCGGTATCTTTTGTAAGACTGCTGTTGAAGACATCATTCACTGTGTCACTCAATGTCTTTTAATAAGAATCTGCACAATAAATTCTGGGTTGTGTTTCATTCCAGGAAGAAATTCTATTTCTGCAGATAAATTAGTTAGAATGCTTCCTGTTGTCAGAAAATGAAAACTACATAACTCTGGGTGCTTTGCGTTTTGCTTAGTGGCTAGATAAGAGAGAGTCAAATTTATTGCCACTGTATTGTGATCGGCTCAGCTGTGGGGTCCAAAAGCACTTACTCCTTCTACTTCTTTTAAATGGACTTATTTTATGTTCAAATGTCCCATTATACTTTTGCAAGATGTGTGAGTCTGGAAGTCATCTGGGGAAGCATTGATTTGGCCTATTTATTGCCCATGCTGGGTGCGACGGGTACAAAGATTATTCGACGCACCCAGCTTTCCAGGAGCTCACATTTCAGCATGGAGAATACAGCTCTGAAAAATACACATTACAAAATAAGGTTGGCGCCTTCCAGAGGTGTGTGAGGCTGGAGGACAAAGCAGGCTTGGGGAGAAGGGGCCAGGCAAGGCTTCATGACAGAGGCCAAGGCTGAATCCGTTTGGGGCTACGGTGGGAAGAGGGTAGTGAATAGGATAGTATGTGTAACTAAATCCAAAATTAGATAAAGAGTTACCTTTTTATGTGTATTTCCCCTTATGATGGCTAGAGTAGAAACACTTTGAGGGCAGGCATCGGATCTCTGTCCCTCTGTGAACTCCAAAATGCCCTGCACAGGGCTGAGGGTGACATGGTGTGGTGGTTACTGCACGGGCTCTGGACATGCGTGTCTGTTTACATCCCTGAGCTGAGCAAAGTTAGGCAGGTTCACTTAACCCCTTTGGGATTTAACTGTAAAGTGAGGGTAACAGTAATATCTCCTTCATGGGGATTTCAGGAGCATTAAAGAAGAAGCTACACATAGAGAGCCTGAGCTCTCTATAATAATAATATATAAGAATATATAATATAATTATATATATAATTATATATATATAATGATTATATAATAATAATATATAATAATGCCAGGCACACGCCAAGTTCTCAAGGAACATTTGCTGATCAGCCTCATCTGCATTACGGACAATGTTATACCATTCAGGGCAGCTTAGTACAATAAAGTGGGAAAACCACACGCAACTAAATGCAGCAAAGCAATTTCAACCCAACCAGCTGAATCTAGTTCAATTAATATCAGTTCCAAATGATGCCTGATTAAAAATAGCATTGTTTTCTTGTTTCCTGAAATGATATGTGGGAGTAGGCTCTCCTCTAAGACAAGAGGAACATTTGTTTGTTGATGATATTCACAGAACTGATAATTGATGTTTCTCTTAAAGGACCCAAGACTCTGGCTGTTATATCGAGGGCACACCCCGGGCCCTATGCTTCTCCTGCCCCACGTCTGTCTACCCTGGTTTCCCTGTCCACTCACTTTCTAAAGGGCCGGGTTTCCCTGGGTAGGCAGTAAATGAAGGAAGTACCATCATCTAGATATTCAGCCAGGAAGAGAAGTCTTTCTAAGAACACATACGTGCACAAAACTGGTGCTTATCTGGATGGCCATGCTGTGGTGACAAATGTTGAACCACCAGCTCTCTGGGGGAAAAAAGCGCCCCAATTTATAATAAAATTTGTCAATTTCCGTGGCGTAACTAGTCCCACGAGGCTGGTTTGAAGCTGCCGGGGTGACGTCCCTGCATGTGGAATTAGGAAGAGATGCACAGTAGCGCGACCTAAGACAGCATTTCCATGATAAAGACACAGTAGTAGCAGATAATCCCAAGAGCAGAGATAATAGTAAAATGTAGTAAATTACAGATGGTCCCCAACTTACGATGGTTCAACTGAGGATTTTTTGGCTTTCGGATGGTGCAAAAGTGATGCCCACTTAAGGGAACTCTACTTTGAATTTTGAGTTTTTATTTTTTCTCAGGCTAGCGAAAGGAAGCATGCCAGGCTTTTGTGACGCTGGGCAGTGGCAGGGGCCACAGCCCAGGTGAACAACTGATACACTCAACCACCCTGTACCCGTACAGCCACTCTGTTTTTCACTTTCAGGACAGAATTCAATCCATTACAGGAGCTACTCAACACTCCATTAAGAATGGGCTTTGGGTTAGGTGATTTTGCCCAACTGTAGGCTACTGTAAGTGTTGTGAGCATGTTTAAAGTAGGCTAGGCTAAGCTAGATGTATTGTAGGTTAAGTGTATTAAATGCATTTTTGACGATATTTTCAACTGATGATGGGGTTATCAGGATGTAACCCCACTGTAAGTCAAGGAAGATCTGTAATTAGGAAGTGATAACTATTGAGTATTTGTTGCCTTTGTATTTTAATATAATTTAATAGTGAGTTTCTATAATTTAATTTTTTAAGATTTTTTAAATTTATTTGAGAGAGAGAGAAAGTGCGTGTGCAGGTGCAGGATGGGGGAGGGGCACAAGGAGAGGGAGAGAGACAATCTTAAGCACACTCCTCGCTGAGCGCAGGGCCCTACACAGGGCTCAATCCCACGACCTTGAGATCATGACCTGAGCTGAAATCAAGAGTTGGATGCTTAACTGACTGAGCCACCCAGGCGTCTCTCTTTAATTTTTTTTTAAGATTTTATTTATTTATTTGACAGAGAGACACAGTGAGAGAGGGAACACAAGCAGGGGGAGTGGGAGAGGGAGAAGCAGGCTTCCCACAGAGCAGGGAGCCCGATGCGGGGCTCGATCCCAGGACCCTGGGATCATGACCTGAGCTGAAGGCAGATGCTTAATGACTGAGCCACCCAGGTGCCCCTCTAATTTACTTTTTAACAGCAGCTGTGTCTTACCATGTCTCCCCAAATTTCTGAAATGGTAATGGTCGCTCTTGCGATGGGTGCAGAGCTGGCTCCAGCCCATCACCGGATCTACAGTGTCTTCCACATGGCATCCCTCAAGTTGCCATTAAATCTTTGCTCCGCTGAGATACAAGATTGCTTTTACACACATTTTCTTAGGCATACATCCACTCATACATACACAGACATATTCTTACGCAAAATACATGAGAAAACCTCTCCTACTCAGCCTTGCTCATTACCCCCTCCCCTCTTCCCCCCAGAACAACCAACCAACCTGACCTACACTTTCATGGAAACCTCAGAACATGGAGGCAAAAGAAAGAAACAATACCAGAAGGGAATACTTAAAATGGAGGGAGAGTAGACAGGAGACAAAGGAAGGAGAAAAGAGAGTGAGGAGGGCAAGAGTAGAAGTCGTCACCCCCCATTCCTCCCCTGGAAGCCCCAAGTACAGGGCACCAGGGTATACTGAACACTAAATACACCAAGCTGCTTTGGGTCTCCCCGGAACCCTGGGTCCTAGCCCTCGGCCCCAACTCTGGCCTGAGTGGCGAGGGTGAAGGCAGGAAACGGCTCTATAAACAATGTGTTGCAATAAGGGGTTTCTCCCCATGAGAAGAACTCTGAAATGTGGTCCCCAGGGGACTTGTGAGCACTGGCTGTTCCAAAACTCTGTCAGACAAGCTCCTGAGAAGTCTGGACTAAAAACATGGCATTTAAGCTCAAAATGGCAGCTGGGAGATGTTAACACTTCTTTTCTAATTGGGATAGTGTGCTTTTAAAATAAATAGGTATTTCAAATGCTCTTAATTAGACTTCCATCCAGAGTGTTTTCCATTTGAAGCCTGCTGATTACTTCAGGCAAAGCTGGGCCCTGTTGAACCTGACACCTGCCATAATTCAGGAGAAGGCTCCCAGAGAGATGAGCAAGAGGAATTATGGAGAAGACATGCAGCTATTTCCCACAGGCCCAGGACTGTCTGGGATGGGGGTGTCGGAGAGGATGGGGCACCTCTTGCCCTGAAAACCTCAGGAACTGACCAGTGTTTTCCAGTCATTTTTTCTAGTCACTCAGCCTCGTGAAGACTGGAGAATAGACCAGATGGCAGCCCTCAGATGCAGGGCCTAGTGGCAGTCCTTAGGGATGACTCCCCACCCAGTGACCTATTCGTGAGGTCTGAGGGTCACCTTGGCACAGCTGCCCCACAGAGGTCCTTAAGACCCTTCCTAGCCCAGCCCTATGAATCAGGGCCCTGGGGGGAGTCCTGGCTGCTTCCTGGAGAAGCACTCAGGAGCATCTCAGCCCTGACTCCCTGCCTGCATCTCTGGTGATGGGAGGGCAGGCCCAGCACGTTGACCTGACCTCTCAGTGCCAGGGTCCATGGAGGGAAGCTCAAGTTCTGGTCAGTGTGCCTCAGGCTTCCTCCTTCCTTGTTTCTGATGCAACCAGGGGCTATGTGATATGATCATTACTCTAACTGAAACTAAACAACCCGCCTTCCTAATAATCCAAATTATTGGGGTTCAGTGGGTCATCCCTATGACACTGGGGGTCTCCTCCATCTCCTCTCTAGATGTCCTGGGTGCTGGACTTCTCTGACTTCAGGTGGTTCCAGGGGCCAGGCCATCTCAAGTGGAACCCTTCATTTGGAATACATGAATTGCTTATTTCATCGCCATAAGTGCTTGGCCAGCTGGAGAGGAAACAAGGGGGTCGTGCCCCAGATACCTGCTCCACCAGGCTTTCTGGGAGCTGAACTCTCCTCCCAGGTGACTTCCTTGGGTCCCATATCAAAAGGGGGCATTTTCTGCAGCTGTCCACTGCTTAAAAGATGCCAAGTTTCCCTTAGCATATCACTGTGTCGGTTAGTGTTTGCATTATTAATGTATTTAGTGAGCCCATCATTGTTGGCAGTGAATGGCATGGGGGCTAAGAGCACCACGTGTGGACTCAGAGACCTGGCTTCACATCCTAGTTTCAAGGATTCCTAGCCATGTGACCCTGGGCAAGTCATTAAATTGCCCTCATCCCAAAAAATGCACTTACTTCTGAGGACAGTCACGAGGCAGAAAGGAGACCAAGCACACACAGCAGTGCACAGGGGTGGTTCAGAAAACAGTCGCTGTCTTCATCACTCATGGTTGTTGTTAGGATTTGTTAGTAGTAGCTCTGGAAAGCTCAGAGTAGAGCTCTGAGAAGCTGGGACCTAGGGGTGAACTTAGGTTGGGGTGTGGGGTGGAAAGGTCAGGAGGATGAGGCAGCAGCTAGGAAGGTGGGGTGCCAGTCCGGACAATTGGGAGCAAGCATGCAGGACGGGGGTAACTTGTCCCAGAGAGCAGAGAGGAGGAGCATCCAGAGGAAGCTGCACTGACAGCAAACCTTGCCTTCCTTAACCTTCTTGAGGGTTCTAGATGGATTATCTTTTAGCTGGGTCTAGGTTTCCAAGACCACACAGCTTATATTACCTTCACCTTCTTCCTGCATCTTCACTTCGTACCCACCTAGAGCTACCTGCTGCATATGCCGCTGGGTGATTTCTTCCTTCAGGCGACCTGTCAAAGACACAAAGGAAAACCACTAATGAGTTTCCTGCAGGCTGGAGGAAGACTTTACCTCAGAAGCAGGTTGCAAGCAAAAAAACCCCCAAAACAAAACAAAAACAAGGTAGAGGAAGGAAGATAAAAGTGGGCATAGCTTCCAAGAAGAGCCCTCCAGGTACTGGGTGGTGTTGGAAGAACGGGCTGGCTGGCATGCTGGCATCTTGGCACATCAATGTAGATACACATTTCACCTTTGGGTTCAGTTACCTTAGTCTGTCACTTGTAACCTTTGTTAGGGCCCTAGTCTCTTCAATAGTTCTATCTGTCTATTATTAATGGAAGGAGAGGCAGGATTGGATCTTATAATAATTTACAGGGCCACTTTTAAATCTACTTTTATTCTTTTAAGCTGTATGAAACTGTGTCAAGGAAAAAAATGGTTTTAGTTAAGGATAACCTTAATATGAACACAGCAGTTGATCATTTACTATGAAACATATATTATTTATTCTAGGTTGCATTAATAAAGGTATAGTGTGTGGTTGAAGGAAGGTGATGGTGGTGAACTCTGCATATGTACGCTGTAGTGGTCAGACCACAGTTGGCATTTGTTCTGGGAGTTACTCTTCATAAGGAATGTTAGTAAAATAGGAAATATTATAGAAAATGGTGAGGGATCTAAAACCATGCCATATGAGAAATATTTGAGGTGATCTGAGATATTTAGATGGAGAAGGAAAGACTTGGAGGGAGAAGAGGCTCAGAGATAATCACTGTCTTTAAAAATCTGAACGTTGTCGGGGCGCCTGGGTTGCTCAGTTGGTTTGACTCAGGTCACGATCCTGGGGTGCTGGGGTCAAGCCCTCATCGGGCTCCCTGCTTAGTGGGGAGTTTGCTTCTCCTCTCCCTCTGCCCCCCACCCCACTCATGCTTTCTTTCTCTCTCTCAAATAAATAAATAAAATCTTTTAAAAAAATTAAAAAAAATCCAAACGTTGTCATTTGGATGAGAGAACAGATTTATCTTGGTCCTCTCCCTGAGGGCAGAAGTCAAGTTGAATAAAGACAGACTAGGGGCTCAATAGGAGGGAAGAAACAGTTCACAATGAAGACTGTCTCAACATGGATTAAGTTGTCTCAACCTGGACTACATTTCCCGGCAGAGCAGTGAGTCCTTTCCTGACAGTGTTTGAGAAGAGGCTGGGTGATAGTCTTCGGGGTGTGAGAGCAAGAACTCCTGCCCTGGGGAGGACTTGGGGTGAAGTGACCTCCAGTGTTCCTCTATCTCTACTATACTTCCATGATTTCATGCTGGAAGGAGGGGTGAAGCACCCCACCCCCTGGGTTTGTTTATATCCAAGGGCTCAGCACACTTGTTAAAATGTCATTGCTGTCTGCATCACGTGTCCCATTCACGAGATGTGACCGGGCCCTTGGGGACCCCGAGAGAGCCTGGGAACTTCACCGCTCCCTTGTCTAATGTATTCCTTTCTTCACATAAAGTACATTTGACACCTCAAAGGCGATAGCTGAACTGAGTTTTCGAAAGATGAGTAGACAATGAAGCAGTCACAGGAGACCCCGTCACTCACAGAAAGTTCTAGGGCATCTCTATAGAATGCTATGACTGGGAGGGATGGCAGAGGTCATTCACTTTAACGTCCCGCCCCATTCAGGAGTCCCTGCTACTTGTATGACTTGTATGTATCCAGGCTGTTCCACTGATTAAGTTGTATAAAAGGAGTTACTGATGTGATGTTGACACTTGCTTCCCTTAACTTCCAGATTTGGACCTGGTCGGTTCTCTGGAACAGCATAGGAGAAGGATCCTCTCTCATTGGCAGTGAGGATCTGAGTATGCCATGTCTCCACCTGGACTTGTCCTCTCTGGGTTAAATGTCACCAGTTCCTTCAGCTCCTGCCAGAGTGCAAGTCTGTGCCTTGCCTTCCATGTGTCCCCACGGGAGAGGAGTACGCGCAGAGAGGAAGCCAGGGATTGGGCATAAGCAGTGGGAAACCCTAATTTCAAGTGGGGGAGGGTAAGAATTTAGGGAATGTGTTGGGCGGGGGGAGAGGTGGAGAAGTGGAAATCTGGCCCAAGGGTGAGAATTGGACCAGCCTGGCACCAACAGGAAAATGACCTGAAACCCAGGCCAGCCACAGCCACAGATGGGATCTTGTCCCCTCTCTGAGCAATATGACCTTTATTGTCTACATGGGCAGAGGAAAGAAGATGGGGGTCCAGGGGTGGTGCTGGGCTGAGGTTCCAGTCTATGTCCAACACCGCTGAATTGAATTGTAAAGAAGCAGAGCACATGTGCTTTTCAAATCAAAGGAGGAAAAGCAGTAGTGTTATGACAAACGCAACACACCATTTAGACACAGCTCCTGATGGAGAGTAGGTCATTAAGGGCTTTGTCATGCCCACAGCAGGGACAGCCAATGCCACCGTGGTGCCTGGGTCCTGGGGATCTGGCATAGGTGCCTTCCACCACCACCCTCTTCTGTGCCTCCTTCCGGTTGAGACGGGGTGGAGACTTGCTCCTTTGGAGGACACACTGGGCTGCATTCCTCCTTGGGAAACTGTCTCCCAACGAGACTCCGGACAGCTTGTCTCCCTGACCATGGGCCTCCCCAACGAGAGGTCTCCTCACCTACGTGCCTCCCACCCTCATGCCTCACCCCCGTAGGTGTTCAGTCTCGTATGGCATGATTTCCCCTGCTCCCAGTGGAATGACAGACCGGGGTCCCTTCTCCAAACCCCGGGGAAGCAGGGTTAGATTCTCCATGGCCCCCAGCCTGGGAAGAGCTGCTCATGTAAATAAAGAGGGGAATTTGCCCCCAGGACTGCCGGTTCTATAGACTCCACAAACAGAAATACCTACTCCCAGAACAATGAGCCATCCTGAGGGGACCGCAGGTGGGTCTTTATAATGCTCATATTGAGAGAGGTAGGTTTAATGTGTGTATGGATGTTCAGTTTGGGTGACTTGGCTAACGTTGACTACCACATGGCGATTTTTGTTTCTGAGATGTTCCCAAACAAGCATCTAAAAATAGCCTTATAGCTGATACCTAATTGCATTTTCTAACAGAGTCATTCTTCATGTGAAGATAACGGTCTCTGCAATCGGCTGGATCTTGCAGTTCCACAGGTTTTGGCAAAAGAAGGAGTTGAGGGGGAAAGCAGAATTCACTCAGCATGCGGCTTGCTGTCATTAGCATGGTGATAAATTTGCTGGTTTTGGCCTGGGTTCCTGGACACATCCCCATCCTGAGGTATGGAAAAGAGATGAAACGGAAACAGAGAACTCCCAGCCTGAGGCAGGAGATGGTCAGGGAGGGCAGCTGGGGCGTGGAGGGATGGGGGAGGCTCCGCTTGTAGGTGAATGGTGGTAATTAGTAATTCTGTCTCCAGTAACTTACAACAGTGCATGCCAGAAACACCTTCTTTCCCTTTCTGATTCATTGATAGCCAGAATGGGGGTGTTAGTAGGGGGCGGAGGGGTACTTGGAACCCGCAACCACCCCTGGGGAGCTCCAGTGGAGACGCATGACCTTCCTAATCGCCACATGTGGGGTGGTGTGGCGTAGAGTTTTTCTGTACCAAGTAGTTCATATGAAATATATTATCATCATTCAGAAGCAACACTTATTTTTTTACAATGATAGTCTTTTGGATACAACAATTTTCCTTAAGCTTCACATTTTATTTTGCATGCCTGGCAGTTTGGAGTTGTTCACCAAGGGAGAGCTGCTTAGCTGATCCAGAGCAGAGCGCTTCACTTTTGACCCCCGCCCCCTGGCAGAATATGGCCATTTGCAGGCTGCTCGTGCAACTTGCGTGATGCGGTGCCTTACTGAGGATGCTGACATCACGACCAGGGAGTAAATATTTCTCGCTCACGCACTGTATGTTGAGCACCATGTTAAGTGCTAGGCTAGAATATACAGACTATTTAAGAAGTCTCTTCTAGTTCAAGAAAGCTAGCCTGATACAGGGGGACCACAAACAGGGTGCCGGCATATTCTTCCTTTTAAGAGCTGGACCCATGACAGACCTTGCTCTTCCCTCCTGGATGGTTTGTGTTCCTGTTAAGCCTGGGTTGGGCTCTTCAACACAGCACTTTGGGCAGCTATAACCGTTCACTGGGAGTTGACCTCGAGATGAAGCAAACCTCTTTGCCATTTTGGTTAAACTAGAAGATAATTACAGACTTGTAGGTCTACAGATTTTAAGTTCAAATCCCAACTCTGCTACTTCTAGTAGGGCAGGTTACTTACCATTTCTGAGCCTCCATTTTATCCTTTGAAAAATGGGTCATAGTAAAATAACTGGGATAATATCCATTTTACCATCTCTCAAGACGTTTGGGAGGATAAGAGATAACATGTCAACGTATGTGACACACCAGACTAGTTTAAGGCATGAAGGCACTTTCAGACATATAGAAAGGACACTATATTCAGAAGATGACAGGTCTGAAGGACGAGTGATTAAATGTCAAGTCAATGGTAGACTTAAGCTTAGAGGAGGAAAGGTGGGTTATCGGCATTAGGAAAGGCATCATCACTAATGGTGAGCCTTGGGTGGATTCTGAAGGGAGCAGAGGTGTTAAGGTGAGGGTGGGGAAGACACTGCAGTCAGCGATGATGGTGGGGGCAACGATGGTGGACAAGGCCAGGCATACACTGGTTTGGGGTGGGGGTTGGAAGGGAGGGCTTGATTGGAGCAGTAGGGCTGGGAAAGACTAGAGTCTAGGGTCCAGGGTCATTACTAAGGGCTCTGGACGCCAGTGAAAATCTGTTCTTCTATTTGACTCTATTACTATAGCATTTCAGTAAAATCAAATTAAAGTAAACTTCAGTAGCAGGATTGGGGTGTGGGGAGAGGACACAGAATTGTATCGCCTGCCTGAGGGGCCTCTTTGAAGGGAAAGTCTAGTTAGTGGGTCTGAATTCAGAGTGTGGATTTCAGCTGTGACGTGGGATGCCAGTTTCTTGGTACTCTAACACAGAGGACTGTGATTACCGAAAGGTTAGACTCCCCAAAGACGGTTTGTAAGGCTATTTGTAAAATTAATGGGCCCAGCATAAATTATGTGTGTAATGCTTAGATGAGTTTCCAACAAACAGGAGTATGTAAATCCTTTGAAGTCTTAAAATCAGGCATATTCATCTCCTCCTTGCTAATATCTCTTTCATCAGGTTGTATCTAAACTTGTTTGGATAATTTGAAAATCGATTGAGGCAGGACCTACCTCTTCCCACCATAGCAATGGTGAATAAAATAAAACAAGAGAATATTAAGGAGACTTTGCTAAATTAGCTTTCAAGACAGATTTCTGAAGACCTGAAGTGGGACAGAAATGAAGACTGGTCGGGGGAGCCCAAGTTTTCAGCTGGCAGGGCTCCAGGTCAGGAAGCAGGAAGGTGACTAAAAGTGCACCATGCAAGCAAGACACGGTCTGAAGCTGCAGGGTGGGGTGAGAGGCCCCTGCCACCCCACCTGTGACTGAAGGGGGACTGAGGAAAAAAAGTGCTGCTAGATGTTGCCAAGGGCTATGGTTCATGTCCTATTATAAGCCCAAGGAGGAAGAAGGTTTCACACGCAGCTACTCTCAGTTGCCACACCAAGCTGCCCCCTGAGGCTCTGCCCAGATGGGCCACATCCCAGTATGGCCATGGAGCAGTCACTCCATTGTCTTTCAGATGGGGGGCCTGGAGGGTCTGCCAGATAGAGAGGGATGAGCAGAAACGGACAGAGGGAAAGAGAAAGGAATAAAATGTGTTTCATTAAAAATGGACCTGGCCACAAAAATGCCAAAATGTATGACTAAACCTAATGCTAAAAAAAGATAGTAAAATTAATAGCTAGAACATGAATTCATTAGAGACGAAAGTAATTTTTTTGATAGACAGATAGAGACATTTATTGCTGCAGACTCACAAAGGGTTGAATTAGTCTTATTCTTTAGTTAACAGCACATTATCGTTGTCAGTATGGATAAAGCCCTGCACGTATGTGTGAGTGTGTGTGTGTGTGTGTGTGTGTGTGTGTTTATCCCCATGCCTTATGCCCCATCTCTACTTCCCCTTCCCTTATGCCTCTACTAGGTGGCCCTTCTGATTGGTTTGATATATAGTCTTTTATCACATATATTCTTACATTTCATGTTAAAGTTTTCTGTGCAATTTTTAAGCGATGAAAGAAATACTGTGCTACAGATTGCATTGTTTCCTATTTCCTTGCTAGCACTGTGTTTTTGACATCTATCCATTTTGCTGTATGTGCATCTAGTTCTCAGTTTCTAACTATTGCATACATTGCATAGTGTGTACCCCAACCTTTTACTTCCCTTCCCTGAGGGTAGGACAACTGGATAGCTTCCCACTCCCATTAACACCAGTAGCGCTGTGACGGCCATGCTGGAACATGAAGTCTTACAGGTCTGTGAGAGAAGCCCCTGCTGGGTCTCAGCAGATCTGTATTAATTTGAGGTGCTGCCTCCATAATGACCGTACCACTCTAGGCTCCCGAGACAGACTTAAAGTAAGTATGATGAGAATACTCAAAGAGATTAATGACGGCTTATGTTTTCTTTAAAAGGAATAAGAAATCATAGAGCAACTAGGTCTGAATAAGAATGAAACAAGAATAATAGGTGGATAGGAAAGATGTTTTGAAATGAAAAATAGAGTCATTGACACAAATAACCAAGAACAATAGAGGGAATAAGGGAATAAACCCCAGACTGGACACATTTTTTAAAAAGATATTTATTCATTTATTTATTTATTTACTTAGAGCTCTAGTGGGGGCAGGGGCAGAGGGAAAGGGGGGAGAGACTCTCAAGCAGGCTCCATGCTGAGCGCCACGACCCTGAGATCATGATCTGAGCTGAAACCAAGAGTTGGATGCTTAACAGACTGAGCCACCCAGACGCCCCTAGACTGGACATATTTTAAAGGTGAATTAGTGATTGGAAAGATACTATGGAAAAAGTCACCCCACACCCACCTCAAACATGGAACAGAGAGCAAGACAGAAAATGTGAAAAGGCAGTTAGAAGTCCCAGAAGGGAGACTGACAGGCTTCGTCACATGTCTGACAAGAGTTCTAGAAGAAAGGGGGAGGGGCACCTGGGTGGCTCAGTCGGTTATGCATCTGCTTTTGGCTCAGGTGATGATCTCAGGGTCCTGGGATCTAGCCTGGAGTTGGGCTTCCCTGCTCAGTGGGGAGTCTGCTTCTCCCTCTCCCTCTGACCTCCACTTGTTCTTGCTCTCTCTCATTCAAATAAATAAATGAATGAATAAATATTAGGAAAAAAAAGATTTCTAGAAGAAAGGAAGTAAGCATGCTGAAGAAGCAGTATTGGAGAAGACAGCAGGCGTGCTTTTCCAGAAAGATGTAAGCCATTGGGTTGCAAGTGCACTCTGAGCACGTAGCAGTGCAAAGAAAGACAAATCCAAACTTGGACATGTTGCAGTGGACAACTGCAGATCTTCAGGGAAGAAGAGCCCCTGTCCCTAGCTGCCAGGGGACCTGTAACAGAACTCCTTAGCCCACATCTCAGCCATAGCAATGGGTACTGGGACAATGCAGGGAAGTAACTGTCAATCTGAATTTTATACCTAGTCCAACTTTCATTCATAAATGAGGGCACAATAAAGACATTTTCTGTCATAAGAGGACTAAGAGCATTTGCCACCCACAGATTACCACTCCCCAGAAAGGGGTCAACTGAGATGTTCAGTATACGGATGTTCAGTATATGGACTCTGGAGCCAGGTGCCCTAATTTGCAGACCAGCTGGGCTACCTACTGTGCACCATTGTGCAAGCTAGTGAATGGCCCTGCACCTCAGTTTCTCATCTACGAAACAGGGTTAGTACTAGTATCTGCTGTGAGTACTGAATTAGGTCACCTATGTAACATGCTTAGAAGAATGCCTGGGATATAAGAACCATATAAGTGTAAAAAGTTATTATCATGATCAGCAAGAAGAAAAATTAACACAGAAAAATATGTAGGAAAAAGAAACAGTGATGAGCATAAAAAGGAGTAAGTAAGAATACTTAACTACTGACCATAAAAATTCTGTGCGTGAGTGTGTGTGTGTGTGTGTGTGTGTGTATGTATGTGTGTATGAAAACTAAAACTTGAAGCCATAATAACAAGATAGAGATAAGGTGAGGGGATGTTCAAGCTACAGCCCTGGAGGTGGGTGGGTAGAGGGTATATTTGCAATAACTACAGACATTGTTATAGTTACTTTTAAACTCTAGAAGAATAAATACATACTATAACAACCAAATCAATAGAGGATCAGAAAAAAGGCAGTGGGGAGGACTGCAGGGAAATAATGTCAAAATTTTAATAATTCGGTAGAGCAGGAAAGGAGAAAAAGGAAGCAAAGAAGACAATGGGGAAAAAAGGGCGTAAATGATCCTGTGTTTGATCAAACAATGACAAGAGCCTTATATACATGTGTATAGAACTATGTGTGTGCATGGCACACACACACATCTATACGGCCATATGAACATGGAGGTAATTTTATTTTTAATTAATTAATTCATTAATTAATTTTTAAGAGAGAGTGCACAAGGTGGGGGTTGAGGCAGAGGGAGAGAGTGAATCTTAAGCAGGCTCCACACTCAGCGTGGAGCCTGACTCGGGGCTCGATTTCACGATCCTGAGATCATGACCTGAGCCGAAATCAAGAGTCAGGCGCTCAATGGGACACTTAGCCTACTGAGACACCCAGGCCCCCCTGAGCATGGAGTATCGTGACTGGATCCCCATAAAGCTGTTACGATGAGTTAACTGAGGGTGGAGGATGAATTGGGTCGGAGAGGTAGAAGCCAAGCGAGATGAAAAAAAAATGGTACAAATGATTTATGATTTATGTAGAAGTCTATTTATGTATATTTATAGAAAGAAGTTAAAATTTAAAAACCACTGCAATTTGCTTCTTTGAGAGGGAATGGGATGTTCCTACAGCATGCTGACAATTGTGCTTGGGTACCGGCCACACAGTGACAATCATCCGTCCTGTGTGTCGACTGAAAATGGCCACGGTCTGAGTCCCACTGCCAGGGCTGGGGGCAATGAGGAGTTCCAGCTTATTGTCAGAACTCTGTTAGTGCTCAGGACCATGTGCAAGGAAGGAGAGGGTGAGAGGTGGAGGGTCAGAGGAAGCCCAGAATAGTGGCAGCAACCCAAGGGATTTCCACCAGCTTGGGCTGGGGGAGGCCCCCGAGAAAACTTCAGCCCTCTCTGGGAGAGGGAGGATGGGTCCTTTCATGGATTCCCCAAAGAGAAAGGTTCAGTGACAGGACACTGAGTGGGAGACCAAGAATGGTCTAAATGTCGGGCAAATGTTTTTAAGCCTTCTCATTCCAACATGACATTTCAATTCTCCAGATTTCAAGACTTTTCTTCCACTTGGTAACATTATTAAGTCACAGAGGGGAAAAAAAAGCAGCTCATTCTTAATATCAATAATTTCAAGAAAAACACATTGTAACTTGCCTTGATTTTCCCCCACCAGGATTTTCTCAAGAGCACCCATCACCTTGGCCCTATCTTGCAGAGGAGGATGTGCCCCATAATTGATGAGGATTTCAGCTCAGGATGAAAACACCAGACAGCAGTCTGGGCTTCAAGACAGCGCCTTTCTTATCACCAGGACAGTACATGATGATCACATTTTGGGAGAATGCTCTCATTTATAAAAAATGACCAAATTATACCATGTCTGGGAGACCTGATTCTTTTCCTGTGGGATATTCATTCTGGTTACCCAGGTAATCATAATAATCATATGAGATTAGCACATTCTATCTGAAGCTTAGGCATTTGGCTATTGTATCCACTTAATTAAGCTAAGGAGCTTATTGATATCACTATTCCAGTATGTGATAATATTCCATAAACATATTCAGAGAATTAAGTAAATAAGCACATTTGTTAAAAGCTCAAATAAATGTGCAAGTAGGTAAGCAGAAGGAAAATTTTTCAGCTCAGCAACCAGGATGAATTGTTAAGTACTAAACATCTCAGGGAGCTGAGGGCTCATGATTGTGTTGGCTTCCATTCAAAAGATACTACTTTAGATGCTTGGAAGTTCTTATCTCAGCAAGGGAAGGATCTAACCAGCTTTCAAGACCTGCCCTGGAGGAGTAGCTATAGATCACAATCCTTCTTTCCATTTGAAGATGTGGCTCTGGTTGCCAAGGCTGCTATCTGGGGCAAGGGGAGGGTCCATGTAGCATGGCCTCTGACTTCCATCCCGAAGCTACAGAGGTAGCCCACGGGACACGCCCAGGAGGTACCTGGGCACATTCAAGCCTCCTCTGCTCCACTGTGGGTGGGGCAGGTATTTCCTACTTCTTCCCAGTGCCCCCAGCTCACACGGGAGGCTAGTTTGTACAAGCCCCTCATTAACTGTGGATGTAGGGAGCAGGGCTCGTTTAGGGATATAAAGTAAACCCCAGGCACTAAGGTGTTTGATTTGGCAGCGTATTTAGTTTTTAGATAAATTAAAACATGAAATTTTTTTTTTTTTTTTTTTTTTTTTACAAATGTGGGACCCCACATACTAAACCTATGCCTTCTGATCATTACTCACCCTCAAATTCACTATTACTTTCATTAGTAACCAGGTTTTTCATATTCCTTTATATAGTCAAAGATGACTGATTTCTGTAATTAGAAGTAAACGACTTTTTAATAAGCTTGCTTGAAATGCTGGTGGTAATAGTCATGGTTTCAGAGCCTGGGATGATTCCTACCCTCATCCTTTTGTTTTTCTTCCAGAAAATAGCACCAGAGCTCTTCCTCTTTTTGTTTCTCTTATGGCTAAATATTCTCAAAGAAGTGAGGGGAAGAAAGAGAGAGGCAGAGACTCGCCCACCATTTTGTAGAGGATGCCTTACAGAAAGGACATGGTTCAGGGAGAATATATTTTCCCCTCCTTGAACTTGAGCTCTGCCTACATGAAATGCCAGTGTGCATGGCCCTATTTCTGTAGGGATTTCTATCCCAGCTGCACATTTGGGGGATAAGTGGAGAAGAAGGAAACCGAGGGAGTTAGGACCAGAGAAAGGAGGAAAGCAGACAGCAAAACTGGAAGGGAGGTTTTTGCAGTGAAGCTTTGGGAGAGATGAAGGAAGTTGAAGGGGGAAGTCCACCCAACCTGAGAACTACCTTCTTCATTCATCAGAAGGGGCGAGGAGGGGGGCTAGGGAGTTGGAATGTGTGTAAGCAGGATCAATGGCACAGGTTTTGGTGCTGTGTCTCTGGGGAGTCACTGCTCCAAGTGATAAAAGCAGGCAGGGAACACTCGGAAGAAAAACAGACACGGAGAAGGAATTGCCATAATATGCAAAGATAAAAATAACTTACAAGCTTCATGTTGAAACTTCTGGGGAGAGAGATCCTGAAAAAATGTCAGCATATTAAGGAATGATAAGTGGAAGTTAAATATACACAACCCATAATGACAAGTTGAAGATAAATTAGATGCTATTATATGTTCTTTAGTGTCTTGGCTTTAGTGTTTTGTTTTGGTGAATATACAAATATTTGTAGGGTCTTTCATAAGTTTGCTTGCAAACTCCATCTTGTTTTTCATATAAAGGCTTACTCCTTAATTATGGCTTTTTTTATCACAGGGATGTTCCGAACCCTCATGGCTGGGGATGGATGGACACTGCACTCTACAAATCAGAGGACAGGACAGTGTATATCCCAGGGTCCAACAATTGTTGAGAACTTTCATTTCAGCAGAAGCTGTTTTCTGTTCAGCTCATGGAGTGTATTGGTCATTAGCTGCCCCAGGGGACTAAGTGGGGCCAGGACAGCAGACCTTCACATTCTTTGAACTTGGGGAGGTTAAAATTTTCAGAATTAGGAGCAGCTTCTGCCTCCTACGGGAGAGTCTAGATATCATCTTCAAGGCAAACAGCGCTGTTTGAGATAATCTAATCATTTAATGCACCATTCGAGGTCCCTATATATAAGGCTAAGCTCCACTATTCTTGGGGAAGCTCTAAAAAATGAGATAACCCAAATGCAGGTGTTTCAGGGTAAGAGTTAGGTGCTCTATGTTCAGAAATACACTGGATGTGTGTTTCTTTAGCAGAATTATGTGTCTGCGCAGCTAGAGAATTTTTTTTCCCCCTAAATCTCAATGTAGATTGTCATATGCCTTAAAAGTACTGTTTGTGCTTAGACTGTGTGAGGGCTAATTTTATGGGTCAACTTGGCTGAGGTATGGTGTCCAGATATTTGGTCAAACACCAGTGTAGATGTTGCTTTTAGATGTGATTAACATTTATATCAGTAGAGTTTGAGTAAAGCCGACTACTCTCCATAATGTGGATGGGCCTCATCCAAGCTTTAAGAGAAAAAAGACCGAGGTTCTCTGAGGAAGAAGTAATTCCAGAATGCCTTGGGACTTCACTTGCAAATGAATGGCATCTCTCATTTAGGTGCCGAATAGTGATCATAAGAACAGGGAAAAGACATGACTGGTATTTAGTGAGCAGAATCTGGTCCTACGCAGTAAAGACCTGCCCTTCTCAACAGGCCAATGGCACTCCCATTGAGAAAGGTATGGTGAGGAGCTGGTCACTGGGTGTAGCGCACTGGGACTAGCCCCTTGTTTTGTCCTTTAAGACTGAATAGCCCAGAAGTGGGGAAAACAAAGTGCCATGAACTATTTGTCAGGACTCTGAGTCCAGACAATGACCTAGAGAAAGGGATAAAGAGGCAGTTGGGCCTGGAGGCCAAAGCAGGCTGCTCCTTGGAATACCTGATGGAGGCCCAGAGCCACTGGGTGATGGCCCTCCAAGAGCCCCACTTCCAGAAGGAGCTGTTAGCGCCCAAGCCTCTGGTAAGGTCTTATAAAAGTCTGCCTGGCCTAGTCAAATGTGGTAGCCACGGAAGCAGTGTCGCTGGGGCTGGAGCAGGGGCCTGCAGTAATGCCACCATCAGAGGACAGCAAGCCCAGCATATGGCAGCCCCTGCAGCATGTGGAAAGATGAGGAAGCCAGGGAAGATGAAGGATCCTGGGCATGCACTGCAGAGCATTAGAGAGGCTGTCCTTGGAGACCCTTTCAGGATCAGTCTGGGGACTTGTTTTCAGAGGAGTGGACTAATTTTTAGCAGGAAAGCCAGTAGAGACTTCAGCCAATCTAATTTGGGAATAAAAAGGAGACATAGCCCTGTTGGGCTGTCACCAGCTGGTGAGGCCAGGGGTACACGAGACTCACTGGGAGGGGCATCCTCTGATGCTGTCCCCTCCAGGAATGAGAATGGAAGGCTTATAAGGGCAGGCGAGAGGTAAGAAGGCTATGTGGAAAGGACAGCATCTTTCAAATATGGCCTGGATGATTCCATTCCTAACCGGTGCCAAACCGAATTCCCAAACTGCTGAAGAAATGAGATCTGGTTAAATTTGTTCTTTTTTGCCCTCCTTAAAAATATCAGAAGCTAATATTTTGCAGCCGGCTTTATGCCGGCCATGCTGGCTGGCCAGGCCTCGTGGGTCCAAAACAAACACACCTGATCTGCATTTGGTCAGCATCGGGAGGCCCAAGGAGGCCAAGGAATTAACAGAGGAATCCAAGGATTGTTCCTTATCCCGGAAGGCCTCAACTTGAAATAGCTCTTGCTCTGGAGGACTTGTATGAGTGTATGGCAAGGAGCGGGGGCAGGACTGTGGGGGAGAAGCTTGTGAATCCATTCAGGTTCATGCAAAATGATTTTGACGCTGATCTGTCATTGGAAACAGATCCGACTCCTTCTTCATGGGGCTGAATATTTATGATCTTTTCTCTTTGTAGTCCAGGGTGTCAATGAAGAGTGAATATGGGTGACAAATGCAATTTTTGGTGAGAACTTCGTTCTGGGCCTGAGGATACTGTCTGCTACAGACAATATGCTTGAGGTAATAATTTTTTATTTCCTAGAATCACAGAAATCTGTTTTCCGTGGGATTACATGTTAGCAGACTAATGTGAGTGATCCTCTGTGGGTTGTTATTTTAACAATGAGGGGGGGTTTAGTGGAATTGGTGATTTTTACCTGGATCTCAGGAACTTGCCAACTCTGCCAATGCAACAGATGAATGATGGGTGAGTTAAGATCTTGCATGTACAGCAAGAAAGAGTGAAGCGTCTGGCTGGCAAACAGGCACGCTGATTTCCTAATAGTGTGACAATATCAACACTGACAGGACTTCGAGGAAGCTCTCAAGGAGGGGCCTGAGGACTTCCTGCAGTTTCCCAATCCACTTCAGTGCTCCTCGATCCAGCCTGCATAACCCTTCTCACAGTTTTCTCTGTCTTTCTTTGACCATTGGAGTCATGGAGACCCCCTATCTTAATGTGGTATCTTCCAGGAGCAGACCCCAGGACAAGTAGCTTATTTGGGAAGTGAGCCCTGGACAAATGGATAAGAAAGAGGGGAAGTGAGATGGGGAGGGAGAGCGGTCAGTGAAGGGAGCAATAGGAGCCTAGCTGCCAACTGTGGGCCATGCAGCTCAATCGCACTGGGTGCCTCTGGGGGACAGTATAGGACCCACATCTCCAAGTTGTCCCTCCTGGGGGTGAGGGAGGTGGGGTGTATATGTACCAACTTCGTCCAGACATTGGTTGAGGCCTCCTGAGGGGGGCAGGGTGGGGGAGGTGTTAATTCCCTGGCAGTAGCCTGCTCTAGATGGCCAGGGAATGCTCTCAGGAAGACTGGAAGGTGCTAGCAGATGAGGCCATGCTAGTGTTTACACATGGCACACAAGGGGATAAGGGTGAGGCTCTGATCGCATCTGCTCTAGCCTTTATTTCTTGGTCTTCATCCTCCTTGTCTGAGAAAGACCAGGACCTCCTACCGTCCGTGCAGTCTCTTACAAACAGAGCTAATTCTCTGGCAACCAAGCCAACCAACCAAGAGAGTGAGAGAGAGAAGAAATGAAATATTCCAGCCAGTCCATTGCCTGATTTCTTATAGGCCTGGCTAGTATTTTGGGGGCCAGGTTTATTTTCTGACCTAGCAGATAGGAATGCCTGTAACAGTCCCTAGTTTTCTAGTGATCAGATTTTAATAGATTGTCCAGCCCCTTGGCTCCCATTCTGCACACTGGGGGAGACTACTATCTCTCTTGCTGTCTCTGTTTCCCTTTTGGGGTTACACCTTGGAAATGAAGCTCTGACAACAGAAGCTCCTTCACGCTTTTGCTGGGAGATCAGCTTTCGCTTGGTGCAGGGGAAGGAAGGCAGTGATGTGCTGCTATGATGGTAGATGCCACTTTGACCAACCCTGGCAGAGGTGGACACCGTCTGGGGGCATGAAGGACTCAAGCCATTTCAAGGACTCATCTTAGAACAATGCAAACAATGCATCCTCCTCGGCCTGGATCCCTGGGCCTGTTTTACTCACTCCATGCTATGTGTGGTAGAAGCTGGCAGCTATTTAGGAAGTCAGGGAAAGGCATCCCTGGCCGCGGGGTGGGGGTTGGTGGGGGGGCCGACTTGATGAAATACTGCTCTGTGGGGAGAGACTAAGAAATAAGGGCTGTTGTTAAGTGGGACTGAGATAAAAAAAAAAATCTCCTGAGGTTTGTTTAAGAAACACACAGAATTTGCTGGGTTGAGCATAGTAGGGGAGATTGTATTATCGATGATTATCCCTGATAAAATGTCTCCAAATCTTTTACAGGACACTGATTTGTGGTGGCCTGTTATTCCGCCAGCAACAGGTGGAGAAGCCCTCAGTGTGTGGTGTATTAGGGGGCTCTACACAATGTCCACAGGGCTCAACCCTAGGAGTCTTCTTTGTCCTACTTCTCAACCAGCTTCTAAGTCCCCAGAGGCTGGGGCTCTTGGGATTTGTGTGCCCCCCACCCCCCCAACACGGCCTTGAACTTAAGAGATGCACAATAATTGTCAAATAAATCAGTCACAGGACCTAGAGTTTCCACGATATTCCTGATCATAGAAGCCCTCAATTGCCTACTCTTTTGTTTCTAATGCCAAACTGCCTAGCCTCAGGAAAAACTGTGGTAAAGGATCTTACTGTGTTCAGCCTGAATAATTCACCACACATATATCCTCAACCCACACACAGTCGCCTGAGCACCCTTTCTCTAGAAATTAAAAAAAATTCTGTTCTCTACATAAGATTCATTTCAAGATTATAGCTGAGGTGCGTTGTTTGATATGGCCTCCTGTCTTCTTTCTTTGGTGGATTGATAAGTTTTATTTTTATATTAAATTAACATACAGTAAATTTGACTCGGGTGTGTGTGTGCGTGTGCATACTCCTGGGCAGTTCTGAGATTTAACACGTATATAGATTTGTATAACCACTATCTCCCAAATTCTATTATCCCCCAAAGCCCCGTCTTCCTGCCCTGTTGGAGTCATGCCCTCCCCCCACCCCTGCTCACCATCACTATAGTGTTGTCTTTCTCAGAATGTCCTATAAATGGAATCAGAGATTGTACAACTTTATGAGACTGGCTTCTTTTACTTGGCCTGATGTCTCTGAGGTCAACAAATGATAACATAAATTATTATTTCTCTAGGCTAAATATTGGGTTGTATGATATGTCTATGTTTAACTTTATAAGAAACTGCCAATTATTTTCCAAAGCATCTGTACCATTTTGCATCCTCACCAGCAATATATGGGTTCTGGTTGCTCCACACCTTTGCTAGCATTTGGTATTGTTAGTTTAGAAAAATAATTTTTTAAAAGCTATTTTAATAGGGGGTGTAGAGATAACTCAGCATTGTTTAAATTACATTTCTCTAATGACCAATGATGTGGAACATCTTTGCATGTGCTCATTCACCATCCATACATCCTTTTGAGTGAAGCATCTGTTTACCAGACACTTGGACCCCCCATGACCCCTTCTTTTTTTTAGTGAGCTGTGGGGCGCCTGTGTGGCTCAGTTGGTTAAGCGTCGGCCTCTTGACTTCAGCTCAGGTCATGATCTCAGGGTGGTGAGATCGAGCCCAGCATCAGGCTCTGCACTCAGCGGGGAGCCTGTTCCTCTCTCTCTCTCCCTCTGCTCCTACCCCCATTCTTTCTCTCTCAAACAAATAAATAAATCTTTAAAAATTTACTTGTTTCTCAAATTCCTCCTATCAGTGAGATCATATGATACTTGTCTTTCTCTGATTGACTTATGTCGCTTAGCATAAAAAAGGGTACTTTTTTATTACTTCTAGGAAGTTCCATCCACGTCTTTGCAAATGGCAAGATTTCATTTTTTTGATGGCTGCATAATATTCCATTGTATGTATATATCACATCTTTATCCATTCATGCTGGAGTGGGGGGGATTGGGAAGGATGGGGTGGCTGGGTGGTGGCCATTGGGGAGGGTATGTGCTATGGTGAGTGCTGTGAATTGTGTATGACTAATGAATCACAATTCCTGTACCCCTGAAACAAATAATGCATTATATGTTAATAAAAAAATTTACTTGTTTTCCAAGTATGAAATTTGGAGAGTAGAATTTACTTCTACCCATATTCCTTTATTACTTCCAGTCTTGTAGGTTCTTGGAATTATCTAAATAGACAAATATGTCACGTGTGAATAGGGACAAGAAACTGTGAATACAGTTTCGTTATTTCTTTTCAAATTTTACGCCTTTTTAATATTTTTCTTGTTTAATTGCACTGGCTAGAACTTTTGGTATTGTGTTAAATAGAAGTAATAAGAGTTAACGATCTCAATTGTTGCCAAATTTATATATTATATTCTGAATATAGGTCCTTTGTCAGATATGGTATTTGAAAATAGTTTCTCCCAGTCTGTCACTTGTCTTTCATTCTCTCAACAGCATCTTTCATGGAGCAAAAGTTTTAATGATGATAAATGCAATTTATCACTTTTTTTCCTTTTGTGGACTGTGCTTTTGGTATGATATCAAGAACCCTAGTCATGAAGAGCTTCTTCCAAAATTTTATTGTTTTACATTTTACATTTGGATCTCTAATCTATTTTGGCTTAATTTTTTTTAAAATTTTTTTATTGTTATGTTAATCCCCATACATTACATCATTAGTTTTAGATATAGTGTTCCATGATTCATTGTTTGTGCATAACACCCAGTGCTCCATGCAGAACGTGCCCTCCTCAATACCCATCACCAGGCTAACCCATCCTCCCACCCCCCTCCCCTCTAGAACCCTGTTTGTTTTTCAGAGTCCATCGTCTCTCATGGTTCTTCTCCCCCTCCGATTCCCCCCCTTCATTCTTCCCCTCCTGCTACATTCTTCTTCTTTTTTTCTTTCTTAACATATATTGCATTATTTGTTTCAGAGGTACAGATCTGAGATTTAACAGTCTTGCACAATTCACAGCGCTTACCAGAGCACATACCCTCCCCAGTGTCCATCACCCAGTCACCCCATCCCTCCCACCCCACCCCCCACTCCAGCAACCCTCAGTTTGTTTCCTGAGATTAAGAATTCCTCATATCAGTGGCTTAATTTTTGTATGTGGTATAAGAATAGGTTTTTGTTTTGCATATGGATGTCCAATTGTCAAAAAGGTGATTCTTCCCTCTTGCAGTGGCACCTTTATTGAAAATCAATGGACCTTCAACATGTGGGTCAGTTTTTGTACTTTCTAACCTGTTCCATTGATCTGCATGTCAATCTTTTTGCCAATGTCAAAATTGTCTTGATTACAGCAGCTTCTAGTAAGTCTCAAAGTTGGGTGGTGCCAGTCTTCCAGAATTATTCCTTTATAAGATTGTTCTGACTATTCTAATTCCATTGGCTTTTCACATAAATATTAGAATCACCTTCTCTGTAACTACAAACAGTTTGCTCAGATTTGATCAGAATTGTATTAAATCTAAAGATCAGTTAAGGAGAACTGACATCTTTTCTATATTGACTCTTCTAATTTATGAACACAGCATGTCTCCATTTACTTAGGACTTTTTTGATTCCTTTCATTAGAGTTTGGCAGCTTTCCTTCCATATGTTTTGCTAGTTTTATACCTATTTCTTTAATTTTTAACCTCTATAATTATGTATTAATTAATATGTATGTTATATAACTATATATTTTAAGGTATGAAGTGATAAATATTTAGTTTTGGTTGTCAATTATTCATGATTAGTATATAGAGATGATTAACTTTTGTGCATAGACTTTGTATCCTGCAACCTTGCTGAACTCCTTTATTACTTCTACCCATACTCCTTTATTACTTCCAGTCTTGTAGGTTCTTGGAATTATCTAATTTTCCAAATATGTCACGTGTGAATAGGGCCAGGAAACTGTGAATACAGTTTCGTTATTTCTTTTCAATTTTTATGCCTTTTTAATATTTTTCTTGTTTAATTGCACTGGCTAGAACTTTTGGTATTGTGTTAAATAGAAGTAATAAGAGTTAACGATCTCAATTGTTGCCAATTTTAGAGAGGAAAGTGTTAAGTCATCCACCAGTGAATATGATGTTAGCCATAAGTTTTTAAGAGTTGCCCTTCATCAGGTTGAGGAAGCTCCCTTCTATTTCTAGTTTCCTAGAGTTTTTGTTGTGAATGAATGTTAAATTTTATCAAATATTTTTCTGCTTCAATTGGAATGATCATGTGTTTTTCCTTAGCCTGTTAATATGGTGGCTTATACTGACTGATTTTTGAATACATCAAAATTGTTTTCCTGAGGTAAACCTCATTTAGCTGTGGGGCATTACTCTTTTTATATATTGCTGGATTCAATATGCTGGTATTTTTAATTATGTTTATAGGCGATAGTAGTCTATAGTTTTCTGGTGATGTCTTTGTCTGATTTGGTATGAAGATAATACTGTCCTCATAAAATGTGTTGGGAAATGTTCCTTCTTGTATTTTCTGGAAAAGATTGTGTGGAATTGGTATTATTTATTTTTTTAATGTTTGGCGGAATTCTATAGTGAAACAATCTGGGCTAGGAAATTTCTTTTTGGAAGACTTTTAACTATGAATTCAATTTTTAAAATAGATATAGAAGCATTTAGTTTATCTAATTCTCCTTGTGTGAGTTTTGGTAGTTTGTGGCTTTCAAGGAATTTGTCCATTTTATCCAAATTGTGAAATTTGTATAGATCGTTTGCAATATTCCCTTATCCTTTCAATAATGTAATGATATCCCTTTTTCATTCTTGTTATTGGCTATTTGTGTCTTTTTATTTCTTTGTCAATCTAGGTAGATATTTATCAATGTTACTGATGTTTTCAAAGAACCAGTTTTGGTTTCATTGATTTTCTTAATTGTTTTTCTCTTTTCATTGATTTTTTTCTCTTATCTTATTTCCTTCCTTCTGTTTGCTTTTGAATTATTTTGTTCTAGTTTCTTAAGGTGGTAGCTAAGGTTGTTGATTTAGAACTTTTTTTTTTTTCCAATATATGTGTTTAATGCTATAAATTTCTTCCTAAGTACTGCTTTAACTACAACCCAGAAATTTCTATGTGCTTTATCTTCATTTTCCATCAGCTGAAAATATTTCTAATTTCTCTTAAGAATTTCTTTTTGATTCATAGGGGTTTTGGGGGAAGTGTATTGTTTAATTTCCAAGTTTTCAGAAATTTTCCATTATCTTCTGTTATTGATTTCTAGTTTAATTCCATTATTGTAAGAGAAGATCTATTGTATTATTTCAATTCTTTTAAATTTGTTAATGTTTATTTTATAACCTATACTGTGGGCTGTCTTGGTGAATACCTCATGCACACCTGAAAACAATGTATATTGTACTTTTTTGGGGTAGTGTTCCATAAATGTCACTTAGATCTGGTTGGTTGATCAAGCTATTCAGTTCTTCTATATCCTTGTTAATTTGAAGTCTATTTGTTCTATTGATTACTGAGAGAAGAGTATTGACATCTCCAACTATAACTGTGAATTTGTCCAACTCTCCTTTTCAGTTGTAACAGTTTTTGCTTCATGTATTTTGAAATTCTGTTTTAACATATACATGTTTAGGATTGCTAGGACTTCTCAGTGAATTGCCCCTTTTATCCTATGTCATGTTCCTCTTTATCTTTGTAATTAATTCTAAGTAATTTTCTTGCTTTGTATTTGATCTGAATTTAATATACCCATGCACGATTTCTTTTGATTAGTGTTTGCATTCCATATACTTTTCCATCCTTTACTTTAACCTGTCTGTATTATTATATTTAAAGTAGGATTTTTGTAAATAGCATATGGTTGGATCTTTTTTTTTTTTAAATCGATTTTGCCAATTTCTCCCTTTCAGATTGGTATGTTTAGACTGTTTATATTTAATGTAACTATTGGTGTGTTTAGATTTAGGTATACCATTTTCTTGTGTTCTGTTTGTTCTGTTTTTCATTCTCTTTTGCCTTTCCCACCTTCTTTTGAGTATTTTTAGAATTCCATCTTAATTTATTGATTCAGTGTTTGATTATATTTCTTTGAGTAGTTCTTTAAGTGATTGCTTGGGGGTTACAATATATATACTTCACTTTTCAAAGTATATGTAGAATTAATGCTTTACCACTTTGAGTGGGATATAGAAACCTTAGCAACTGCAAGAAGCAGTGAATCTCTGGTATGTTAAAGGTTTTATGCATATAAAAGCGGTGGGGCAGTGCAGTGACCAAACAAGCCTGAAAAATGATGGATTAAACAAAACAGTTGCATGGGGAGGTTTCCCAGAGAGACCTTGAGTAAATTATGGCACATTATGACTCTTTAAAGGGGAGGGTAGACTATTTAGCATCTCTTAAGCTTTCTGATCTAGAGAACTCCTTGTTCATGGATTTTTCCGAGGACTATACTTTATGGAAGGCTGCCTTCTATGTGGTAGGTGCTCCATATTTTTTGAACCGAATTGACATAGGGTAAGTCTTACCCTTTTCATTTGACATTTGAGGACGGCATATTTCTCCTTGGTTTTTCTTTTCCATATTAACTACTCTCTTTAGACTTTCTTTCCCTGTAATTATCACCATCCTTTCTTATCATTGCTTTATTAAGTCCTTCTGCCTTCCACACCATAAGAGTGGGAAGGCAAGTTCACCACTTATCCCCATGAGCTCTCTCTTTTGGGCATGTTCATGAATAACCTTTAAGAATGGGGTGTCCAGAATGAACCTGCCATGTCAGAGAAGATCCAACCAAGGCAATCCAATGGGTGAAATTGTCACTACTGCCGTGTTTTGGACACTGCCTCTCTCCATCTGCCCAGGATCACATTGGCTTTGCTGGCAGCCATCACATGATCCTGCTGACTCACCCAAAGCTAAGCAGCCAATTGAGATCCCTGGCCCTTCTACACAGGGAGCTGTTTCTCCTGATACTCTTGATACTTCTCTCCATTTTTGCCATTTTCTTTTTGTTTGTGTGTGTGTTTAAAACAGCTTTATTGAGATGTAATTCACATGGCATAAAATTCACCCACTTGAAGTGTATAATCCAATGGATTTTGGTATATTTACAGTTGGGCAACTATTGCCACAACTAATTTTAGAATTTCCATCATGCTAAAAAGAAACACTGTCCCCTTTAGTTATTACCTCCCAGTCCCCCCAACCCTTCTGGACCTAGTCCACCACTAATCTAATTTCTGTCTTTATAGCTTTGCCTATTTTGGGCATGTCATATAAATAGAATCATATGTGGTCTTCTGCGACTGGCATCTTTCACTGAGCATAATGTTTTCCAGGCTCATCCATGTTGTAGCATGTATCAGTAACTCATGCCTTTTTGAATAATAGTCCCTTGTATGGCTAGAGCAGAATTTGTTTATATATTCATCAACTGATGGATATTTGGGTTGTTTCCACTTTCAGTTATTGTGGAGAATGGTGCTATGAAATTTGTGTACAAGTTTTTATGTGAACATATGTTTTCAATTCCTTTGGGTATATACCTGGGAATGCAATTTCTGGGTTGTGTGGTCACTCTATGTTTACCTTTTTGAGGAACTGCCAGACTGTTTTCCAAAGTGACTGTTCCATTTTGCCTTCCCTTCCAGCAGCGTACCAGACTTCCAATTTCTCTACATCCTCTCCAACACTTGATGTTTTGAGGAAAGCTGTCGTAAGGGTGTGATGTGGTATCTCATTGTAGTTTTGATTTTCTTTTCCCTGATGACTAATGATGTTGAGTATCTTTTCATCTACCTATTGGTCATTTGTATATTTTCTTTGGAGAAATGTTTATTCAAATCCATTGCCCATTTATTAACTGAGTTATTTGACTTTTTATTGTTGTGTTAAAGTATTCCTTTTACATTCTGGATACCAGGCTCTTCTCAGATATATCATTTGCAAATATTTTCTCTTGTTTTTTTACATTGTCTTTTCACTTTCTTGGTGGTATCCTTTTAAGCACAAAAGTTTTGAACGCTGGTGAAGTCCAATTTATCTATTTTCTCTTTTTCTGCTGATGTTTTTCATGTCATATCCCAAAAACCATTGCCAAATCCAAGGTCATGGAGATTTATCCCTATATTTTCTTTTCAGCATTTTGTAATTTTAGCACTTTGATCCATTATGAGCTAATTTTTCCATATGGTGTGAAGTAGGGTTCTAACTTCATTCTTTGTAATGTGAATATCCACTTGTCCCAGTGCCATTTGTTGAAAAGACTATTCTCCCCCCATTTAATGGTCTCAATATCCTTGTTGAGAATCAGTTGACCATAGATACATGGGTATATTTCTGGGCTTTCAATTCTATTCCATTGGTCTATATGTCTATCTTTACAGCAGTACCACACTGTCTTGCTTACTGTTGCATTGTAGTAAGTTTGAAATTGGGAAATGTGAGTCCTCCACCTTTGTTTTTCCTTTTTAATATTTTTTTGGCTAACTTCATCCCTTGCATTTCCATATGAATTTTAGGATGAGCTTGTCATCTCTACAATGAAGCCTGCTGTGATTCTAATAGAGATTGCATTGCTTCTGAAGATCAATCTGGTGAGTATTACCATCTTAACAATATTAAGTCTTCTGATTCATAAACACAGGCTATTTATTTAGATTTTTCTATTTATTTAGATCTTTAATTTCTTTCTTTACAATGTTTTGTAGTCTTGAGAGTATAAGTTTTGTACTTTTTTTGTTAAATTTATTTCTAATATTTTATTCTGATTGATGAATTAGGTTCTTAATTTTTCTCTGTTCATTGCAACATGTACAGAAATACAATTTGAATTTTGTACATAATCTTGTACCCTGAAGCCTTGATGAACTCTATTAGTTCTAATCGTTTTTGTTTTTTAGTGAATGCCTTAGAATTTTCTATATATAAGATAATTTCATCTATGAATAAAGATAGCTTTACTTCTTCCTTTCGAATCTGGATACCTATTATGACTCTGACTTCTTAATACTAAGAGCAGAACTTTACATTTACTCCTATCACATTTAATTTTGTTTGTTTTAACCATAGTTCAGTTCTTTTAATTTGGATAGTCTTCTAATGCATTTTATTTGCAATTCATCTTTTTACCCCAGCAATTCATGTTTTTACACTGTTGGCACAGTGTCTTGTGTTTTGCATTCAATAAATGTTTGCAAGATTAAAATTATAGTATGAATCTGCGGTTTTGGCAAGGATGTCTTCTTTGTGTTTTTTACTGTGTTTATTTATTCATAAATGTTAAGCAACAGGGGTGCCATTAAAATTTCTGGGGCCCCAGGATATCAATGTGGTGGGAGTGGTACTGGAAGTTACTCTTTCTGAGTACCAAGAGGCCACGAGAGAAGTAGGAGATAGCAGTTTCAAGAAGCAATGGGGACATTTGTACCGGCCTTGTAGACACTAACTCCAGAGGAGAGAGGTGAGGTATTCTCACTTGACTCAGGCAGCAGATGCACCAAAGAGGTCAGAGCAGGAGAGGAGGATAACAGCTTCCACGATGTAGGGGGAAAGACCTTGGTCATGTGCAAATGCTTTCTATGGATCCTTAAAATTAATGGAGGGCAATACTCTCAGTGGTCTGGGGACCCCAGAATAAGAAGTTGGGGTGAGAGCCAAATGTGAGTCATTTCATCTCAGGCTGCTGTGGTGTGGCAAAACTTGAGCTACACATGCAAAAGTCTCTCTGTCACAAATGGTTTCTTTGATTCTTCCTTCCCTTCAAAATGCTACATCAAAAACTAAGGTAACATGAGGGGGCGGAACAAGATAGCAGAGGCGTAGGAGACCTGGATTTCCTCTGGCCTCAGGAATTCAGCTGGATAGGAATCAAACCATTCTGAACACCTACGAACTTGACAGGAGATCAAAGAAGAGAATAGCAACAACTCTCTGAAAAGAAAAGCGACCACTTTCTGGAAGGTGGGACGTGCGGAGACGTGAATCTGAGGCGATATTCGGGAGGATAGACGGCGGGGGAGGGGGCCTCCGTTGGCCGCTTCTGGCAAGTGATAGAGCCCCGGAGCACAAAATCGAAACTTTTAGAAGTCGGCTCTGCTGAGGGATTTCGCTCCAGTGGCTAAGGGGGGGTGGAACCCTCGCTGGGACAGTGTGGTCTCAGGACACTCGGGGTCACAGAAAGACTGGGGGTGCCTGAGTGTGGCAGAGCTCCCAGGTATCAGAGCAGGGAAGCCAGTTGCAGAGACGGAGCCGAGGCATGGGCTCTCAGCTCAGGATTGCCATAAACCGTGATCCACGGCACAGTCGGGCCACTGCTCCTCCAGCAGGGACCCAACAAGTGGCAGATCCAGGGAGACTCACCTTCCTCCCCCGGGAGGAACAGCACGGGAGCTCACCGCAGGGATCTGCTGGGTTTGGAGACTCCACACGGGGTTGTGTGCCAGAGATAGAAACGCTTGGTCACAGGCCGGGTGAGCACAGAGTGCGGCCAGAGACTGGGGAGACAGGAGTGATTGACTGCTTTTCTCTGGGGGCTCACTGAGGAGTGGGGCCCCGAGTTCTTGGGTCCTCCGGGGCAGAGATTGGGAGGCTGCCATTTTCACTCTGGTCCTCCAAAGCTGTACCGAAAGCTTGCAGGGAACAAAAGCTCCCGAGAGCAAACCCGAGCAGATTACTTAGCCCGGGCCCAGCAAGGGCAGGGCAATTCTGCCTCCGGCAAAGACATTTGGGAACCATGACAACAGGCCCCTCCCCCAGAAGATCATCAAGAACAGCCAGCCAAGACCAAGTTTACCGATCAATGAGAATGGCAGAACTCCACAGCTGGGGGAATACTGCACATAGAATTCATGGCTTTTTCCCCATGATTCTTTAGTCTTTCAAAGTTAATTTTTTTTAAACTTTCTTTTTGAATTTTTCTTTTTCCCTTTTCAACCAACATCTTATCAATCCCTTTTTTAAAAAACATTTTTATTTTTCATTTTTAGAGTCATATTCTATCCCTTCATAGTGGTTACCCTTATTTTTGGCATATATATATATATAAGTTGTTCTCTCTTTAAAATTTTGAGATACAGTTTCTTCTAACAGACTAAAATATACCCTAAATCTCTAGTGTATGGCTTTGTTCTAGTCTCCTGCCTGATCACATTCTCTCCCTTTTTTTTTTTCTTTTTTTTTAAATCCTCTTCTTTCTTTTTTCAAACAACTTATCAATTCCTTTTATAAAATTTTTTATAATTTTCATCTTTACAGTCACATTCCATCCCTTCATCGTATCAACCCTTATTTTTGTACATATATAAGTTTTTCTTTCTTTAAAATTTTGGGAGGCACTTTCTTCTAACAGACCAAAATACACCCAAAATCTAGTGTGTGGCACTGATCTATGCACCAGCCTGATCATATTTGATCATATTCTGTTTTTTTGTTTTGTTCTGTTTTTGTTTGTTTTTATCTATTTCTTTTTCTTTTTTTTCTTTTTCTTTTTTCTTTCTTTCCCTTTCTTTTCCCCTGGCTTCAAGTCTTTTCTGATTTGTTTAGTATATTTTCTGGGTACGTTGTTACCCTGTTAGCATTTTGTTCTCTCATTCATCTATTCTCCTCTGGACAAAATGACAAGGCAGAAAAAATCACCTCAACAAAAAGAACAAGAGGCAGTACCGACTGCCAGGGACCTACTCAATACGGACATTAGTACGATGTCGGACCTAGAGTTCAGAATCATGATTTTAAAGATACTAGCTGGGCTTGAAAAAAGCATGGGAGTTATTAGAGAAACCCTTTCTGGAGAAATAAAAGAACTAAAATCTAACCAAGTTGAAATCGAAAAGGCTATTAATGAGGTGCAATAAAAAATGGGGGCACTAACTGCTAGGATAAATGAAGCAGAAGAGAGAATCAGTGATATAGAAGACCAAATGATGGAAAATAAAGAAGCTGAGAAAAAGAGAGACAAACAACTACTGGATCACGAGGGCAGAATTCAAGATAAGCGATACCATAAGACAAAACAACATTAGAATAATTGGGATCCCAGAAGAAGAAGAAAGAGAGAGAGGGGCAGAAGGTATATCAGGGCAAATTATAGCAGAGAACTTCCCTAATTTGGGGAAGGAAACAGGCATCAAAATCCAGGAGGCACAGAGAACCCCTCTCAAAATCAATAAAAATAGGTCAACACCCCGACATCTAATAGTAAAACTTACAAGTCTCAGAGACAAAGAGAAAATCCTGAAAGCAGCTTGGGAGAAGAGATCTGTAACCTACAATGGTAGAAACATTAGATTGGCAACAGACCTATCCACAGAGACTTGGCAGGCCAGAAAGGACTGGCATGATATCTTCAGAGCACTAAATGAGAAAAATATGCAGCCAAGAATACTATATCCAGCTAGGCTGTCATTGAAAATAGAAGGGAGATAAAAAGCTTCCAGGACAAACAAAAACTAAAGGAATTTGCAAACACGAAACCAGCCCTACAAGAAATCTTGAAAGGGGTCCTCTAAGCAAAGAGAGAGCCTAAAAGCAACATAGACCAAAAGGAACACAGACAATATACAGTAACAGTCACCTTACAGGCAATACAGTGGCACTAAATTCATATCTTTCAATAGTTACCCTGAATGTGAATGGGCTAAATGCCCCAATCAAAAGACACAGGCTATCAGATTGGATTAAAAAACAAGACCCATCGATATGCTGTCTGCAAGAGACTCATTTGAGACCCAAAGACACCTCCAGATTGAAAGTGAAGGGGTGGAAAACCATTTACCATGCTAATGGACACCAAAAGAAGGCTGGGGTGGCAATCCTTGTATCAGACAAATTAGATTTTAAACCAAAGACTGTAATAAGAGATGAGGAAGGACACTATATCCTACTTAAAGGGTCTATCCAACAAGAAGATCTAACAATTGTAAATATCTATGCCCCTAACGTGGGAGCAGCTAATCATATAAGACAATTAATAACAAAAGCAAAGAAACACATTGACAACAATACAGTAATAATGGGGGACTTTAACACCCCCCTCACTGAAATGGACAGATCATCTAAGCAAAAGATCAACAAGGAGATAAAGACTTTAAATGACACACTGGACCAAATGGACTTCACAGACATATTCAGAACTTCCCATCCCAAAGCAACGGAATACACATTCTTCTCTAGTGCCCATGGAACATTGTCCAGAATCGATCACATCCTAGGTCACAAATCAGGTCTCAACTGGTACCAAAAGATTGGGATTATTCCCTGCCTATTTTCAGACCACAATGCTTTGAAACTAGAACTCAATCACAAGAGGAAAGTTGGAAAGAACTCAAATACCTGGAGGCTAAAGAGCATCCTACTAAATAATGAATGGGTCAACCAGGAAATTAAAGAAGAATTAAAAAAATTCATGGAAACCAATGAAAATGAAAACACAACTGTTCAAAATCTTTGGGATGCAGCAAAGGCAGTCCTAAGAGGAAAGTATATACCAATACAAGCCTTTCTCAAGAAACAAGAAAGGTCTCAAATACACAACCTAACCCTACACCTAAAGGAGCTAGAGAAAAAACAGCAAATAAAGCCTAAACCCAACAGGAGAAGAGAAATAATAAAGATCAGAGTAGAAATCAATGAAATAGAAACCAAAAGAACAGTAGAATGATCAACGAAACTAGGAGCTGGTTCTTTGAAAGAATTAACAAGATTGATAAACCCCTGGCCAGACTTATCCAAAAGAAGAGAACTGACCCAAATCAACAAAATCATGACTGAAAGAGGAGAGATCACAACCAACACCAAAGAAATACAAACAATTATAAGAACATATTACGAGCAACTATATGCCAACAAATTAGGCAATCTGGAAGAAATGGATGCATTCCTAGAGATGTATCAACTACCAAAACTGAACCAGGAAGAAATAGAAAACCTGAACAGACCTATAACCACTAAGGAAATTGAAGCAGTCATCAAAAATCTCTCAACAAACAAAAGCCCAGGGCCAGATGGCTTCCCAGGGGAATTCTACCAAACATTTCAAGAAGAATTAATACCTATTCTTCTGAAACTGTTCCAAAAAATAGAAATGCAAGGGCTAAAATGAACTATTGGGACTTCATCAAGATAAAAAGCTTTTGCACTGCAAAAGAAACAGTCAACAAAACCAAAAGACAACTGACAGAATGGGAGAAGATATTTGCAAATGACATATCAGATAAAGGGCTAGTATCCAAAATCTATAAAGAACTTATCAAACTCAACACCCAAAGAACAAAGAATCCAATCAAGAAATGGGCACGGGGCGCCTGGGTGGCTCAGTTGGTTAGGCTACTGCCTTCAGCTCAGGTCATGATCCTGGAGTCCCGGGATCGAGTCCCGCATCGGGCTCCCTGCTCAGTGGGGAGTCTGCTTCTCCCTCTGACCCTCCTCCCTCTCATGCTCTCCGTGTCTCATTCTCTCTCTTGCAAAAAAAAAAAAAAAAAATCTTAAAAAAAAAAAAGAAATGGGCAGAAGACATGAACATACATTTTTCCAAAGAAGACATCCAAATGGCCAACAGACACATGAAAAAGTGCTCAACATCGCTTGGATCAGGGAAATCCAAATCAAAACCTCAATGAGATACCAACTCATGCCAGTCAGAATGACTAAAATTAAGAAGTCAGGAAATGACAGATGTTGGCAGGGATGAGGAGAAAGGGGAACCCTCTTACACTGTTGGTGGGAATGCAAGCTGGTGCAACCACTCTGGAAAACAGTATGGAGGATCCTCAAAAAGTTCAAAATAGAGCTACCATACAATCCAGCAATTGTACTACTGGGTATTTACCCCAAAGATACAAATGTAGGGATCCGAAGGGGTACGTGTACCTCGGTGTTTATAGCAGCAATGTCCACAATAGCCAAACTGTGGAAAGAGCCAAGATGTCCATCGACAGATGAATGGATAAGGAAGATGTTGTATATATATACAATGGAATATTATGCAGCCATCAAAAGGAATGAGATCTTGCCATTTGCAACGATGTGGATGGAACTGGAGGGTGTTATGCTGAGCGAAATAAGTCAATCAGAGAAAGACATGTATCATATGACCTCACTGATATGAGGAATTGTTAATGTCAGGAAACAAACTGAGGGTTGCTGGAGTGGGGGGTGGGGTGGGAGGAATGGGGTGGCTGGGTGATAGACATTGGGGAGGGTATGTACTATGGTGAGCGCTGTGAATTTTGCAAGACTGTTGAATCACATATCTGTACCTCTGAAACAAATAATGCAATATATGTTAAGAAAAAAAAAAGAAGGAGAAGATAGCAGGAGGGGAAGAATGAAGGGGGGAACATCAGAGGGGGAGATGAACCATGAGAGACTATGGACTCTGAAAAACAAACTGAGGGT